>NC_134687.1:231943402-232268402 GCF_050947455.1 Rhinoderma darwinii | reverse complement strand
CCTTTAGTGACCAGCCTATTTTAGGCCTTAACCTTTTCAGGACAGCTCATTTTGGACTTCAGGACCAGCCTAATTTTTTCAAATCTGACATGTGTCACTTTATGTGGTAATAACTCTGGAATGCTTTTACCTATACAAGCGATTCTGAGATTATTTTCTCGTGACATATTGTACTTTATGTTAGTGGAAAATGTGGTCAATAAATTCATTGCCTATTTGTGAAAAACACCAAAATGTAAAGAAAATTTGCAAAAATTATTATTTTTCTAATTTTAAATGTATCTGCTTGTAAAATAGATAGTAATACCACACAAAATAGTTACTTTTACATATTCCATATGTCTACTTTATGTTTGCATAATTTTTTGAACATTCTTTTATTTTTCTAGGATGTTACACGGCTTAGAACTTTAGCAGCGATTTCTCACATTTTCAAGAAAATTCAAATGGCTATTTTTCAAGGACCAGTTCAGTTCTGAAGTGGCTTTGAGGGTCTTATATACTAGATAGACCCCATAAAGCACCCCATTTTAAAAACTGCACCTCTCAAAGTATTCAAAACAGCATTCATAAAATTTCTTAACCCTTTAGGTGTTTCACAAGAATTAAAGCAAAGTAGAGGTGAAATTTATAATTTCTTTTTTTTTGCCTAAATTCATTTGTAAAACATTTTTTTCTGTAACACAGAAACTTGTACCAGAGAAACGCAACTTAATATTTGTTGCCCAGATTCTGCCGTTTTTAGAAATATCTGACATGTGGCCCAGTGTGCTAATGGACTGAAACACAGGCCTCAGAAGCAAAAGAGCACCTTGAGGATTTTGGGGCCTCCTTTTTTTAGAATATATTTTAGGCACCATGTCAGGTTTGAAGAGGTCTTGTGGTGCCAAAATAGTGGAAACTCTCCAAAAGTGACACTGTTTTGGAAACAACACACATCAAGGAGTTTATCTAGCGGTATAGTTCGCATCTTGACCCCACAGGTCTTTTGCTAAATTTATTGCAGTTAGTCTGTTAAATTTAAAATCTTTCTGAAAAAACAGAAAATTTTACAAGGAATAAAGAATAAAAAGCACCCAAAACTTGTAAAGCTACTTCTCCCCATTACGGAAATACCCCATATATGGTAATACACTGCTGTTTGGACCCACGGCAGAGCTCAGAATGGAAGAAGCGCTATTTGGCTTTTGGAGCTCAAATTAAGCTGGAAAAGTTTTTGGGTGCCATATCGCATTTGCAAAGCGCCTGAGGGACCAAAACAGTGGAAACACCCCAAAACTGACCCCATTTTGGGTAACTACACCCCTTCAGGAATCTTTCTAGGGGTAAAATGAGCATTTAGACCCTACAGGTCTTTTGCATAATTTATTAGAGTTAGGCCTCATTTACACGAGCGTGTGCGTTTTGCGGGCGCAAAAAACGCCGCGTTTTGCGTGCGCAAAAGGCACTTGACAGCTCCGTGTGTTATCCGTGTATGATGCGCGGCTGTGTGATTTTCGCGCAGCCGCCATCATAGAGATGAGGCTAGTCGACGCCCGTCACTGTCCAAGGTGCTGAAAGAGCTAACTGATCAGCAGTAACTCTTTCAGCACCCTCGACAGTGAATGCCGAACACAATATCGCGTAACCTGTTTAAAAAAAAAGAGGTTCGTACTTACCGAGAACTTCCCGGCCGTTGCCTTGGTGACGCGTCCTTGGTGACGCGTCCTTGGTGACGCGCCTCTCTTGACATCTGGCCCCACCTCCCTGGATGACGCGGAAGTCCATGTGACCGCTGCAGCCTGTGCTTGGCTTGTGATTGGCTGCAGCTGTCACTTGGACTGAATTGTCATCCCGGGAGGTCAGACTGGAGGAAGAAGCCGGGAGTTATCGGTAAGTCAGAACTTTTTTTTTTTTTGACACGTTCACGTATATTGGAATCGGAAGTCACTGTCCAGGGTGCTGAACCAGTTTAACTCTTTCAGCACCCTGCACAGTGACTGTCTCCTGCCGGGTTCGGTCAAAACGAGTTCGGCCGAACCCGGTAAAGTTCGGATCGCTCATGTCTAAGACACTCCGTTCGGATGTTTGTAAACAGAAAAGCACGTGGTGCTTTTCTGTTTACATTCAGTTTGACAGCTCTTGCGCGAATCACGCAGTTCGCACGGAAGTGCTTCCGTGCGGCATGCGTGGTTTTCACGCACCCATTGACTTCAATGGGTGCGTGATGCGCGAAAAAAGCACGATTATAGAACATGTCGTGAGTTTTACGCCACGCACTCGCGCAGCGCAAAAATTCACGCGCGTCGCACGCGCGTATATTACGCTGTGAAAATGATTATCAACATTATTTCAAATAAAATGTTGATTTTTTTCATTTTCACAAGGGATAAAGGAGAAAAAGCACCCTGACATTTGTAAAGCAATTTCTCCTGAGTACGGCAATACCCCATATGTGCTCATAATTTTTTTTTTCCATTAAAAATTATTTAACCCTTTCAGGACTGATCCATTTTTTGCTTTTTCATTTTAGTTTTTCCCTCCCATAAAGGTTTTTCTTTTTCCGTCAGTAGAGTGGTGTGAGGGCTTATTTTGGCGGGAGGAATTGTAGTTTCTAATGACACCATTTAAAGTACCATATAATGTACTGGAAAACTCAAAATAAAATTCTTTGCAGGCTGAAATTGGAAACAGCTGCGATTCCTCCATTGTTTTTTGGGTTTCGTTTTTATGGCTTCCACCGTGCGGTAAAAATGACGACTTAATACGATGTAAGGTGATACCAAATTTATACAGTTTTTTTTTATATTTTACAACTTTTACAAACTAAAAATTATTTGTTAAAAAAAATAAATAAGGGCGTGGCTTGACTGCCGGACTGAATGGCCGCTTGAAATCTCAGCTCCGTACTGCCTTACCGACATTCAGCGACTATTCAACGCATAATACCTCCTTTACACCCTGAACTTAGCGTACCGGAGGATAACACCGCCAGGCATGCCCAGAAGAGGGAAAGCGGTGTCCAGACCGGCGAAACTGCTGGATTTTTACTTTCCACATGACAACCAGACGGCCCAAAATGGCGCCGATGCCTGTTCACAAACAGGCTCACTTACCTCAGCTCCGAGATCCCCGCACTCCACGTCTCCACCTCGCAGAAGCAGCTCTGTTCCGGCTCTGTCGCCCCACACGCTGACAGCTTCTCCTCAAGCACGAGCGTTACATCCAACTGTGATGCTGCAGGAACTCAGTGGCCGCCATCTTAGGGAGCAGACACGTGAAACCTCGTCCTCCTCAACTCTATCTCATACATCCAGGAGCCCTGCGAAACAACAGAAGAAGGGCCCTCATTTCTCTCAGACCTCAGTAGGACCGGACAAAGACGGACATGAAGATGAAGGTATGTCCTCAGGATCCCCAGATGTTTTAACTGATATGCCATCTTCAAATAACCCTGTCACAGAATTAACCCTCAAGACTATGCTGCAAGCTCTGCAGCAGTCTCTTTACTCTGGTTTTGCTCATTTACTTAAACCTATGTCAGAAGCGTTAAACGCAGTGGAGGATAGGGTTCAGCATATCGAATCAAAAATGAGTGTCTTTGCAGCTTCTCATAATGAGCTTATAGATGCCCATTACGACTTGGAAGCAAAAGTGTCACAAATGAAAGCTAAAATGGCCGACATAGAGGACCGTTCCCGACGTAATAACGTCAAATTTAGAGGGATCCCTGAAGACATAGCACCTAAGGATCTGACCCTTTATATTCAAGAGTTTGTCAAGTCTGCACTACCTACATGCACAACTAGAGATCTGATTATCGACAGAGCCCATAGGGTTCCTAGACCTAAGCATCTCGCTGACGATGTTGCAAGGGACGTCCTGGCCCGCTTCCACTTTTTCCACGTGAAAGATAATTTTATGAATGCCGTCAGACAAAAGGAGACTCTTCCTGCGCAATATAACCAGATAGCCGTTTATGCAGACCTATCTGCTGTCACTCTACAACTTAGGAGAGAACTCTCCCCCATCACTTCTGCGCTGAGAAACCACAAGATCCTATACAAGTGGGGATTTCCAGTGCGTTTAGTGATCAACAGGAATGGATCCATGCACACAATCAGAAACGTTGGAGACGGAGCGCTACTCCTTCAACAGTGGGGTATTTCCGTTGCGGAGGTCCTCCCAGAATCTACGAAGAGAGCTCCCCCACAGCCTGTGCAGGATGACTGGCGAGTGGTCAACCTCCGGAACCGTCCGCGACGTTGAGGTACACCCTATGGCAGGAACGCTGCTGGGCTTCTTGAGGCCTGGAAAAGCCGGTTTGCAAGCGGACTGTTCTCCCCGCACATGTCTGAACCTTCAAGCTGTTCAGACCTTCCTTTGAGAAAGTAATTACATGCTTTTGTTTTGTTAAATTTTGTCTGTTTTTTGCAGCTATTTTTATTTCATGCATACATATATGGCCACCAAAATGCATACTTATCATTAATTACTAGAACATACCATTTCTGTAATGAAAAATGTATGAGTCTTATACCTGAGGAAGCTTATAGTCAGCAGATCGTGCTCTTTTATAATGGCTCTTAAAATTGGTTCTCTAAACGTGAATGGCCTTAATAGTCCGCATAAGAGGGCGTATATGTGGAAGGAGGCGCAACAATTAGCATGTGAAGTTCTTTGTATACAAGAAACTCACCTTTTGAAACAAGATGCTTATCGCATCAAACACCCTCAATTTCCTTATGTCTTCCAATCACACCACTCTACCAAAACCAGAGGAGTGCTGATGGCTATAAGAAACTCAGTTGCTTTTCAAGAAATTGAATTGTTTGTCGATCCTAACGGTAGATATATCTTCCTGATTTGTCTGATTAATAATGTAAAATATTCCCTGTTAACGCTGTATGCACCTAACACTCATCAGATGAGATTCCTACACAAAATCCACAAATTAATTTCCAAACATAAACAGGGACATTTAATTATATGTGGGGACTTTAACGCCGTTACGGAAGTTGACATAGACACCTCTTCACACTCCCGTTTCTCAAGAGTTGCCCTGGGTGATTGGTTCTGGGGGGAGGAGCTGTACGATATCTGGCGTATGCAACATGGCTCAGAACGAGATTACTCGTTTCATTCCCAAGTACATAATAGCTACTCCAGAATTGACATGTTCATAATAGATAAAACTACACTTCTTCTATCTCAAGACACGACTATTGGAAGTATTCAGTGGTCGGACCACGCTCCAATTACTCTGACGATTGCTGAATCGTATAGTACTCCTCCAGATTTCCTTTGGAGATGCAACTCTTTTCTCTTATCACATCCTACTTATAAAAAAGACATAGAAAGAGACCTTCACGAGTACTTTCAACAAAACGATACGCCAGGTGTCGGGATCTCCTCCCTTTGGAACGCGCATAAAGCATACATCAGGGGTACTTTCATCCGATTAGGCCACACTCTCCGGAAAGCACGGGTAGCAGAGATATCTTCAATATCAACTGAGATTCGCATTTTAGATACAAAAAACAAAATATCACCTTCGACCGAAGGGGCCTCTCAATTATTCCTCCTACGCCAACGCCTTCGTCTCTGCTTACTATCTGACTATGAGAAAAACTTAAGGAAAACCAAAGCTCGATATTACTCTCAAAACAATAAGGCAGGGAAGCTATTAGCCGCTCGTCTCAAAACGCAACATCAAAAAACCAGAATCCCTTACTTGATAGATCATCATAATCACAAAAAAATTCTTGATCCCAGAGACATTGTGGATCAATTCCGCAAATATTACTCATCCCTCTACAACCTAAAAGATGACCCTTTCATTGCTTGCCCCAATCCCCCGGAGATACTCGACTTTCTCAGGAAGGCATCTTTGCCTAAACTGTCAGTAGAACAGCTGGACTCCCTAAATGCCCCAGTCACAACGCAAGAAATTATGCAAATTATTCGTTCCCTTCCACAAGGCAAATCCCCAGGCCCAGATGGCCTTTCAAACTCCTATTATAAAACCGTATCCAACATATTAGTTCCTTACTTGACAAAATTTTTTCAACATGCCATGGACATTGGTTCCTTTCCGAAAGAAAACCAGTTGGCCATTATTGTCACTCTCCCTAAACCAGGTAAAGATCCAGATGTGCCCCAAAATTTTAGACCAATTTCGCTTCTGAATTCAGACTTAAAAATATATGCCAAATTAATTGTAACACGGCTTTCCCCCCTCTTGACCACTTTGGTGAGTGCAGATCAGGTGGGCTTTGTTAAAGGAAGGCAAGCGTCAGACAACACAAGAAAGATTTTAAACCTAATTCACCTTATTGAAACGCGAGCTACACCAGCTTTGATGCTGGCCTTAGACGCCGAAAAGGCGTTCGACCGTATTAACTGGTCATACGCCTTTGCGACCCTTCAAGAGATGGGATTCAAAGACACAATATTGAGGGCCATTGGAGCTCTGTACTCGGCGCCTACAGCGAAAGTATACACTAATGGAATCTTATCCACGGAATTTAGTATATCTAATGGTACCCGACAAGGGCGTCCATTATCTCCAATAATTTTTATATTATCAATGGAACCGTTAGCTCAACACATTAAACTCTGCACGGAAATTCAGGGAATACAGTGTCGAGACAAATCACATAATATTTTGTTATATGCAGACGACATTATCCTATCCTTAACTGAGCCAGAATCTTTATTGGCTTCATCTATGGACATTATTAATGCGTTCGGAAAAATCTCTTACTATAAATTAAATGCGAAAAAGTCACAAATACTTCCTTTCCACCTAGACTCCTCTACATTACATTTCCTTAAAACTAAATACCCTTTTGACTGGCAACCGGCATTCGGTATTTGGGTATAACTTTAACTTCCTCCTTTAGGGACCTTTATGAGGCTAATTACGAACCACTTTTAAAGACTATTCAAAATGACACGGAACGGCTTCTGAAATTTGAAACATCATGGCTTGACAGGATTGCAGCATACAAAATGCTTTTACTACCCAAACTTTTATACCTATTTAGAACCTTACCTATAGCCCTTCCTAAGAGATTCTTTCAGATGGCGCAAAAAACCCTCTCCCAAGTTGTTTGGTCAAGACACCAACCAAGAATTTCCATGCACTTGCTTACTAAAGATAGAAAGATAGGCGGTCTGGGCATACCAGACATTCACAGTTAATATATTGCTACTCAAGTAGCACAAATATCTAGCTGGTGGGACATGGAAGAAGTTAAACAATGGGTACAAATAGAAGCCTCCTACACCTCGCCCCTGCCACTAAAATCAACTTTATTCTTGCAGTTCTGGGAACTACCATATCCCTGCCCAATATCCCCATTGACAAAAGCTACTTTGGAATGTTGGACTTACATTCAACGTAATACACCCCACCGTGTTCCTTTACTTAAAAGCTATATTCCCTTAGAATTCTTTATGCTGATAATTCCTAACCTATCTTTATTATCATGGATTGTAAAGGGTATCAAAAATGTTTCCTCATTGTTTGAGAACAATCAATTGGTGAGCTTTGAACATCTCAAGTCTGAATTTTCTCTATCAAACTCAGATTTTTTCAAGTATTTACAAATAAAACACTGCATTATGAGTAACAACAATCTGGATGCTTTATGTAACTTTAAACTATTTGGCCACTTCTCCAGACGAGTTAAGGGTTTAAAGCCCATATACAATACGATTAACTCTCATTATTCATTCACTAAATTCCATCTGCTGAAGTCGTGGGAAAGAGATTTAGAGATGACATTTGATGATACAGACTGGTTAGCCTCCTTTAAACTCATACATGTAGCCAGGGGCGTAGCTAATGGCTCATGGGCCCCGATGCAAAGATTATTACTGGGCCCCCCCCCCCCCGCAAACTTCTCATGGCCGATGGTCCGCAGCTTTCAGCTGCATCGCTGGGTCTCCTAAGTGACCCAACAATGCAGCACTAGCAGCCGGGGCATCACTACGGCTGGGTTCACACACCCTATTTACGGACGTAATTCGGGCGTTTTAGCATTGAATTACGTCCGAAAATGCGGCTCAAAAGCGTTGGCAAACATCTGCCCATTCATTTGAATGGGTCTTACGATGTTCTGTGCCGACGGTCATTTTTTTTTACGCGCCGCTGTCAAAAGGCTGGACCCAGGATAGGTAAGAATAATAATTTTGCTTCTTTATGTGTTACTGATTATTTTTGTGTGTTTGTGTTTTTTTACAGGTTCGGTTGTTGGACTTCGGATACGAGGACTTCAATGATGGCGTTTTTTTTATTCTCAATAAAATGATTAATGAGGGTTGTGTTTTTTTTTATTTCAATAAAATATTTTTTCTATGTGCTTGTATCTTTTTAAACTTTATTATCAACGCCTTAGTAATGGCCGCTGGCTGATTGACAACCTCCATTACTAAGGTGGGGCTTAATGTTAGCCGGTGCAGAGGCTACACTAACCCCCATTATTACCCCGGAACCCACCGCCACCAGGGGTGCTGGGAAGAGCCGGGTACGAACCAGTACCCGTCCATCTGTAGTGACGGGCAGGCACCGGGGTGGCCGCAGGCTGGTAGTATTAGGCTGGGGAAGGCCAAAATCAGTGGCCCTTCCCACCCTTGTAATGCTGCCTGCTGCTGCTGCTGTGTTGTATCCGGCTGGTTATGAAAATTGGGGGGGACCCCACATCGTTCTTTCCAATTATTTTTTTTTAAATGAAGTGGGGTCCCCCCCATTTTTCATAACCAGCCAGATACAATAAAGCAGCAGCAGCCTAGCATCACCAGGGTAGGAAGGGCCACTGTTTTTGGCCTTTCCCCTCCTGATAATACCAGCCTGCGGCCACCCCAGTGGCCGACCATCACTACAGATGGTCAGGTACTGGATCGTACCCGGCTCCTCCCAGCACCCCTGGTGGCGGTGGGTACCGGGGTAATAAAGGGGGTTAGTGTTAGCCTCGGCATCGGCTAACACTAAGCCCCGCCTTAGCAATGGATGCTGTCAATCAGCCGGCGGCCATTACTAAGGCGGTAGTAATATAGTTTAAAAAAAAACACAGACATAGAAAAAATATTTTATTGAAATAAAAAAAAAACCCACACAGCCCTCATTAACCATTTTATTGATAATAAAAAAAAAAAGCTGTCATCGAAGTAGTCCTGGAATCCGACGTAGTCCAACGACCGAACCTGTAAGAAAACACACAAAAAAATGATTAGTAACACGTGTTAGGCTTAGATACAGGGCCCATGTGTGATACTGTCTGTGGGACCCTGTATCTAAGCCTACCACAACGTAGGCTTAGATACAGGGTCCAGCAGACAGTAATCTTATACAGTATAAGATTACTGTGGGCTGGGGCCCTGTATCTAAACCTAGTGTGGTAGGCTTATATACAGGGCCCAGCAGACAGGATCACACATGGGCCATGTATCTAAGCCTACCATGTGATTGGCTTAGATACAGGGCCCAGCAGACAGGATCACGCATGGGCCATGTATCTAAGCCTACCATGTGATTGGCTTAGATACAGGGCCCAGCAGACAGGATCACACAATCTGTGATCCTGTCTCATGGGCCCCCTAAGCCTGCTACATCGTAGGCTTAGGGGTTGTGCAGTCCCTAAACATTGATGGCCTATCCTCAGGATAGGCCATCAATAGCTGATGTGTCTCCCGGGACCTGCAAATGAGCTGTTTTGAAGGGGCCGCAGCACTGGTACGACAGCTGCTTCCCCTTCATTTCACTACTCGCTCACAGTGTGAATCGCCGACACCGATTCACAGTGTGACCGGAATGAAGGGGAGCAGCTCTCGTACGAGTGCTGCGGCCCCTTCAAAACAGCTGATTGGCGGGTCCCGGGAGTCGGACCCCGCCAGTCAGGGCTAAGCTTACCTTCCTCTTCGGCCGCGGCGGGAGTTCTGTCGTATCGATGCTGTGCGCGGCACATAGCGCTGTGACGTCATGCGCTGCGCACAGCGCTTGATGTCAGGACCTCCGCTGCGATCCGGAACCAGGAAGGTAAGTAAAGTATGTTACTATAGTAACAGGGGCCCGCGGCCCGAGTTACTATAGTAAGTTTTTATTGATGTGGTGCGGGGGGCCGTGGGCCCCCCTGGCTTCGGGGCCCGGTCGCAATTGCGACCGCTGCGACCCCTATAGCTACGCCAGTGCATGTAGCCCTCCCATGTATTCAACATGTAGAAACAGCAATTAAAACCTCTTTGAGATGGTACTTCACTCCTGACCGATTGCATCAGATGTACCCTGAATCAACGTCTGCATGTTGGAGGGGTTGTGGCAACAAAGGCACCCTTTTTCACATTCTGTGGCAATGTCCCAAAATAACAGGATTTTGGAAACAGGTATTTGAGCTTTTGGTTCAAATATTTCAATGCCCAATCCCATGTGCTCCTCAATTAGCATTGTTATCTCTTGATCTAGATTCTTTCCCCTTTATCGTGAGATGCTTGATCTGTAAAATTCTGGTACTGGCTAAGCTAGTGATTACACGACATTGGAAGAAGACAGATGCTCCTTCAATAGATGAACTCATACTCTCACTCAAAACGACATATGCATATGAGAGAATAATAGCCTTGGGTAATTCTTCATTCTCCAAATTTTGCCTATTGTGGAACCCCTGGTTTAACAGTATATTCCATAAATAATAGTGAATGATACTCTGTATAGAAAATGAGCAAAGATACGCTGTTTTCGGACTGTGCCTGTGGTAAGATCTCAAATGCATATCTAGTCAATGGTATACAGATATTGTCTACAATATCAAGTATTGCTGCAATGTTTTTGTGTGTTCCCTGTTTTTCCTATTGAGATCATATGCCACAATAAGAAATATGTGAAGGAACTTTATATACCAATGCATAATATGTTTATATTTCATGACTTATGTAAAAACTCCAATAAAAACTATTGAAACGAAAAAAAATAAATAGTTTTGTTTTACCACATTCCGAGAGCCGGAACTTTTTTTTGTTTTTTGGTCGATTGAGCGGTGTGAGGGCTTATATTTTGCGGGACGAGCTGTAGTTTTTATTGGTACCATTTTTTGGTACACAAGTTTTTGATCACTCTGTACTAAAAAATTTTTAAAAGCTGTGGTGACCAAAAAACAGCGATTTTGGCGGTTTCATTTTTTCATTTTTTACGGTGTTCACCGTGCGATTTAAATAAAGGTATATTGTAATAGTTAGAACTTTTACGGATGCCGCGATACCAATTTTGTTTACTTTTTTATTTTTTACATTACTTTAGAGGAAAAACGGGAAAGGCTTTTTTTTGGACTTTAACCCCTTCCCGCCGCAGCCCTTTTTCAGATTTTCATTTTTTTCTCCCCACCTTCCAAAAGCCATAACATCTTTATTTTTCCATCGATATAGTACTATGAGGGCTTGATTTTTGCGGGAAGAGTTGTAGTTTTTCGTAGCACCATTTATTTTGCCATATAATGTACAAAAAAAATATTTGTGGGGTAGAAAATGAAAAAAAACAGCGATTCCTCCATGGTTTTTTTGCGCAACGTTTTTACGGAATTCAATTTCTTTCTATATTTTACTACTTTTACAAGTAAAAACCTAAGTGTAAAAAATAAAATTTATTTTGTGTCATCAAATTCCGAGAGCCATAACTTTTTTTATTTTTTCGTCGATTAAGTGGTATGATGGCTTATTTTTTGCGGGATAAGCTGTCGTTTTTAATAATACCATTTTGGGGTACATGCGACGGTTTGATCACTTTTTATTTCATTTTTTTGTGGGAGATTAGGTGACCAAAAAATAGAGCGGGTTAAATAATGATATATTGTAATAGTGCAGACTTTTACGGACGTGGCGATACCAATTATGTTTATTATTTATTTTTTTACGCTCTAGGGGGAAATGGGAAAAGGGGGGTTTTTTGAACTTTTAATATATATATTTTTTTTTACACAAAAGAAAACTTTATTTAACTCATTTTTACTTTTTTTATTACTAATGTATTGCAGTATATTGTGATTCTGACAGGCATCTATTAAGCCACCCTCTTTCTAACTATTTAAATGCTGCGGTCGCTATTGACTGCAGCATTTAACAAGTTAAACGAGTAGGATCGCGCTCGAGCGCGATGTGGCTCGTTACTCTGAAGTGTCGGCTGTAACAAACAGCCGACACCTCCATCGTATGGAGCGGGTTCACTCTGTGAGCCCGCTCCATACTTCCCCTACCCCACTTTGGCGTATGGATACGTCAAATGTCGGGAAGGGGTTAAATATATTATATATTTTTTTCACTAATAATAACTTTATTTACTTTTTTACACATTTTTTTAGTCCCCCTAGGGGACTTAACCCAGCGATCATTATCTATGTAACTATGGAACTATGTAATACACTGCAATACTAATGTATTGCAGTGTAATGTCATTTTTACAGGCTCCTGTAACAGCGCGATCGCTATTCCTCTCTGTTAGTTCCGGGTGTCAGCTGTAATGCACAGCTTACACCTGCAACATATGGAGCGCGTGAGCCCGCTCCATATATAACCCCCCGCACTGCGACAGGCTATTAATTCGGGGTGCGCGAAGGGGATAATGCGCAGCGGATGGTGCAAAGTGAAAATTTACATTTTCCACTGATATGCCATTTTAGTGCACATTATGTTGTGCCCAGTTTGTGCAACTGAAGACCAATACCTCATACAATGTTGAGCGGGTCCTCCCGGATATAAAATGTCATATATGTGGATGTAAGCTGGTGTTTGGGCATGCTGTAGGGCTCAGAAGGGAGGGAGCACCATTTGGCTTTCGGCAGATTTTGCTTGGTAGTAGTTTTGTTTGGGGTTTTACTGGTGTTTCAGCTTATAATGTGGGGGCATATCTAAGCTGTGCGGAGTACATCAGGCTATAAGTAATCTGGGCAGAGTACATCAGGGCATAATAAGAGGGTATAATAATGGGGTAAATAAATAATAATTCATAGATATGTGGCTGGTGTCGCACTGATAAATGGTGCCCGATCTTATCCGCTTTTGGAACAATCTGCACATTTTGTGTTGTCATATTCTGAGAGCCAGAACTTTTCCATTTTTTTCTCCACTGGAGCTGTGTGTGAAAAATAATATTATAGTTTTATAGTTTGGGTCGTTACGAACGCGATGATACCAAATATGTGTACTATTTTAACGTTTTTATTTTATTATAGGAAAAAAGGCATTTGATGTTTTTGTAACTTATAACTTGTTTGTACACTTTTAGGGCACGGCCAAACCTGGCGGAATTGCTGTGGAATTCCGCTGCGGACAGTCCGCAGTGGAATTCTCCTGCGGCAGTTTTTTACAGTTGTTTCAATACATTTTTAGGATTTTAAGTTAGTTCAGACGTGGAAGAAAACTCCGCTGTGGACCATAGGCTGCGGTGCGGAATTTTCCCTCCGCAGCATGCACCGACTGTTGCATAGATGCAGCGGAGTTTTACTGCGGATTTCAGCCTTTGCAATGCAAAAACTGAAATCTGTGGCAAGTCCGCTGTGTTTTCTGCAACGTCTGAATTACCTGTCAAATATGCAAATGTTGGTGCAAATTCGTTGCGTAAATGCCCCAAATCTGCACCAACATTTGCAGCGGAAAAACTCTGCCACGTCTGGCCGTACCCTAATAAAACATTTTTATTACTTTTCACTTCAAGACCTGCAGCACTGATAGCTGCTATAATACTTTACACTACCTAAGTAGTGTAATGTATTATAAACTGTCAGTGTGACGCTGACTATGGTCCTCATAGTCTTCCGTGCATGGTAGACCCTGAGGCCGTTGTATGGCCTCCGGTTTTGCCATGGCACCTATGGCAGCACCCACAATTGGTCCCCGGGAAAGTTTGTTGCAGCAATAAACTTTACCGTTTGTTGCTGCAAAAAACTTTCCCTGCGATCACATGATCGGGACCTGAACTAATCAGTTCCTGATCATGTCTCCGGGACCAGAGGCCGGTGTTAACAGCGCGTTCCGGGTGTCAGCGCTACTCTGAGACACCCGATCGCGTTGCTAACACTCTCTCTGTCTTCTCTCTCCTCCAAACTCTCATTGACAGGAGGGAGGGGGAGAGAGAAAGTTATAAACATCAAGTGCCGGGAAAGTTTGTTACTACAACAAACTTTACCTGTGGTCGCTATGATTGGCTATCATAGCGATCACATGATTGGGACCTCAACCAATCAGGCCCTGGACCAGAGGCTGATAGCAACAGCCCGTTCCGGGTGTTAGACGCACTCTGGGGGACCGGATCGCCGACATAAGGAGGAACATAAATTAACGTCGGCGCTGCACAAAATCAAGCAAGCACCGACGTTAATTTATCGTCGGCGGTTGGGAAGCGGTTAATGACGAAGCTATTTTTTACGTTTTTCTATCGTCACATTCAATGAGCTATAACTTTTTTTTATTTTTGTGTCGACATAGCTGTATAAAGTCTTGTTTTTTGCGGGACAAGTTTTTAATAGCTCCATTTTGGGGTACATATAGTTCATTGATTAACTTTTATTAACTTTTTTTGGAGGGAATAGAAAAAACCCCAGCAATTCCGCCTCCCTCTTTGCGTCCTAAATTTGCGCCATTTACCGTGGTATAAATAACATAATAACTTTATTCAGCCGGTTGTTACGATTGCAACAATACCAAATTTATATAGTTTTTTTTATGTTTTACTACTTTTACACAGTAAAAACAAATTTTTTTCAAAATAGTTTCTGTGTCGCCATATTTTAAGAGCCATAACTTTTTTGTTTTTCCGTCAATGCTCTTTTTTTGCGGGGCGACTTGTAGTTTTTATTGGTACCAATTTGGAGTACATGCGACTTTCTGATCACTTTTTATCAAATTTATTTGAAGGCCGCAATTCCAGCATTGTTTTTTGCTTTATATTTTACAGCCTAAGCCGTGCGAGTTAAATAAAGTGATACAAAATACGTGTAATTTTTTTTACCTTTTTTTCATAATAAAGCATTTTGTAAAAGGAAAAAGTGGGTTTTTAATTTTTTTCTATTTATTTATTATTAACTTTATTAAACTTTTTTTTTTTAGTCCCACTAGGGGACTTCACTATGCGATCATTTGATCACTTTTATAATACACTAAAATACTTCTGTATAACAGTGTATTGTGCTTGTCACTTGTAAAACTAAAAGGCATTCACGTGGGGGCCTTTGTTAGATAGAAGCTATCGGCACCCCGCGATCGCATCAGGGATGTGCTGGTGGGGTGAGAGAGGGAGCCCCCTCCCTCTAAAACCACTGAGATGCGGTGGTTGCTATTGACCGCCGCATCTGAGGAACCAAAAGGACGGGATTGGTGTAAAGGATCTGCCAGGCACAGCTTCGGGGTTAACTTCCATAGGTAATCAGTCTTCACCTGAGTCTATCTCTCTGAGACTGACTCCAGCTTCCACCACTCAGGCTGGCAGGCTTAGGAGTGGGAGAGCCTATCGCAGCCTGGCCAGACTCAGCTAGCTCCCGCCCTCTGTCTATTTATACCTGCCTTTCCTGTTCCTCCTTGCTTGTGATTCTTTCCGTGTGGTTTCCTGGCCCAGCTACAGCTCCTAACTATTTGATCCTGCTCCATACTGACCCTGGCTTTCTGACTACTCTTCTGCTCTGCGTTTGGTACCTCGTGCTCTCCTGGTTTGACTTGGCTCGTTCACCACTCTGTTGCTCACGGTGTTGCCGTGGGCAACTGCCCCTTTCCCTTTGCTTTATATTCCCTTGTATGTTTGTCTCGTGCACTTACTGAGCGTAGGGACCGCCGCCCAGTTGTACCCCGTCGCCTAGGGCGGGTCGTTGCAAGTAGGCAGGGACAGAGTGGCGGGTAGATTAGGGCTCACTTGTCCGTTTCCCCACCCCTAACATTACATAATCACAAGCCCATATACCTACTCTACCCTGGTCCCTGACACTACTATGGACCCCCTTGAGACCCTGGCTCAGCAAATGCAGGGTCTCTCCCTACAGGTCCAGGCCCTGGCTCAGAAGGTCAACCAGCCTGATGCTACCTTGGTAGTTCCCCTCACCTCAACTCCTGAACCCCACCTCAAGTTGCCTGACCGGTTCTCAGGGGACCGGAGGGCTTTTCTCTCCTTTCGGGAGAGTTGCAGGCTTTACTTTTGCTTAAAGCCCCACTCCTCAGGTTCTGAGAGCCAGCGAGTGGGTATAATTATGTCCCGGCTCCAGGATGGGCCCCAAGAATGGGCCTTCTCCTTGGCTCCTGACGCCCCTGAACTTTCCTCCGTTGATCTTTTCTTTTCTGCTCTCGGACTCATTTATGACGAGACTGACAAGACTGCCTTTGCCGAGAGTCAGCTGGTGACCTTACGTCAGGGTAAGAGACCTGTTGAGGAGTATTGTTCTGACTTTAGGAAGTGGTGCGTAGCTTCTCAGTGGAATGACCCTGCCTTAAGGTGCCCGTTTAGGTTGGGTCTGTCGAATGCCCTGAAAGACCTGCTAGTTAGCTATCCCTCTTCTGACTCCCTAGACCAGGTTATGGCTTTAGCGGTACGACTTGACCGACGTCTCAGGGAACGACAACGCGAACGTTTATGTGTTTTCTCCTCCGACTCCCCCATGATGCATCCCGAGGTTCCGTTGCTTCGTTCTTCCCCGGAAGACTCAGAGGTACCTATGCAACTCGGGGCCTTCGTGTCCCCCCAACAACGTAGAGATTTCCGCAGGAAGAATGGTCTCTGCTTCTACTGTGGGGATGACAAGCATCAAGTGAACAACTGTCCTAAGCGTAAGAATGCAGCCGGAGAACTTCCGCGCCTAAGTCATCATCGGGGAGGTCACTTGGGCGCACAGGTATTTCCTGTATATATGAAACGTAATAAGATCTTGCTTCCCTTTCAGGTCTCATTTGGTGGTAGGTCTGCTACTGGCAGTGCCTTCGTGGATTCAGGGTCCTCTGCTAATATCATGTCTGTGGAATTTGCTATGTCTCTTGCTATGCCTTTGATTGATTTGCCTAAACCTGTCCCGGTAGTGGGTATCGACTCCACTCCTCTTGCTAATGGTTATTTTACACAGCATACCCCTGTTTTTGAACTCCTTGTTGGCTCCATGCATTTGGAGCAGTGCTCTGTACTGTTGATGCAGGGATTATCGTCCGATTTAGTTTTAGGCCTTCCCTGGTTGCAGTTGCATAATCCCACGTTTGACTGGAATACTGGGGAGCTTACCAAATGGGGTAATGAATGTTTGACGTCATGTTTTTCTGTTAATTCTATTTCTCCCCCTGAGGAGGTGAACACACTTCCTGAGTTTGTTCGGGACTTCGCTGATGTTTTCTCTAAGGAGGCCTCCGAAGTGTTACCTCCTCATAGAGAATACGATTGCGCTATCGAATTGGTACCAGTAGCTAAGCTTCCTAAGGGTAGGATATTTAATCTTTCTTGTCCCGAACGTGAAGCCATGAGAGAGTATATCCAGGAATGCCTGGCCAAGGGTTACATTCGCCCCTCTACTTCTCCGGTAGGTGCTGGCTTCTTCTTGGTAGGGAAGAAGGATGGTGGTCTTAGGCCATGCATTGACTACCGTAACCTGAATAAGGTCACGGTAAGGAACCAGTATCCCCTTCCTTTGATTCCTGATCACTTTAATCAGGTTCAGGGGGCCCAATGGTTCTCTAAGTTTGATCTACGGGGGGCGTATAACCTTATCCGCATCAAAGAGGGGGATGAGTGGAAGACTGCGTTTAACACGCCCGAAGGTCATTTCGAATACCTCGTCATGCCGTTTGGGTTGTGTAATGCGCCGGCGGTCTTCCAGAATTTCATAAATGAGATTTTGAGAGATTACCTGGGGATATTTCTTGTAGTGTACCTTGATGACATACTGGTGTTTTCCAAGGACTGGCCCTCCCACATTGAGCATGTCAGGAAGGTGCTCCAGGTCCTCCGGGAAAACAAACTGTTTGCAAAAACTGAAAAATGTGTGTTTGGAGTACAGGAGATACCATTTTTGGGTCAAATCCTCACTCCTCATGAATTCCGCATGGACCCCGCCAAGGTTCAGGCTGTGGCGGAATGGGTCCAACCTGCCTCCCTGAAGGCGTTACAGTGTTTTTTGGGGTTCGCTAATTATTACAGGAGATTCATTGCTAACTTCTCGGTCATCGCTAAGCCTCTTACGGACCTCACTCACAAAGGTGCTGATCTCCTCCACTGGTCTCCAGAGGCTGTCCAGGCTTTTGAGGTCCTTAAGAAGTGCTTTATCTCGGCCCCAGTGCTGGTTCAGCCCAACCAAATGGAGCCATTTATCGTGGAAGTTGACGCATCCGAGGTGGGAGTGGGGGCTGTCTTGTCCCAGGGTACCAGGTCCCTCACCCATCTCCGCCCCTGTGCCTACTTCTCCAGGAAGTTTTCGCCCACTGAGAGTAACTATGATATTGGCAACCGCGAACTCTTAGCCATTAAATGGGCATTTGAAGAGTGGCACCACTTCCTGGAGGGGGCTAGGCACCAGGTAACGGTCCTTACCGACCACAAGAATCTGGTTTTCCTAGAATCTGCCCGGAGGCTAAACCCGAGACAAGCTCGATGGGCGCTATTTTTTACCAGATTCAACTTTTTGGTTACCTATAGGGCTGGGTCTAAAAATATTAAGGCCGTAGCTTCATGGCCAGCCCTCCTTCGGAGGAAGATCCTGCTTGTATTTTGCCTCCCGGTATAATCATTTCTTCTATTGAGTCTGATTTAGTCTCTGAAATTGCAGCTGATCAAGGTTCAGCTCCCGGGAACCTTCCTGAGGACAAGCTGTTTGTTCCCCTGCAATACCGGCTAAGAGTACTTAGGGAAAATCATGACTCCGCACTATCTGGTCATCCAGGCATCCTGGGTACCAAACACCTCATTGCCAGAAACTATTGGTGGCCAGGGTTGCCTAAAGACGTTAAGGCTTACGTCGCCGCTTGTGAGGTTTGTGCTAGGTCTAAGACTCCCAGGTCCCGACCAGCGGGCTTACTACGTTCGTTGCCCATTCCCCAGAGACCTTGGACACATATCTCCATGGATTTTATCACCGATTTGCCTCCATCCCAAGGCAAGTCGGTGGTGTGGGTGGTAGTAGACCGCTTCAGTAAGATGTGCCACTTTGTGCCCCTCAAGAAACTACCCAACGCCAAGACGTTAGCTACCTTGTTTGTCAAACACATCCTGCGTCTCCATGGGGTCCCTGTCAATATTGTTTCGGACAGAGGGGTACAATTTGTTTCTTTGTTTTGGAGAGCCTTCTGTAAGAAGTTGGAGATTGATCTGTCCTTCTCCTCTGCTTTCCATCCTGAAACCAATGGCCAAACTGAGAGGACTAATCAATCTCTAGAACAATATTTAAGGTGTTTTATCTCTGACTGTCAATATGATTGGGTCTCATTCATTCCCCTCGCTGAATTTTCCCTTAATAACCGGGTCAGTAACTCGTCAGGGGTCTCCCCCTTTTTCTGTAATTTTGGGTTTAATCCACGGTTCTCCTCCGTTTCACCTGGTAGTTCCAACAATCCCGAGGTAGAGGTCGTTCATCGGGAACTATGCACAGTCTGGGCCCAGGTTCAGAAGAACCTAGAGGCGTCCCAGAGCGTACAAAAAACTCAGGCTGATAGAAAACGTTCTGCTAACCCCTTGTTTATGGTCGGGGATCTGGTGTGGTTATCGTCTAGGAACTTGCGTCTTAAGGTCCCGTCCAAGAAGTTTGCTCCCCGGTTTATTGGGCCGTATAAGGTCATTGAAGTCCTCAATCCTGTCTCCTTCCGGCTGGAGTTACCCCCATCTTTTCGTATACACGACGTGTTTCATGCCTCCCTCCTTAAACGCTGCTCCCCGTCCTTGGCTCACTCGAGGAAACCTTCTGTTCCCGTTCTCACCCCTGAGGGGGTGGAATTCGAGGTGGCCAAGATTGTGGACAGCAAGATGGTCCAAGGCTCCCTCCAGTACCTGGTCTATTGGAGAGGATACGGGCCTGAGGAGAGGACTTGGGTACCCGCCCGGGATGTTCACGCTGGGGTATTGGTCAGGAAGTTCCACCTTTGTTTCCCCAGTAAACCAGGTCCACTTAGAAAGGGTCCGGTGGCCCCTCATAAAAGGGGGGGGTACTGTAAAGGATCTGCCAGGCACAGCTTCGGGGTTAACTTCCATAGGTAATCAGTCTTCACCTGAGTCTATCTCTCTGAGACTGACTCCAGCTTCCACCACTCAGGCTGGCAGGCTTAGGAGTGGGAGAGCCTATCGCAGCCTGGCCAGACTCAGCTAGCTCCCGCCCTCTGTCTATTTATACCTGCCTTTCCTGTTCCTCCTTGCTTGTGATTCTTTCCGTGTGATTTCCTGGCCCAGCTACAGCTCCTAACTATTTGATCCTGCTCCATACTGACCCTGGCTTTCTGACTACTCTTCTGCTCTGCGTTTGGTACCTTGTGCTCTCTGGTTTGACTTGGCTCATTCACCACTCTGTTGCTCATGGTGTTGCTGTGGGCAACTGCCCCTTTCCCTTATATTCCCTTGTATGTTTGTCTCGTGCACTTACTGAGCGTAGGGACCGCCGCCCAGTTGTACCCCGTCGCCTTGGGCGGGTCGTTGCAAGTAGGCAGGGACAGAGTGGCAGGTAGATTAGGGCTCACTTGTCCGTTTCCCCACCCCTATCATTACAATTGGTGTTGATTTCAATCCCACCACAAGCAGGTCTGCTCTAGTAGCTGAGAGCAGGGGGCTTTTACTGCTCCTGGCGGCGCAGATTTATTCTGATGTAGTGCAGTAAAAAGGCATATGCATTAGAATAAAGCCCGTTGGTGACTGTGTCAGGGATAATTAGCATGTATATTGTTTGCAAAAATATTATCCTTACATATATATATATATATTATCAGTATATTCCACAAAGAACTTGAATGTATGTAACAAGATGGATTCTGTATAAGGAACACGCCTATGGACGACACCGCCCCTGGAATGCAAGAGGAGTGTACAGATGAACTCACAGCTGAATAGAGCCAATAGGGCTTAAGCACGTCCCACCTTCCTACAGAGAAGATTTTTTTGTAAACTCTTTGTGTAATAAAAGTTTAGTTGTACTTCCTACTTCACTGATGGAGGATCTTTACCAACAACTCTGTCTGGTATATTTCTTCCATGCATGCCCTCAGTTTCCAATTTACAGAGGTGGCTATTCGGTGTGAAATAACAGGGAAAGGAACCCTGTCAACTGCTGTAAAAAGGCGTATTGGCGTTCACTAACGGGTCAAAATATATTTGGCTTATATGACCATTGGCTCATAAACTATAAACTATAAAATTTTCTCTACTTAGTATTTTGCATTGACACTGTATTCTGTATATATAATTGAAATGTATGTAAATGACTTATGTATGATTTCTGTTATGGCACGTGTGCGGCTTGGGCACACCATGTAAGAGGGCCAAGGTTTTTGCTTTTATACTAATACATCCTCCTCAAATGATATGTGTGTAGTGAAGTGCTCATGCATACCACCCCACTTACTTGAGATGAGATTTTATTAATTCATATGTCTCTTAGGTTGGAAGTACTATAAGTGAAATTTAGACCTTGAGGGAATTGTAATGGCTGTGATTGACTGCAAACTATTCATCATCTTTGCTATTTATAATCCTATCCCAGCTTTACTAGCAATCCTGAAAGAGGCTGCACTGTTAGTGGCCTCCTTTCCATCTATGCATCTCTTGTGTACTGAAGATTTTAATATTTTATTGGACACAGACCTAAATATGTTTACCGTTCAGAATTTGCAAGGTGGAGCTCAAGGCCCCTTGCATTTACATGCACTTATCACTGCATTTGAGTTAGATAGACCTGTGGAGGGTATGGAATACATATGGTAGGGTATTGTCAATTCATACTATCCCTGGGAATACATTGTCAAAAATAGATCGTATGATTAGAAATGCTGAAATGTTTTTAATTTATTCAAATGTGGAGCATTTAACACAGGGAACATCTGACCACTCTCCATTGTTATTAGAACTAACCTCTTCTCCACTCTCCAATAACAATACATCCCTTTTGGTTAAGCTTAATTGGAGAGAATAATAGAATACTGGATCAGAACCAGATACTTTAAAAAGTACATGCTGCATGTACATGTGCATCAACGGATACCATCGGAAGCGTTCTAAGCATATTTAAAGAGGATCTGTCATGGGTTTTAAAACAACATAGCTCCCTTTATTGCCTTCGTCCTCCCGATTCCAGCTGTGTAATTTTTTTTTATTGTTTTTGCATCCCCTCTGTTGTCTTGCTATAGCCCTTACTCCCTTTGGCACCTAATATATTAATTGTAAGTAAAGGAACAGAAAGGAGGTGACCTAATCTCTCACAGTAGGTATTGCCTCATGCATTGCTGTGACGTTGTCCAATCACAGCCTCACAGCGATGCAGAAAACCTGCAGTAAATCTTGCAAAATCTTGCACTGATTGGACAACGTCACATCGATACACGAGGCAATACCTACAAGAGGTCTCCTCCTCCATCCCTTTACTTATAATTAACATATTAGGCACCAAATGGAGTAACAACGGGAGGGGGGACGCCAATAATAAGGAATGTATGTGGTTAAAAAAAACAAACACATGACAGGCTCTCTTTTCTTTATTAAACGTATTTTTATTTGAGTTTTCATCAAACAAAAGAGAATAGCATGACAGAATAAAACATATAAAAACATAATAAGTCACGGTAATGAAGTCAAATAAAAAAAAAGAACGATATAGATGTTGCCAATGTAGTTAGATGTCAACTGAGACTGCACAGACATTAACCCAAGAACAATGATACAGACAGTGCTTGAAATTTGCTTTTCCAACCACATAGTATTACATTTACTTTTACCCTCTAGAACACTACCCGAGAAACAAAGCAATTTAGAACATATAGGGCGTATTATTGTGAGAATGTACAACACCTTTATCCGTATCCAGTTTCCCCAGTGCCAGCCTATTCCTACTTATCCACCCCCTAAGGGCCCCTAACCCCCCTTCCCACTCACGTGTCCACCCACCAACTACAGCTGAACCTCTTCAGAGATCACTTTCTCCCCACCTCCCCCAGTAATCCCAATGTGCCTCCCAAAGACTCCTTTGCATGCCAGGTCGCGTGTCTGAAAGAGAGCATTAAATCTGTAATCTCCTGTCTGTACAGATGTGTTACTATAAACTGTCTCAATTTTTTTTAAGAAATGACCAGTTGCCATTTGCTTATGCCGCTCTGTATCAAGTCATTCCGGCCTTAAGAGTTTAGTCAGCTGAGTAGTTATGTCAGCTATCGTCGGGGCATCCGCTCGTAGCCCATTTTGCAGTAAGCAATGCTTTTCCACCATGAGGATGGTATGAACTAGCACAGGCACCCCTCTTGAATTATGGGGGTGTGCCTCCACATCAGGGGGCTTCACCTGGTGGAACAGCATACATTGTGGTGACGATGGCAGGGTATATGACCAGATAGACTCTATAAATGTACCAGTTTCCTCACAAAATTTTTGGGTTGCCGCGCATGAACATATCCCATGCCATAAACCCGTTTTAGCCATATTGCGTTTTGGACACGCTGTGATCCTGTCCGGATTAGAGGTAGAGGCTGGGATATTAAATCCGTAAATGGCATTATGAATCAGCTTAAAATAAGAGTCCCTCCATCTTTCATTAATGATTTCTTTGCGGACTATCTCCCATTCCTTATGTATGACATTAGCTATATCTGGATCACCGGTCACTCGTTCCCAGGTCTTATAACAATCAGTCGGTTTTACTTTTATGACCCTGTTCCTCAGTATATTATATAACGAGCAAATCGTGGCCTTCTCTGTTCTGGGACCCATAACCTCATCGAAAGTATGAATGGTCGCCTCTGTTTGCAGAGAATAGAATCTGCATTTACAAAATGTCAAAATTTGAATTGGGGAAATTATGTCTACTACGAAGTCCATATTTTTCCTTCAACTCGTTCATAGTGATCCATCGTGTGTGATCTGTGTGCATCAATTGATGAGCTACCATAATATCTTTCTCCCTCCATTCTCTAAATAGACCATTATCCCTACCCTGTGTGAATTCCGGGTGATCCCACAGTGGCATTCTTTTAGATAGCAGGAACAGTAAGTGAAATAGTTTTTGCACTACCTTCCATGAAGTTATGGTATCCCTAAGCAAAATGGAGCATTTCACCCGGTATGGAAGCTTGGCATATCTAGTATGCAACAAGGCTATAGGATCCCACGGGGATGCTAGCTGTTTCTCCAGTTCCCAATTGGAAAAACAATTAGTACCATGAAACCAGTCCAGTAAGTGATGGAAAAGGCAAGCTAAATTATACCCTCCTACGTTAGGGAAATTAATTCCTCCCTCCGCTTTACAAAACATTAACTTAGCTAAGCCGATTCTGGGTCGCTGGCCATTCCAAACAAAACGCGAGAAGGCCATGTTAAGTAGCCTGATATCCATGTGGTTTAATAAGATAGGGAGAGTTTGCAATAGGTAGAGTAGCTTAGGGAAGGTCACCATTTTAATTAAGTGGCAGCGACCCAGAAAGGTAAGTGGAAGATGCTGCCATCTCTGTAGCTCTAGGGATATTTTAGTTATGATGGATTTATAATTCAAATTGTACAAGGTATCAGGTGTCCGCCCGATCCTGATACCCAGATAAGTTATGTAGTGTGTGGCTGTTTCTATGGGAATCCCTAAGTTAGACCAAAACCCCGTCAATTGAGGGTGCACCAATTCCAGTAATTCACTCTTTGAGACATTGATTTTATAGCCCGAGAACAGTTCGAAGGCATTGATTTCATCAAGCAAAATATTTAGGTGAGCCTTCGGGTCTGACATAAAGATCAAGATATCATCAGCAAACAGCGTAATCTATACTTCCTGTTCCCCAATTTCAATATCTCTGTTTCCAACATTCTCGCCAGAGGTTCGAGAGCTAAGTCAAAGAGTTTGGGAGACAAAGGGCACTCTTGACAAGTCACCTTCTCCAGTGTGAAATCTTCGGATACAAAGCCTGGAGTATGGATCCTAGCCCTTGGAGAATCGTAGAGGCCTCTTAATAGTTGTCTGAAAATTCCCCTTATATTCATTCTATCCAGCACCATCCCCAGCCAGTGGCACTTCACATTATCAAACACTTTTTCAGCATCCAAGGACAACAGAGCAGGTGACTCTCCTAGCTTGGGATGATGTCGAACCCTATCAAGGACTGCCAAGACCTTGCGGATAGTAGCCACTGCTGACCTGCTCTTATCAAACCCCACCTGCTCCGATCCTACCAGAGCCGGCATCAAAATTGCCAATCTGTCTGCCATAATTTTCGTAAGGATCTTCAAGTCTTGGTCTATAAGTGAGATAGGTCTGTATGAACCTGGATTCAACAGATCTTTCCCTGGTTTGGGCAACACCTTAATGTATGCTAGATTTGATCATGTCTGTAAAACACCCGTAGCTAACACCGTATTATAGTAACTTTGCAACACTGGAGAAATTTGCTCCACCATTGCTTTGTAAAATTCCCCCGTGTATCCATCTGGTCCCGGTGATTTGCCGTTATGTAAAGCCCTGATGACCCCACTGATTTCCTCTAAGGAGATAGCCGCGTTAAGATTGGCCAGTTGGTGAGAGACGGTAAATTAACAGAATCAAGGAGGGCCTCGCCACCCTGAGAATCCGGATTATCATCCTTGTATAAGGTTTTATAGTAGTCACAAAGCACGGAGTTAACTGTATTGGGATACCGACATGTCTTGCCTTCCTTGTCTCTTATAGCTGTAATGTGGGAAACTGACATTCTACCCTTGGCCAATCTGGCCAAAAGCCTACCTGACTTGTTTCCATATCGGAAGAAGTCACTTTCGAAATGAGCCCTAGACATAATTTCCCTCTTTTCCAACCAGAATTCAAAGTCTTGCCCTGCTGCATTCCAAGTTAACCTATCAGTGTCCAGACATGACCCTAGATAAGCGGTATATGTATTCCTAAGATTCTCACGGGCAGCCTGGTATTGCCTATTCACCTTTATCTTATACGAGCAGGAGTATGCATAACCGCTTTGGCAGTGGCCCAGTAAAGTGAAGGGTTGTCTCTATGTATTGCATTAGTATGTTCAAACTCTATCCACCACCCCCTCATGCTTTCTAAGAAACCATCGTCCTTGACCAAGAAAGAAGGGAACCGCCATATATATTCATTACCCCTTGGATATGTGTCTAGAAGAGAGCCTGAAACCGGAGCATGATCAGATATCAATATATCGCCAACATCAGAGTCCACCACCCTTCCTGCTAGTTGGGCACTGCTAAAAATATAATCAATTTCAGACCATGAATGGTGAACGTGCGAAAAATGCATGTATTCTCTGTCATCTGGATGCGCCTCCCTCCAGACATCTCTCATATATGTGACTTGCAAAAATGAAGGCTATACCGCATAAGAGTCTCTCGGTGGGATGAGATCCCGGGTAGACCGCTTCCTATCCTCTCCTACATGGATAAGTGAGTTAAACCCCCGCCCCACTATCTCAGAGGCTGTAGGTCTTGTTGGATTTTTAAACCTAAGGACTGATAGAAGACTTTTTTATCTCCATTAGGGCCATAGACATTGTACAAACTCAAGAGCTCCCCCTTGCTGTCAATGAGCACCTGTATCCACCGACCTTCCTGATCTATTTCTTGAGATATGATATTATATGCAAAGTTTCTATGAAACAATATCACAACCCCTGCTATGCCTACTACCGCTGGAGATCCGCAAACCACTCTCACCCAAAGCTTCTTCATGCACTAGAAATCTGGGGTAGCTAGATGCATTTCGTGCAAAAAGACCACATCTGGTTTGAGCCTTTTCAGATGTCTCAGGATTTTAATTAGTTTGTTGGGGGACTTAAGGCCCATAACATTCCAAGAAACTATTTTCATGAATGGAATGCCTCAAAATGGATCACATTGATACAGATAAACTTAGTTCCTGGATAACAAACATAGCGCGATAATAGCTGGTAGGTGGGTGAGTATACAGAAGCCCTATCTGTCCCCAGATACATGCAAGTCATCAGCAGAATTGGCAACAAAATGTTTAAAACAGTGAGCACTCTAACAGAATAATAATGAAAAAATAAACATAAACTTTGCCCATTGTGGACCTGCACAATATTGAGCGTGTTAAAGCATGTAAACATAACATAGTCATTTAGGTGTCCGGACTTCACTTTTTCCAGCATGTCAAGGAGAATACCCCTGCCCTGGCATTCAAAGCAACCAAATTAAAGCTCAAGATCGATTTCTTACATAAGAAACTCCCCTCTATACCCCAATGAGTGAAATTATACTATTATATATCAGGTACCCAACCCAACCTCATGGGCTACAAAGGTATTGGACATGTGAGGAATCAGTGTGTATGCCGAGCAGCGTAAGAAAGCAGTGGTGTTACCATTAATAGTAGGTAATAACCTACATGAACTCACCACCCTCACCCAGCCGTCTCTATAAACCCTATAAAGAAGATAGGTCCGGGTATCTAGACGTTCGGGAAGAACGTGGCAATTGCCTTTCTCTTGGTGTTAATTCAAACGTCTCTCCGTCCTCACGCCTCCTAGGACCCCTCTCCTACTCTCTTTCTCCCCGTCTTTTTCCTTCTTCTGGTGATCGGCGGCGTTGATTGTCCTGTCTGTACGGCTCCGTCAGGGCCTCCTCGGCTTCCTCTGGGGAGAAAAATGAATTGGTACTTCCATCAGGAAGAAACACTCGCAGGGCAGCCGGGTATTGTAGCTGAAAGCACAGTTTACATTGGTATAGAGTGGAGCAGATTTTGCTGTACACTCGTCTCTTTTTTGATACTTCAGCTGAATAATCTTCAAATAACTAAAGTTTATTTTAGCACCTCAGCTCCAGTGGTTGCACTTTCTTCCGATACGCTCTCAACAGCGAAACATTGTCATTGAAGTCCAACAATTTCATGATGACTTGTCTTGGTCTTAGTGATTGGGAAGCTTGATGATCCATGTGAAATGCAGGATTAGGACCTATGCGATGAGCTCTTTCCACCCTACCATAAAATTCCAGGCCCTGAGCTTTCGGCAGTCCCTACTCGCATATTAATTGTAAGTCAGAGAACTTAATCTTTTCAGAAAGGCCCACCAACCTGATATTATTTCGGCATGATCTATTTTCCACATCCTCTACTTTATCGCCCAGATGTTTATTTTCCGCCAAGGATCTACGGAGGGTGGAATTTATGGTTTTGTTCTCCTCTTCTAGCATAGTAATCCGCTGTTCCAACTCATCCAAACGGGTACCCTGTTGGTTTGAAGTCTGGAGAAGGGATATTGGATTGTGGATTCCACAGATTTTTGAATGTCAGGAGCAAGTTGCCGCGCTACTTCTAAAGCCAACTTACTATAATCTATTAGAGAGGCTCCCTCCTGGTCCGATTTCGATTTACCCCCGATGGAGTCAGATAGTTGCAACATGGGTGTGTCAGGCACCGTGTCCAGCATGTCGGCTGTATTAATCAGGGATTGTGATTTCTGCAACAAATAACGGTCCATATAGGCAGCAAAAGCTGTTATCACCAAAAACAATTGGATGAACCAGGTGAGTTCGGTATGGCAATAAACAGTGACTGGTTCAATTCTTATCCCCACAACGAGCACGTGGGGGGCCGAGGAAAATGGCGGCTTGTGCAACCGGAAATGGAGAACTCCACTGGCACGTGTTACTGGTATGTGAGCTGATAGTCTGTCCAGTGTCCAGTGTATGGTATATTGGGACCTTGATACTATCACACTCTCACAAATCCACACCGAGCGGAGAGCCCTGGCTATCCACGACTGCCACGACCTGGCCAACGTTAACCTTCAGACGTAATGGCGACAGTCCAGAATGGCGGGCTGGGTCTGATGGTATATGGCACCCAGTGATATTGAAATCCCAGTGTTCACCTTACCGCTAAGGGTGCACCTGGAATCTCCTCAAGCAACCGCTCCGTCTGACAGTCCGTCCACTGTCGTGGAAAATGGCGAGCAGCGACCGTGTATATCGTCAGCCTGAACCAGCTGTCCCCAGGTCCCCGATGTCCTTGTCTCCTCCTAGTATGTTGCCAGTTATGTGGGCATAATTAAATAGCAGGTCTGCACTGCTGAAAGCAGCAATAATGTCAGGTTTGCCAGGGGTATAGCGGGAGCTCTCCTTCCAAGCGTCCTCACATGCTGGTGCCGGAACCGGAAGTTGACAGGTTCTCTTTTTTTCTACTATTATAGAGGACAGTGCATGCATAGATAACCCTTTTATCTATCATGTTTACTTTTGTCCTGTTTTATTGTGTAATTCCCCCTGCATTGTCGCGTGTCCAGCACCATGTGACCGCAATGAGACTCACCAAAAGCTTCTATACTTAATGGTCATACCAGAAGGCAGTTTCTTGCAACGTTGGGCCGATGTGAACTCTGAAGGGTTCATGAAGGTGTGCGCGCACGCTCATGCCCGCTCTTAAAGGGCCAGCACGCGCACCTGAATTAAAGACCAAATTAGACCATGAGCATTCTGGACTATAAGAAGGGCCCTGACCCTTCCTGTATTGCCTGAGCGTTGTTATCGTTTACCTATGTTCGTTTACCTCTGCAAATGGTCACTTGTGTTTCCTAGTTCCCAGTGTTCCCGTTCCTGCCACCTGTATCATGTGTCCCGTGCTATCCAGAACCAAGTGCCATATAGAGTTAGAGTAATGCTACGCTGAGTAGTACGCCTGTCCTGTTACACCACGCCTGGTGTCTGCCTGCTGCCAAAGTCCCATCCGAGACTTTCTGAAGTTACCACAGGTACACCTATTTGAACTATAGACTTTGACCTGTGTTCTGTTGGCCAGCTGCCATACCGTTAAGGCGGTACGGCCCAGTGGGTCCACGCACCCAACGTGACACATCGTGATAAGAGGCCGCTCCCCTTCAGCAGCTGTGCCTGCCCCGCCCCCATGGTCGCTCCACTCCTCCCAACTGGACCAGCGCTCTCTGTCCAGCTTCATACCAGCCCAATAAATGACCCGACACCCTGCCCCTATAAATAGCACCACTCTCCCACTATAAATAGCGCCAAATATCTCCCTGTAGATAGCACCACACACATACACCCCTGCAGATAGCCCCACTCTCCCCCTATAAATAGCACCACCCTGACACTGTGGAAATCACAACCCTGCCCCTGTAGATATCACCACCCTCCCCCTGTAGATAATGCCACACTCCCACCCCCCTGCTGATGGCATAACCCCCTTCTGTTGTTAGCACCATTCAGACTCACTATGGCAGCGGAATCCTAAGCAAGACCATTGCTGAAGCTCTGGCTTGGGATTTCCCTCCACTAGAGAGCCATTGATGCCACTGTGCATATATGGACTGTGACGTCAATTGCAGGAGAGGAATCCCCGGCCACAGCATTGCCGAAGCTCTGGCTGGGGAATACTTCCACGAGAGAGCCACTGATGACACTGTCCATATATGGACAGTGACATCAGGGCAGGAGCTGCCATAGTGAGTCCAAATGGCGGTAACTACAGGAGGGGGGCGCGTTCTGCATTGGGGGATGTGTGTGGTGCTATCTACAGGGGCAAGTTGGCGATTTCTACAGGTGCAGGGTGGCGGTTTCTACAGGGCAGGGTGGCAATTTCTACTGGGGCAGGGTGGCGATTTCTATTGGGGCAGGGTGGCGATTTCTACTGGGGCAGAGTGGCGATTTCTACTGGGGTAGTATGGGGATATCTACAGGGAATGTGTGGAGCTATATGGGCACTATCTAAAGGGGACAATTGCTTATTTTAGGCGAGGGTTGATGGCCTTCCCTAAAACTATCATGTAGAACTTACAGTCACGGCCCTGGAAGAATGAAACTGAACTAGAGACACACTTCTAGCTGTCTCCCCTCTGTAGGAGGCATTATGGGAGTTGTAGGAAGGAGAGACTTGTGTGGGCACGCAAGTCTCACGCTGCAGCAGCCATATCCAGACCAGAGGGAAGGAGAAAATGAAATACAAAGATGGTAACATAGGTAAGACAAAAATTTATATTGTTAGCGATACAAACACAAGGCTGTAAAATTTAAGTACTTCGGTTAAGATGAAGGCAGCCTTAGCGAAAAAAATAAAAAATACAGGGAGTGCTTCTTTAAGGGGGTGTTGTGTTCGGAATTTATGATCTCATTTATACAGAAGTTCTCTGCTAGGAAAGAGGAGGACTAAGCCTCTAAATGTAAAATGTATGAAGCCATGTTTGTAAATCCATCAGATGAAAATAGATCGAGATGGCTTATGACAATATTTACAACACTTAAAAGAAGAGCTGCCAGACATTTTGTTTTTCTTCTCAAGAAAATTGTTCTTTGAACTGGGAAATCAGATGGGCTGTCTTTAAAGGGAATGTGTAGCTAGAATTTTTTTTTGTTTTTCAGTTAAACAGTTAGTATATAAGTGATTACACATTGTTTTAATTTTTTAAATTTTTTCACAAGTCAGGATATATTATAAATTAGATTCTAATTTATAAAATTTCCATGTGCTGGTCACTAGAGGGAGCAATTCCCAAAATTGCAGCATTGGCAATGTGGTAAAGCAACCTCATTGCTTTATGCTGCAAATTTGGGGTAGACACACTCGCTCTAGTGTCCTCACACAATTCCCCCTCCCTTATCCTGGCTAGTGCCAGGAGAAGGAGGGGGTTGAATCTTCAAACCTCCTACACTGTGTGCCGCCATTTTCTGAGCGAATGCACAGTGTTGGAGGATTAGATACAGTGGTAATCAGACAGTATACATGAACATACACGAACGTAAAACACACATCACATACACAAACATAACTTACCTGCTCCTGTCGCCACTGCTGCCTCCACTCCTATTCCTTGCATCTTCACTGCCTTGAACATACGGCCGGAAGCCGCAACCGGTGGTCGCCATCTTACTGTCCAGCCGCGGCTTCCGGTCCACATGAAAATGGCGCCGGATTTCGCTCTGCCAAAGACCTTCCTTTTGGTCTGTGTGGGAGCGGCGAATGCGCCGTTCCCACACGGATGGCGGATGCTATAGTGAATGGAACGGCTCCCGTTCGCATTCTCTATGGGGATGTATGTGCCGTATTACTGCTCTGTATGTGTCTTTAATCGACACATACAGAGATGAAAAAAAAAATGGCAGCCCCCATATAGAAGTAAAAGTAAGAATAAAGTAAAAAGTACAACACCAGAACACAAATAAATAAAATGTATTTTAATATCAAACTAAAAGCAATATTATATATATAAAAAAAAAATTGTGACACCTTTCCTTTAAGCGCGAGTCTTTAACCAAAATAATACATCTCTCCCAGTTTTTAGGATAAAGGATTATCTTGGTCATGTGGTCTCTGACCCCCAAAGTATTTTGCATTCATTCCAAAATTTTTATAAAGATATATATCGGACACAAATTACATACTCAGAAGATGACCTCGCTCACTAGTTGGATTCTATTACCTACCCTTTGCTTAGCGAGGATAGGGTGGCACTCTTAGATACCCCCTTAAGTCTAGAAGATGAAATAAGGCCATGGCCAAGGGGAAATATTTGTTCCCAGATGGGATCCCATCAGAGATTTATACTAGGTATTGAGATAAAATTAGACCTGTGCTTTTGCAAATGTAATGTTCTTTCTTTAAAAAAGGGTCTCTCACTCATTCGTACGAAGCCACAGTAGTGGGTATATTAAGCTGGGAAAAGATCCTGAGGAATGTGGGTCTTATATGTAATTTTCCCTCCTAAATATTAAATGACAAAATATTAACCCCTTGCCGCCACAGCCATTTGTCAGTTTCCATTTTAATTTCTTCCACACCGCATGCCAATAGCCACAACTTTTTTATTGTTCTGTCGATATAGCCGTATGAGGGAATGTTTTTCCTGGATGAGTTGTAGTTTTTACGGTATCATTTATTGTACATATTGTACATATGTGTATAAGGTACTGGGAAACTAGAAAAAAAATCTTTGGAGTGGAATGGAAAAAAAACTGCAATTCCTCCATTGTTTCTTGGGCTTTGATTTTATGGCGTTTACCTTGCGTAGAAAATGATATGTAAGCTTTATTCTGCAGATCAATACGATTACGTTGATTTTTTTATGTTTTAATAATTGTTTTACTTTACATTAGGGGAACAATAGTAGAGAATTTTTTTTTGTAAAAATAAACAACCCCTTAAACCTCTTCCCGCTGCGGCCGCTTTTGACCTGCCTGACAGAGCCTTATCTCAATTTATGTGGTAATAACTTTGGAATGCTTTTACCTATCCAAGCGATTCTGAGAACGTTTTCTCGTGACACTTTGGACTATATGCTACTAGTAAAATTTGGTCGATACATTCAATATTTAATTGTGAAAAACACCAAAATGTAGCGAAAAATTGCAAAAATTAGTATTTTTAGCAATTTAAATGTATCTGCTTGTAAGACCGGCAGTCATGAAGCGGGGTGTGAACCCACTGGGCCGTACCGTGTAGCGGGATGGCAGCTGGCCAAACAGGTAAGTACAGAGTTCAATAGTTCAGGAGGATACCTCAGGCTACATAGACAGTAGCGAGGCAGTCACATCCTGGACCAGGCGGCGGGAAGACGTCAGGTGAGGCGTAGCAAATCAAGAGAGACTGTAGCACAGCATGGCAACAGCACAGCACGGCATTAAAACTTGGTAACACGGAAACAGGATACGGGATACAGGAACAAGGTACACTGGGAAACTGGAAGACACTAGGAGACCATTAGCACGACAAACTATGTGTAACAAACAAAGCTCTGGCAAAGAGCAAGAGGACAGAGCCCTTTTTATAGCCCAGAGCATCCTGGGCTAGATTGCAGACTTCCTTTAAAATGCGCGCACTGGCCCTTTAAGACCGTGCACGCGCGGGCGGGGGCTCCCGCCGGAGATAGTCTCGATGTCCGGAAGTGAGTGCTGGCGCCTCACAGGAGGATGACACTGCATGCAGGTAAGATGTCCATGGCCACGGCTGTCGAGGTTTGAGTCAGAACGACAGGCCGTGGCCATAGATGTTACACCGGCAATTATACCACACAAAATAGTTGCTGATTAACATTTCCCATATGTCTACTTTAGATTGGCATAGTTTTTGAACAGCCTTTTATTTTTCTAGGATGTTACAAGGCTTAGAAATTATGAGAAATGTCTTAAATTTTCAAGAAAATGTAAAAAGGCTATTTTTTCAGGGACCAGTTCAGTTGCAAAGTGGCTTTGAGAGGCCCATACAATACAAACCCCATAAATCACCCCATTTTAAAAAACTGCACCCCCCCAAAGTATTCAAAACAGCATTTAGAACGTTTCTTAATCCTTTAGGAGTTTCCCAAGAATTAAAGCAAAATAGAGGTGAAATTTACAAATTTCTTTTTTTTGTTGCAGAAATTCATATTTAACTGGTTCCCGAACGCTGGCTGTGTTTTTACGGCGGCCAGCGGTCAGGGTCCTTAAAACCCGAGCCATAGACTTTTTACGGCTCGGGTTTTAACTTGCTGCCCGCGCGATCGGGCAGCTGAATGTCGGGTCTCCGGCTGTCAGTGACTGCCGGGGACCCTGAGGAGAAGATAGAAGCAGCTTTCGCTGCTGTGCAGCTCCAGTTACAGTGGAAAAGATGGTGTAAAAGAAAGAAAAAAAATATATAACGTTCCCCAAAGGTCTTTTTTTTACCTTTGAGGGACAGAACATAGTAATAAAAAAATAAAAGTAAAGTGCAAAAAAAATTAATAATAAACACACATAAAATACCCATCCCAAAAAAACGTTCCCCTCCCGCCAATCATTGTTGTAACGCTAGCGTTGACCCAATTACCCTAATATAGAAATGTAATATATTAAAATTTACGGTAGACAATGACGATCACAAATAAAAGGTCTATTTTAGGGTAAAACTATGTTATTACCAAAAAAAAATAACTGAAACATAAAAAAGCTTATCTTTTTTACTATTATTTTCAAACTTTATGAATAAAAATTCTAAAATAGCAAAAAGGATGTGTATAAAAATGATAAAAAAATAAACCTGCATTGTCTACGTAAAAAAACGTCGCAAAAATCACGTCGTTAGCTCAACAAATAAAAACGTTATAGCCATTTAACTAACACGTGCTAAAAAGGGCTAAACGGTGTCTTGTCCTGAAGGCTCAAAATAGCCCGGTCCTGAACTGGTTAATCCATTTTTTTTTTTGTAACGCAGAAGGTTTTACGAGAGAAACGCAACTCAATATTTATTGCCCAGATTCTGTATTTTCTAGAAATATCCCACACGTAGGTCTCAGAACAAATAACCACCTAAAGGAATTTGGGTGCCTTCCTTTTATTAGATTATATTTTAGGCACAATGTCAGGTTTGAAGAGTTCTTGTGATGCCAAAACAAAGGAAACACCCCATAAAAAGACCCCATTTTGGAAACTACACCCACAAGGAATTCATCTAGGGGTGTAGTGAGCATTTTGACCCCGCAGGTTTTTCATAGATTTTATTAAAATTTGGATGTGAAAATAATAACTTTACAATTTTTCCAATAATATGTAGTTTTAGCTAGAAAAAAAAATTTCCACAAGGAATAAAGAAGAAAAATCCCCCCAACATATGTAAAGCATCTTCTCCAGAGTATGTAAATATCCCATATGTGGTTATAAACTGCTGTTTGGGCACATGGCAGGGCTTAGAAGGGAAGGAGTGCAGATTTAGCTGGATTGGTTTCTGGGCGCTATGTCGCATTTGCAAAGCCCCTGTGGGACCAAAACAGTGGAAGCCCCCCAGAAGTGACCTCATTTTGGAAACTATACCCCTCAAGGTATTCACCTAGTGGTGTAGTGAACATTTTAACCCTGCATGTGTTTTCCAGAAATCAGTTTGCACTCGATGTTGCAGAGTGAAAATGGCAATTTTTCCATAAATATGCCAATATGTGGTGTCAAGCTTGTGCCACCATGAAAAGACAGCTGTTAGGAAATGTCCATCCCTTTAAGATTACCATGACTACTAGTCTAGCTTCTGGGCGGTTCTGGTTTTAGTGTTGAGCCTATCCCATTTCTCTGTCTGTTTTCCTATCAGGTGTAAGGGTGGAGTACTTCAACCTGGGTTGCTTCTGTGTATTTGCTTGTGTATTTTCTGTTTTTCTCTGTTTGATCAAGCTACTGACTATCCCCTGTACCTTTGGCTTTTGACTTCCTGGAACTGGACCTCGGCTTGTCTCTGGATTAATCCTTGCTTTCTGATTTGGACTTTCTGTTCCCGGCTGGTTCTGACCTCTGCTATTCCAGACATCCACTAACTTTGTGAGTTGGATTCTCTGTTTACCTTCGGGCTGTCTTGTTACCTGTTCTGGTATTGCTTGCATTGCACCTCTTATCCAACACCGAACTCTGTTAAAACAACCTGGGTTCTATGCAGCAAAAACCATCCTACCTTGCGATAGGCTCTGGCAAAAACCATAGAGTAGCCTTAGACTCTGTTAATCAGAGTTGTGACGGATTTGAGGCTGCGTATTTACTTGCTCGCTTGATCCTGACATTCCCCAGCGGCCTTTTGGGGAATCACCCACCTAACAATTCCATAAATGATCAATCTGGCAATTGCTCAACTAGCCATTCCATAACAACAGCTCTCTAATAATTATGCTGTTTTTCCCAGTTTTTCCCAGTTTTAAAAAACACTGCACATGGTCCTAATCTTTTGACTGGGCAATTGACAGGGCTCAGGAGTGAAAGAGTACCATGTGAAATTGAGCCCTAATTTGGCGACTTACAAAGTATTGGTTCACAATTGCAGAGGCTCTGATGTGATATAATAAAAGAAACCCCTGAGAAGTGACCCCATTTTGGAATCTACAGGAGGGCGTGCCATTTGGATTTTGAAGCGCGGATTTTGCTTGGTAATAGTTTTGTTTGGCGTTTTACTGGTATTTTAGTTTATAATGTGGGGGCATATGTAAGCTGGGCAGAATATATCAGGAGCATAGTCAGGTGGTATAATAATGGGGTAAAAAAAAACAATTAAATAATCCATAGATGTCTGTTATGCTGTGAAGCAATCCTTTCTGCGCAGGCCAGTGCCGCACTGATAAATTTCTTATCCCCCTTTTGTTACACACTCTGCTCCTTTGCAGTTTGCCAAATTTTGCTGGGAAAGTGTTGACCTGGTATAATACGGGCGCCCTTGCTTCCAGCAGATATGTTTTGGCCCACCCCATCCTGGTTCTCTAATTTTAGGGCCTTGATAAATCGCCTTTTGAAACAGAAGAAATGTTCCCCTCGGGCCTGCACAACTGCATATTTTTCTTTCCTGACTTATGGGAGCCTTAACTTATTATTTTTTTTTTTATAGACGTAGTGGTATGAGGGCTGTTTTTTTTTTTGTTGGACGAGTTGTAGGTTTTACATGTACCATTTTGGGGTACATTCGGCTTTTTGAGCACTTTTTATCCTTTTTTTGGAAGCAAAGGTGACCAAAACACACCAATTCTGCCATTGTTTTTTAGTTGTTTGTTTTTTTTATACAGCATTTACCATGCATTATAAATGACCTGCTAACTTTATTCTGCGGGTCAGTCTGATTCCGGCGATACCTAATTTATAGCACTTTTTTATGTTTTACAACTTTTTGCACAATAATATTACTTATGTAAAAAGAATATATTTTTTATTAGCCATGTTCTGAGAGCCATAACTTTTTTACATTTTTTTGTCGATGGAGCTGTATGAGGGCTTTTTTTTTACATGTAACTTTTTGATCACTTTTTATTCCAATCTGGCATTGTTTTTTAGTTTCTTTTTATGGCGTTCACCGCACGGAATAAATAACATAATATTTTTATAGTTCAGCCCGTTAAGGATGCAGCGATACAAAATGTATGGTTTATATATTTTTCTCAATAATAAATGACTTGATAAGGGAAAAAGGGGCAATTGTGCTTTATTTTATGACTTGAAACTTTTATTTTAAGTTTGACAACTTTTTTTCATATTTTTTTACATATAGCTGATACCCGGCGGTGATGGTGCGGGCTCAGATCCCGAGCCCGCACTATCACCACAATGTAAATGTACTTCACTTTGCGGGAGCCCCTTCCCGACAGCGCCATATAAATATGGCGGATGTCGGGAAGGGGTTAAATGTTTTTACTTCTTTCATTAATCCCCCTCGGAGACTTGAACAAGTGATCATTGGATTGCTCGCACAATATTCTGCAATACTTATGACATGGCTTAAAGTCTGGTTCCCACGTAGCGTAAATGCTGCGGAATTTTAGCAACAGAATTCTCTGCGGAAATTCCACAGCATTTACAGTAGCAACAAAGTGGATGAGATTTAGAAAATTTCATGCCCACGCTGCAGAAAAAACCCTGCCATGTAAACGTTAATAAATTGACCTGCGGTGCAGAATTTAAATCTGCAGCATGTCAATTTATGATGCATTTTCGTTGCTTTTCTGTTGCGGGTTTTCCCCATTGAATTCAATGAGGATGCAAAAGAAGCCAGTGTCGCGACTTTTGCAGCGGAATCGTAGCGATTCCGCTGCAAAAATCACAAACTCAGGAAGAAAACAAAAACATACCTAGAAATCTCTCCTTTTTCCTGCAGTCCGGCCCCCTGGGATGATGTTGCATCCCTTGTGACCGCTGCAGCCAGTCACAGGCTGCAGCGTCACATGGTCTGCAATGTCATCCAGGGAGGCCAGACTATGCACAGAGAAGAGGAAGGGGGTAAGTATGAACGGCTTTTTTTTTTCACAGCACTGCTTGCCGCAGCGGAAATTCCGCTAGAAATACCGCACTGTGGTCCGTTTTTTCGGATGGAAGGTGCTCCGGGTTCCAGGTCGGATACGCTGCGCAGTTTTTATGCAGCATATCCGACCCATGGGAACCCGGCCTAATAGAGATGGCAGAGATAGGGGCCTTACTTGTCATTAATTAGGCCCCCAGACTACTATGGCTACCATCGGCTCCCTGTGATCGCGCGGGGTCGACAAGGTGTTGGAGAGGGCAGCCCCCATCTTTCTAATGGTTCATATGCCGTGGTCGCTATTAAATGTGGCATTTTAGTGGTTAAACAGCCGGTATCAAAGTTATCTGATTAGACAACATCACAGTGATGCAGGTAGCTGTAACATACAGCCGACACTCGCTGAGTATCAGACCGCGAGCCCTCTCCATACTTCTCCTTCTCGGATATGACATAACTGTACCTCAAATATAGGGAAGGGGTTAATAAAAAACCTTGCCGAAAGGTTGGATAAAGTGGCACACGTTATTGTATATCCTGACTAATGTAGGTGTAATGACGGGGTAGGGAGACAGACAGGTGAGCCCTAATCTACCCGCCACTCAGTCCCTGCCTACTTGCAACGGCCCGTCCTAGGTGACGGCGTACAACTGGGCGACGGTCCCTACTCTCACTATGTGCATGACAGACAGACAGACAAGGGCACAAAGAAGCTAAGGGAAAAACGGGCAGATGCCCACGGCAACACCGTGAGCCACAAGAGTAGTGAACGAGCCGAGTCAAACCAGGAGTGTACGAGGTACCAAACGCAGAGCAAGAGCGTAGTCAGTAAAGCCAGGGTCAATATGAAGCAGAGGACAAATAGTACACGCAGCAGCAGCAGAGCCAGGAAACAAGCAGAATCACAGGCAAAGGAGAAGCAGGAAATGAAGGTATAAATAGACAGAGGGTGGGAGCTAGCTCCGTCTGGCCAGGCTGTGATAGGCTCTCCCACTCCTCAGCCTCCCAGCCTGATTGGTAGCAGATCGAGTCACTCTATCAGACTTAGGAGCAGGTGCAGACTGAGTAACCACGGGCGTCGGCACAGAAGCTGTGTATGGCAGATCCTTTACAGTACCCCCCCTTTATGAGGGGCCACTGGACCCTTTCTAGGTGGACCTGGCTTATTGGGGAACCGAAGATGGAACCTCCTGAGCAATACCCCAGCGTGAACATCCCGGGCGGGTACCCAAGTCCTCTCCTCAGGCCCGTATCCTCTCCAATGGACCAGGTACTGGAGGGAGCCTTGGACCATCCTGCTGTCCACAATCTTGGCCACCTCAAATTCTACCCCTTCAGGGGTGAGAACAGGGACAGGAGGTTTCCTCGAGGGAGCCAAGGACGGGGAGCAGCGTTTCAGGAGGGAGGCATGAAACACGTCGTGTATTCGAAAAGACGGGGGTAACTTCAGTCGGAAGGAGACAGGGTTAAGCACTTCCATGACCTTGTACGGCCCTATATACCGGGGAGCAAATTTTTTGGACGGGACTTTAAGGCGCAAATTCTTAGAAGACAGCCACACCAGATCCCCGACCACAAACAAGGGGTTAGTAGAACGTCTTCTATCTGCCTGAGTCTTTTGTATGCTCTGGGACGCCTCTAGGTTCTTCTGAACCTGGGCCCAGACTGTGCACAGTTCCCGATGAACGACATCTACCTCGGGATTGTTGGAACCACCAGGTGAAACGGAAGAGACCCGTGGATTAAACCCAAAATTACAGAAAAAGGGGGAGACCCCTGACGAGTTACTGACCCAGTTATTAAGGGAAAATTTAGCAAGGGAAATGAAGGAGACCCAATCATATTGACAGTCAGAGATGAAACACCTTAAATATTGTTCTAGAGACTGATTAGTCCTCTCAGTCTGGCCATTAGTTTCAGGATGGAAGGCCGAGGAGAAGGACAGATATATCTCCAACTTCTTACAGAAGGCTCTCCAAAACAATGAAACAAATTGTACCCCTCTGTCAGAAACAATATTCACAGGAACCCCATGGAGACGCAGGATGTGTTCGACAAACAAGGTAGCTAATGTCTTAGCATTGGGTAGTTTCTTGAGGGGCACAAAGTGACACATTTTACTGAAGCGGTCTACTACAACCCACACCACCGACTTGCCTTGAGATGGAGGCAGATCGGTGATAAAATCCATGGATATATGGGTCCAAGGTCTCTGGGGAGTGGGCAAAGAACATAGTAAGCCCACTGGTCGGGACCTGGGAGTCTTGGACCTAGTACAAATTTCACAAGCGGCGACGTAGGCCTTAACGTCTTTAAGCAACCCAGGCCACCAATAGTTTCTGGCAATGAGGTGCTTGGTACCCAGGATGCCTGGATGGCCAGATAGTGCAGAGTCATGATTCTCCCTGAGTACCCTTAGCCGGAATTGCAGGGGAACAAACAGCTTGTTCTCAGGAAGGTTCCCGGGAGCTGAACCTTGATCAGCTGCAATTTCGGAGACTAGGTCAGAATCAACAGAGGAAATAATTATACCTGGGGGCAAAACACAAGCAGGATCTTCCTCCGAAGGAGGGCTGGCCATGAAGCTACGCGACAGTGCATCAGCTTTAATATTTTTAGACCCAGCCCTATAGGTGACCAAAAAGTTGAATCTAGTAAAAAATAACGCCCATCGAGCTTGTCTCGGGTTTAGCCTCCGGAGAGGATTCTAGGAAAACCAGATTCTTGTGGTCAGTAAGGACCACTACCTGGTGCCTAGCCCCCTCCAGGAAGTGGCGCCACTCTTCAAATGCCCATTTAATGGCTAAGAGTTCGCGGTTGCCAATGTCATAGTTACTCTCAGTGGGTGAGAACTTCCTGGAGAAGTAGGCACAGGGACGGAGATGGGTGAGGGACCTGGTACCCTGGGACAAGACAGCACCCACTCCCACCTCGGAGGCGTCAAACTCCACGATGAACGGCTCCATTTGGTTAGGCTGAATCAGCACTGGGGCCGAGATAAAGCACTTCTTAAGGACCTCAAAAGCCTGGACCGCCTCAGGAGGCCAGTGGAGGAGATCAGCACCTTTGCGATTGAGAGTCGTAAGAGGCTTAGCGATGACCGAGAAGTTAGCAATAAATCTCCTGTAATAATTAGCAAACCCCAGGAAGCACTGTAACGCCTTCAGGGAGGCAGGTTGGACCCATTCAACCACAGCCTGAACCTTGGCAGGGTCCATGCAAAATTCATGAGGAGTGAGGATTTGACCCAAAAATTTTATCTCTTGCACCCCAAACACACATTTTTCGGTTTTAGCAAACGGTTTGTTTTCCCGAAGGGCCTGGAGCACCTTCCTGACATGCTCAATGTGGGAGGACCAGTCCTTGGAAAACACAAGTATGTCATCAAGGTACACTACAAGAAATACCCCCAGGTAGTCTCTTAAAATTTCATTTATGAAATTCTGGAAGACCGCGGGAGCATTACACAACCCAAAGGGCATGACGAGGTATTCGAAATGACCTTCGGGCGTGTTAAACGCAGTCTTCCACTCATCCCCCTCTTTGATGCGGATAAGGTTATTAGCCCCCCGTAGATCAAACTTAGAGAAACATTGGGCCCCCTGAACCTGATTGAAGAGATCAGGAACCAACGGAAGGGGATACTGGTTCCTTACAGTGACCTTATTCAAGTTTCGGTAATCGATGCACGGCCTAAGACCACCATCCTTCTACCCTACGAAGAAGAAGCCAGCACCTACCGGAGAAGTAGAGGGGCGAATGTAACCCTTGGCCAGGTATTCCTGGATATACTCTCTCATGGCTTCACGTTCGGGACAAGAGAGATTAAATATCCTACCCTTAGGGAGCTTAGCCCCTGGTACCAAATCGATTGCGCAATCGTACTCTCTATGAGGAGGTAACACTTCAGAGGCCTTTTTAGAAAAAACATCAGTGAAGTCCTGAATAAACTCAGGTAGAGTGTTCACCTCCTCAGGGAGAGAAATAAAATTAACAGAAAAACATGACGTCATGCATTCATTACCCCATTTGGTAAGATCCCCAGTGTTCCAGTTAAACCTAGGATTATGCATCTGCAACCAGGGTAGGCCTAAAACCAAATCGGACGATAATCCCTGCATCACCAGTACAGAGCACTACTCCAAATGCATGGAGCCAACAAGGAGTTCAAAAACAGGGGTATGCTGCGTAAAATAACCATTAGCAAGAGGAGTGGAGTCGATACCCACTACCGGGACAGGTTTAGGTAATTCAATCAATGGCACAGCTAGATACATAGCAAATTCCACAGACATAATATTAGCAGAAGACCCTGAATCCACGAAGGCATTGCCGGTAGCAGACCTACCACCAAAAGAGACCTGAAAGGGAAGCAAGATCTTATTAGGTTTCATGTATACGGGAAATACCTGTGCGCCTAAGCGACCTCCCCGATGGTCACTTAGGCGCGGAAGTTTTCTGGCTGCTTATTCTTACGCCTAGGACAGTTGTTTACTTGATGCTTGTCATCCCCACAGTAGAAGCAGAGACCATTCATCCTGCAGAACTCTCTACGTTGTTGGGGAGACACAGAGGCCCCGAGTTGCATAGGTTCATCCGAGTTTTCCGTGGAAGAACGAAGCAACGGCACCTCGGGAGCCATCATGGGGGAGCCAGAGGAGAAGGCACAAAAACGTTCAAGTCGTCGTTCCCTGAGACGTCGGTCAAGACGTACCGCTAAAGCCATTACCTGATCTAGAGAGTCAGAAGAGGGATAGCTAACTAACAGGTCCTTCAGGGCGTTCGACAGACCCAATCTAAACTGGCACCTCAAGGCAGGGTCATTCCACCGAGAAGCTACACACCACTTCCTAAAGTCCGAACAGTACTCCTCAACGGGTCTCTTACCCTGACGTAAGGTCACCAGCTGACTCTCGGCAAAAGCAGTCTTGTCAGTCTAGTCATACATGAGCCCGAGAGCAGAATAAAAAGGTCAACAGAGGAAAGCTCAGGGGCATCGGGAGCCAAGGAGAAGGCCAATTCTTGGGGCCCGTCCTGGAGCCGGGACATAATTATACCCACTCGCTGGCTCTCAGAACCTGAGGAGTGGGGCTTTAGACGGAAATAGAGCATACAACTCTCCCGAAAGGAGAAAAAAGTCTTCCGGTCCCCTGAGAACCGGTCAGGCAACTTGAGGTGGGGTTCAAGAGGTGAGGTGGGGGGCACTAACAGGGTAGCATCATTAAAAACACAGGGACATATACAAAAACACCGAAAAAGGCCATACTTACAAATGGACACAGCCAGGCCAGAAATGCTGATGAAAGGGCGAGCAGGTGCTTTAAATAATAATAGCCACTCCCACTAGTCTTGAGGGGAGTGGTGTGTGGTGCATGGGATGTGTAGTAAGAAATAATAAATGAATAGTGTGTGTGCAAGTGTAATACTATAAGTGAAATATAGGGGGCAGTAATAAATGAAGTGCCTCAATAGAAATAAATGGATAATGGGGTGCAAGTGAGTGAAACATGGAGGAATAGTGTGTACGTCATGAGGCACAACGTGTATAGCCAGGTAGAAGCCTATTTGTGACGCCTTGATAATTCATAGAGCGGGCTACCCTGCTTGCTATGTCAAACAACAACACACCATGCTCTCCCAGCATCAAAGACCCGGCTGTGTCCAAGAGAAGCGAATATACATAATAATGAAAAATACCTGGGGTATTGGTAATCATTTTGGCCAAAAGGACGCAAGCTCGCAATCCACGACAAGGATCCCCAGACTTGCGAGTCCCTAACTCCTAAACTGGAACAGAACGTTCCTGATGCACAAACAGAACCGATAAAAACACAGGGACATATACAAAAACACCGAAAAAGGCCATACTTACAAATGGACACAGCCAGGCCAGAAATGCTGATGAAAGGGCGAGCAGGTGCTTTAAATAATAATAGCCACTCCCACTAGTCTTGAGGGGAGTGGTGTGTGGTGCATGGGATGTGTAGTAAGAAATAATAAATGAATAGTGTGTGTGCAAGTGTAATACTATAAGTGAAATATAGGGGGCAGTAATAAATGAAGTGCCTCAATAGAAATAAATGGATAATGGGGTGCAAGTGAGTGAAACATGGAGGGATAGTGTGTACGTCATGAGGCACAACGTGTATAGCCAGGTAGAAGCCTATTTGTGACGCCTTGATAATTCATAGAGCGGGCTACCAGGGTAGCATCATGCAGATTGCCCCTCTGAGTCAGGGCTTGGACCTGTAGGGAGAGACCCTGCATTTGCTGAGCCAGGGTCTCAAGGGGGTCCATAGTGTGTCAGGGACCAGGGTAGAAAAGGTATATGGGTCTGTGATTATGTAATGACGGGGTAGGGAGACAGACAGGTGAGCCCCAATCTACCCGCCAGTCAGTCCCTGCCTACTTGCAACGTCCCATCCTAGGTGACGGCGTACAACTGGGCGACGGTCCCTACTCTCACTATGTGCACGACAGACAGTCAGACAAGGGCACAAAGAAGCTAAGGGAAAAAGGGGCAGATGCCCACGGCGACACCGTGAGCCACAAGAGTAGTGAACGAGCCGAGTCAAACCAGGAGTGTACGAGGTACCAAACGCAGAGCAAGAGAGTAGTCAGTAAAGCCAGGGTCAATATGAAGCAGAGGACAAATAGTACAAGCAGCAGCAGCAGCAGAGCCAGGAAACAAGCAGAATCACAGGCAAAGGAGAAGCAGGAAATGAAGGTATAAATAGACAGAGGGCGGGAGCTAGCTCCGTCTGGCCAGGCTGTGATAGGCTCTCCCACTCCTCAGCCTCCCAGCCTGATTGGTAGCAGATCGAGTCACTCTATCAGACTTAGGAGCAGACTGAGTAACCATGGGCGTCGACACAGAAGCTGTGTCTGGCAGATCCTTTACAGTAGGTTTATGCCTGGGAAATCCACCTCCGACAGCATCAGGAGGGTGCAGCTTCTAGCTCATATGTGCCCTAAAAATTGTGAGATTTGGGCTCTGCCCCCACTAGCCACTTAGTCTGCTCCTTAAATATAAGTAGTTTATAGGCAGACCTAGAGTCTTCACATAGATACACACGTTCCTTATTACCGATTCATAGACTACCAGTCTGGAGTATGGAAAACTCTCAAAAATATTTTTCGTTTGCAAAATTTCCACTCTGCCACCCTGTTATCCTAGAGTTCCTCGAATCACAAGATGCACAATTTTTTCACAACCATCTTTCAGGTGCATGTAGCAAATTTTTTATCTCATTGAGTCAAACCCAGAAGCTATACCAAGCCTCAAGAACAGCGCTTAGTCGTTTCTTACAATTAAGACGTGTACTACAGACATATTTCCCAGATCCCCATCTATCTATTTCTACCTGACCACTTATTAATAATTTGAGGAACCAAAGGCTTAAAGGTCTTATTTCTACCCATTTTCTGAGTAAACCATGTCCATCTATGCCCTTGACAGTAGAGAAAAAATTCTTACTCTCTACCATGGGGATTAGACAGAGACTTTCGACTCCCCAAAGTTGGTGACACCCGCTGAAAAGAAATAACTTGTTCAATTATACATCCTTCACCAATGTGATTTTACTCCAGTAAGGCTTTATAGGATTGGAAGAATTCCCACCTCTGAGTGCCATAGTTGTAGAATGGCGAAGGCCAATTTTGCACACTTAATGTGGATATGTCCCCAGATTGATAATTTTTATTGTACAATAAAAATAAAAAAAAGGAAAGGAAATGAGAAATACTCACACTGACTTAATATTTAGTAACTTCATTCAAGTGTGTATAATAATCAACTGTATTAGGAGTAAGGACATGCTGGACTCCAAAGAGACTGAAAAAAGAGGTGAGGGATTATACAGGATAGTATTCACTGCAAGGACAATCGTTTGAGATTGTAATAATTAAAAAAATAAATAAAATAAATATATAAAAAAAATGTGTGTGTATTCAGCTATTCCTGTTGCTCCACAGACAGCACAGCCTAATTTATTTATTTATAGACTGCAGACAGAAGTCTAGTTGCCAAGGAGTCACCGATAGCAAGCAGACACCTCAACACAACCCCTCCCCAAACCCTGAACAGATTTCCTCCCCACTACCAACACCGATGTGTTGGGAGCATGAGCGCCAGTGAATGGAGGGTGAAGGGTATAGATAGAGAGACTGCAAGAGAGAGAGTCTCACCTTCAGCACTGAAAAGAAAAAGAGGGAGGGGAGGCTGAGAAGGAGAAAGCTGTCCACGCTGTCTTGCACCACAGGACCGAACAAAACATAAGGAAGGTGGGTGCTAATCTCATTAAATTCATTTCCCAGCACCCAGTCACACTACAGAGGTAAAAATTGTCCTGGGAGGACTCTGCGCAAGTTCAGTGTAAGTCTACATTCATGCTAGCATGACAGATTTACACGCGTTTTTTACGCTCTCCGCGTGCGTTGCGTTTTTGCATCAGTGTGCTTTGCGTGTGGCATGTGTTTTTCACACACTTGCCAGCCCCAATATAGGACATGCAGTGAGTTTCACGCAACATACCCTCGCTGCATGAAAACGTACGCATGAGTGAATAGCCCCATTGAAATCAATGGTTCCGTGTACAGTGCGTTGTTTCAACACACAGCCCACGGACGAGAATCGCGCTTGTCTGAATGAGCCCTAACGCTATGTTCACAAAGGCCGTATATGCTGCGTAAAAGTACACAGCATATCCGCCCTGCTGCCAGCATGGAATTCCGGACAAAAAAACGCACCAAATTGTGGTGCAGTTTTTCACCCAGAATGTCCGCTGCGGAAATACTGCGATGGAAAAAAAAAAATCGATACACATAACATGCCAACGCGTCCCTCTGACGTCCTGGCGTTCTGCAGCCCTGGGATGACTTTCATCCCATGAGAATGCTGCAGCCTGTGATTGGCTGCAGCGATCACATGGGAAAAACATCTTCCCAGGAGGCTGGCCTGGACGAAGAAGCACAGATTTCTGGGTAAGCAGGAGTGTTGCTAGGGTCTTAACAGATCAGGGGCACAAGCCCCGAGACATATATTTACCCCCCCCCCCACCCCTGAAAAATAAATACATTTTTACATACATATCGGAGATAGCATTTCTATAAGACTAAGGCTTCTATAGCTACACCGCTGGATAGAATTGGATGCATTGTCTCAGCAGACAGTATCATACATGATAGGCTTAGATACGGGGCCCCAGCAGACAGTATCACACATGATAGACTTAGGGCTCATTCAGACGAGAGTTATTCTCGGCCATGTGCTGTGCATTGAAACAACGCACAGCACACGGACCCATTGATTTCAATGGGGCTATTCACACATGCGTAAGTATTCACACAGCGAGTGTCCATTGCGTGAAACGCACTGCATGTCCTATATTAGTGCGTTTTCACGCACCTAGTCGCCCATTGAAGTCAATGGGTGCATCAAAACCACGGACAGAACACGGACGCACATCCGTGTGCTGTCCGTGTGTTTCACGCATCAATTACACTGAAAAAAATGTGCTTGCAAGTGCGTGAAAAACACATGCCACACACAAAGCACACTGATGCCAAATGCAATGCACATGGACAGATTTACACAAGTTTTTTACACACATAAATCTGTCACGCTCGTGTGAATACAGGCCCCAGAATTAAGTAACCTTGTACTAAACCTCAGGGGCAAATTTGGCATTTCTGGGGCCCCAAACAAAGTTATGTCTCGGGGCTCTAATTAAAGACACCTGTAGAGAGTTCCCCACACAATGCCCCCTGTATATAGTGTCTCAACCCCCCTGTATGGTGTCACACACAGTCCCCCTGCCATACATCCCCCTTGTAGACAGTGACATGCAGTCCCCTGTAGGTAGTCCCACATACCCACCTTGTCTCAGCAGACAGTATCATACATGATAGGCTTAGATACATGGCTCAGCAGACATTATGGCTGGATTCACACGAGCACATTACGTCCGTAATGGACGGACGTATTTCGGCCGCAAGTCCCGGACCCAACACACTGCAGGGAGCCGGGCTCCTAGCATCATACTTATGTACGATGCTAGGAGTCCCTGCCTCGCTGCCGGACAACTGTCCCGTACTGTAATCATGTTTTCAGTACGGGACAGTAGTTCCACGGAGAGGCAGGGACTCCTAGCATCGTACATAAGTATGATGCGAGGAGCCCGGCTCCCTGCAGTGTGTTCGGTCCGGGACTTGCGGCCGAAATACGTCCGTCCATTACGGACGTAATGTGCTCGTGTGAATCCAGCCTATCACACATGATAGACTTAAATACAGGGCTCCAGCAGTAAGTATCCTTGTACTAACATATGTTCTACCCACCAAAAAAATGTGTATATATGTGTGTGTATATGTATGTGTGTATGCATATATATATATATATATATATATATATATATATATATATATATATACACTACCGTTCAAAAGTTTGGGGTCACCCAGACAATTTTGTGTTTTCCATGAAAACTTACACTTATATTTATCAAAAGAGTTGCAAAATGACTAGAAAATATAGTCAAGACATTGACAAGGTTAGAAATAATGATTTTTATTTCAAGTAATAATTTTCTCCTTCAAACTTTGCTTTCGTCAAAGAATGCTCCATTTGCAGCAATTACAGCATTGCAGACCTTTGGCATTCTAGCTGTTAATTTGCTGAGGTAATCGGGAGAAATGTCACCCCATGCTTCCAGAAGGCCCTCCCACAAGTTGGATTGGCTTGACGGGCACTTCTTGCGTACCATACGGTCAAGCTGCTCCCACAACAGCTCTATGGGGTTGAGATCTGGTGACTGCGCTGGCCACTCCATTACAGATAGAATAACAGCTGCCTGCTTCTTCCCTAAATAGTTCTTGCATAATTTGGAGGTGTGCTTTGGGTCATTTTCCTGTTGTAGGATGAAATTGTCTCCAATCAAGCGCTGTCCACAGGGTATGGCATGACATTGCAAAATGGAGTGATAGCCTTCCTTATTCAAAATCTCTTTTACCTTGTACAAATCTCCCACTTTACCAGCACCAAAGCAACCCCAGACCATCACTTTACCTCCACCATGCTTGACAGATGGCGTCAGGCACTCTTCCAGCATCTTTTCAGTTGTTCTGCGTTTCACAAATGTTCTTCTGTGTGATCCAAACACCTCAAACTTCGATTCGTCTGTCCATAACACTTTTTTCCAATCTTCCTCTGTCCAATGTCTGTGTGCTTTTGCCCATATTAATCTTTTCCTTTTATTAGCCAGTCTCAGATATGGCTTTTTCTTTGCCACTCTGCCCTGAAGGCCAGCATCCCAGAGTCGCCTCTTCATTGTAGACGTTGACACTGGCGTTTTGCGGGTACTATTTAATTAAGCTGCCAGTTGAGGACCTGTGAGGCGTCTATTTCTCAAACTAGAGACTCTAATGTACTTGTCTTGTTGCTCAGTTGTGCAGCGGGGCCTCCCACTTCTCTTTCTACTCTGGTTAGAGCCTGTGTGTGCTGTCCTCTGAAGGGAGTAGTACACACCGTTGTAGGAAATCTTCAGTTTCTTGGCAATTTCTCGCATGGAATAGCCTTCATTTCTAAGAACAAGAATAGACTGTCGAGTTTCACAAAAGCTCTCTTTTTCTAGCCATCTTGAGAGTTTAATCGAACCCACAAATGTAATGCTGCAGATTCTCAACTAGCTCAAAGGAAGGTCAATTTTATAGCTCCTCTAAACAGCAAAACTGTTTACAGCGGTACTAACATAATTGCACAAGGGTTTTCAAGTGTTTTCTAATCATCCATTAGCCTTCTAACACAGTTAGCAAACACAATGTACCATTAGAACACTGGAGTGATGGTTGCTGGAAATGGGCCTCTATACACCTATGTAGATATTGCATTAAAAACAAGAGGTTTGCAGCTAGAATAGTCATTTAGCACATTAACAATGTATAGAGTGTATTTCTGATTAGTTTAATGTTATCTTCATTGAAAAAAACTGTGCTTTTCCTTCAAAAATAAGGAAATTTCTAAGTGACCCTAAACTTTTGAACGCTAGTATATATATATATATATATATATATATATATATATATATATAGAGACAGCATATCTGTAGCACTACGACCCATAGCTATGGATAGGATTAGATACATTGGCTCAGCAGACAGTATCACACATGATAGGATTAGATATAGGGCCCAGCTCGCTGACATTGTGGCTCCAGTGCTGGACCCAGGAAAGGTAAGTATAAGAATTGTTTTGCTTTTTTATGGGTTACTAATTTTTTTGGTGTGTTTGTTTTTACAGGTTTGGTTGATGGACTACTTCGGATTCGAGGACTACTTCGATTACGGCTTTTTTATTCTCAATAAAATAGTTAATCAGGGTTGTGTGTTTTTTTTATTTCAATAAAATATTTTGTCTCTGTCCTTGTATTTTTTTTAAACTTTACTACTACTGCCTTAGTAATGGTCGCTGGCTGATTGGCAGCGTCCATTACTAAGGCGGGGCTTTATGTTAGCCGGTGAAAAGGCTAACACTAACCCCCATTATTACCTCGGTACCTGCCGCCACCAGGGGTACCGGGAAGAGCTGGCTATGATCCAGTACTCGACCATCTATAGTGATGGTCGGGTACTGGGGTGACTGCAGGCTGGTATTATTAGGCTGGGAAGGGTCGGAAACCTTGGTCCTCCCCACCCTGGTAATGTTAGCCTGCTGCTGCTATGTTGTATCTGGCTGGTTATGAAAAATGATAACCAGCCAGATACAACACAGTAGCAGCAGGCTAGCATTACCAGGGTGGGAAGGGCCACTGTTCTGGGGCTTTCCCAGCCTAAAAGTACCAGCCTGCGGCCACCCCATTGCCCACCCATCACTACGGATGGTAAAGTACTGGATCATACACTGCTCTTCCCAGTACCCCTGGTGGCGGTGGGTACCAGGCAGGGGTGAACCTAGCCCCTATGCTGCCTGAGGCGAACTATAAAAAGACGCCCCCCCCCAAATCTATCCGAGTTTTCTCATTACTAGCTTTACACAACAAACATGCAATATATACATTTTTTTTAAATAGGAAAACATTTGTTCTTTATTTGTTAAAGCGCTGTTTAATGTATAGAAAAGATTTGAAGAACTCTTCTTACTGTATTACTTTAGTATCATAGATCAGCAACGCAGCATTATCACTGAAAATGGTTTAACACATCTTCTATGCCCCCTTTTTATTACCTAATTGACTTATAATTTTTAACTGAGTTCAGTGGCCCGGCGTGGACGGCATGATGCAGTGACGTCATCGGGCCGGGCAGTTGACGTCATCAGCGTGCTCCCGATCTCTTGTAGGCCTCAGGCCTAAACCAGGCTGTGGCCTACAAGAGCAAACGGCGGAGCATGGATTCAATAGCAAGGGGTTGGCTGGCAAATTTTAGTCTGGGGGCAAGCACACAGCCCTGGCCCAAGAGTAGGGGCCCATTCTGGGGGCACTGGGCAATTGGCGAGTTTGTCCCCCTAACATCGCTACGGAAGAACTCTGCTACCTGTCAACGGAAATATCATCCGCCAGGAGGAAAAAACGTTTCTTGATGGCGGAGTACAAGAAAGCCTCACCTGGGAAATAGAGTTTCTTGTGCTCCGCCATGGGGAAACATTTTACCCTCTGGCGGATGACTTTTCAGTGGATAGGTAGCAGAGTTACATGAAGGGGAATTATTTTTCCTTGACCTCTAGTTTCTATTGTGGCAAATTTTTTATTTTTTTAATTTTTATACTGCTAACTGTTTTTTTGTAGGTTCCACTCGACCGTTTGGACTACGTCGTAGATTCATTGGACTACTTCGATGATCTACTTTTTAAAAAAAAAAATGGTGAAAGAGGGGTGCATGGGGGAGTTTTGATCTCAATAATTAATTTTTTTCTGATGTCTGTTTTTTTTAATACTTTATTATGGCCTTAGAAATGGCTGCTGTCTGATTGACAGTGTTTAATAACTAAGGCTGGGGCTTAGTATTAGCCAGTAACAAGGCTATCACTAAACCCTATTATTGCCCCGGTTCCCACTGCCGCCACGGATACCGGGTAGAGCCGAGTACGATCCAGTACCTGACCATCTGAAACGACGGTTAGGCAGCTGGGCTACTGCAGGCTGGTACTATCAAGCTAGGAAGGGCCAAAAACCGTGGCCCTTCCCACCCTGGTAATGATAGGCTGCTGCTGCTTTATTGTATCTGGCAAGTTATGAAAAATAGGGGGAACCCCACGTCAAAAATTACGTGAGATCCCCTCAATTTTTCATAACCAGCCAGATACAATAAAGCAGCAGCAGCCTAGCATTACCAGGGTGGGAAGGGCCACTGTTTTTGGCTCTTCCTAGCCTGATAGTACCAGCCTGTGGCCACCCCAGTACCCTTCACTTCAGATGGTCGGGTACTGGATCGTACCCGGCTCTTCCCGGTACTCCTGGTGGCGGTGGGTACCGGGGTAATAATAGGGGGTTAATGCTAGCCTTTTTACTGGCTAACACTAAGCCCCTTCTTAGTAATGGACACTCTCAGTCAGACAGCTGCCATTACTAAGGCGGTAATGAAGTATTTAAAAACAGACATAAAAAAAATTATTTTATTGAAATAACTCTTCCACACAATCCACTTTAACCATTTTATTAACAAAAAAAAAAGAAAATAAACTTAAATCAGCGAAGTAGTCCAACGAATCTACAACGTAGTCCAAATGGTGGTGCGGAACCTGCAAAACAAAAATTTGCAGTATGAAAAATAAAGATGGCTGCCCCCACAAAAGTACAAACATATGAATAAATAGTTACTTCAGGGAACATATTAAAATAATTAGAAAAAATAGGCCCATAAAGTAAAACACATGAAATAAAAAAAAATGAAAAAATTATAACACCTTTCCTTTAGGCCCCATGCACACGACAGTAGAAACGCCCGTAATTACGGGCCGTAATTACGGGCCGTAATTACGGGCCCATAGACTTCTATTGGCCACGGGTACCTTCACGTTTGCTTACGGGAAGGTGCCCACGCCGTTGAAAAATATAGATAATTTCCTATTTCAGGCCGTAATTACGGCACGGGCAGGCCCATAGAAGTAATTACGGGTGGCTACGTGTGTGTACCCGTAATTACGGGAGCGTTGCTAGGTGACGTCAGGGGATAGTCACTGTCCAGGGTGCTGAAAGAGTTAAACGAATTCAACAGCAATTCTGCCACGTCTGAATGTGCCCTAAGGGTATGTTCACACGGCCAAATTACGGACGTAATTCGGGTGTTTTACTCCTGGAATTACGTCCGAAATTACGGCTTGATTGCGTTGACAAACATCTGCCCATTGAAAGCAATGGGCTGACGTTTGTCTGTTCACACGAGGCGTATATTTACGCGTCGCTGTCAAAAGACGGCGCGTAAATAGACGCCCGCGCCAAAGAAGTGTCCTGTCACTTCTTGGAACGTAATTGGAGCCGTTATTCATTGACTCCAATGAAAAGCAGTGCCAATTACGTCCGTAATGGACGCGGCGGTCAAGCGCCTGCACATGCCGTTACGGCTGAAATTACGGGGCTGTTTTCTCCTGAAAACAGCCCCGTAATTTCGGCCGTAACGGACGCTGCCGTGTGAACATACCCTAACTCTTTCAGCAGCCTGGAAAGTGACTTCCGCTGGACAGTGAGTATAAACCCGCAACAACAAAAAAGTTCATACTTACCAAGAACTCCCTGCTTCTTCCTCCAGTCCGGCCTCCTGGGATAACTGATCAGCAGCCTCTTCTCTCTAGCAGTGCAATATAGCAGAGAAAACGGGTCCATAAATACGGGTGGAATACGGATGACAAAGGACCCGTATTTACGGCAGTATTCACGGGAGGGAAAAAATATGGTCGTGTGCCTGGGGCCTTAAAGAGAACCTTTCACCTGCCCATACGTGTGCAGAATGTAATGGGCAGGGCTGCACAAACTCTGGGGCACTTAAAAAAATTTCCTATCCTCCTTTGTTATTTAGATATCGGTGCCGTAATATTTGGCGCCCGATATTTAAAAAACCCCCTGAACTGTCAATGGGGAGGTAATTGCCAAGGGGGCGTGTAACATCGCTGTGACACTGTCCAATCAGCTACGGACAGTGTCACAGCAAGAGCTGGAGAGAGGAGAGCGTGAGCGCGCAGATCCGCCACCACTACGGAACAGGTGAAGAATAGTGTGAATTCTTCTTCTTCTGTTCCATGGCATCGGAGCTGTGCGCGCACGCACGCTCTCACTCTTTAGCTCTTGGCAGACAAGGACGACAAGACTGATCTCTCGCGAGAGATCATACAGTCTAGAAGCGGCCGTACTGCTGACTGCAAGGAGTGAGGTGAGGCCGACATGACAGGATAGGAGGGAACAGGTGAGGAAAGGGTTAAGGTTACGTGCAGGGAATGAAGGGGAGGGGATTGGAAGTGAGGAGGGAGGGGGAGTAGGTCTCGGGCTTCCCGCTGTTTTCCTCAGTGCGAGGGAGACAGTGAGAAGTGAGACATCACAGGAGTAGCAGCAGCAGCAGCAGCAGCGTGTGTGTGTGTGTTCTTACCTGATCGTGGGAGATGGCGTCCTTCAGTGAACTTGTGGAGCGGCTCCGGGCGGCAGCTGATAATCAGGACGTCGGCTGGTTTGAGGAGCAGGTGACGTGACTTGTGGGGATGACTGTGCCCCAGGCTGCTGGGCCCCGGCGCTCTTATCGCGCGGTGTTCAGGGAGGGGGGAGGGGCGGCTTCCTATCTATCATCCCCTGCTGTTTTGTCCTTGGATCTAGGCAGCCCTCTGATACTCAGCCCTCCGGATAGTGGAGTGAGCAGGCCCGTGCCCCAGGCTGCTGGGCCCCGGCGCTCTCATCGCGCGGTGGCCAGGGAGGGGGGAGGGGCGGCTTCCTCTCTATCATCCCCTGCTGTTTTGTCCTTGGATCTAGGCAGCCCTCTGCTGCTCAGCCCTCCGGATAGTGGAGTGAACAGGCCCGAGGTAGTTACGCCGGGGGTGGTGCCTGCTCGCAGGTCACGGCGTACACGACCCCCAGCGAGACTTAGCCCAGAGGAAATCCCGCGGGTTCGGCGCCGCCGGGGAAGCCCCTCCAGGGTCGCTGCAGGCCGGTCCCCAGGGAGAGCGGCATCCCCTAGGGGGTCCCGGCCTGGCAGAAATCCCCAGCCGCGGCGGTGCTTGGCGGTCAGGGGGGGTTGGCTCCTGGCTTCCCCAATACCCCCCCCATCTAGTGTGGTTCATGATGCGGTGATGTCGGCAGCCCCGCCTGGTGAAGTGCCAATCAGGGGGCTGGCTGCTGCGAGATCTGAGACCGGAAGACTGGCGAGTCCGGTGGGATGTGGAGTGCGGTCAGAACTGTGGATACCGCATAACGGGCAGCAAGTGGCTGGCCCTATCAGCGTCGGGGCCAATATGGAGGCCGGCCCTTCGGGACAGTCTTGTCAGGGATCTCCGTGTTCGCATTGTAGGTGCGGGCAGCGGTCGCAGATAACGGGTGACACGGATGAAGGAGACGTGGTTGAGGATCGGCGTGGGCAAGTTCGTCCGGCTGGCGGGATCACAGCGCCTGAGCAGCCAGGTGGGTGCTCTTCTTCTTTTCCTACTCTTACTCCGCGCATGGGGGGTGGCGCGGGGGATGCGGCGGGTTCTGGGGCAGTCGTCGGGTCTGCCGGCGGAGGTGGTAGCGGTCTCGATGACATAGTGGGATGTTTGCGTGAGCTGGTTAGCAGATTGGATAGGTCGCAGGCCCCGGTATCGGCGGGGGTGTCCCCGGTTGCGGTTTGGTCGGCGCCGCCGTTGGTAGTGCAGCCGCATGATAGGGTGCAAGTGGGGGGCTCGGCGGGGGCGGTGGCTGTGTCAGTGCAGACAGACGGGGCTCAAGAGGCTGACAGGGTGCGCTTGGATGATAGAGCAAGAGGGGAGGGGTATGTCTGTTTTGAGGGGCCGTTGGGGGCGCATTTAAAACAGGAAGTTCGGGAGCGTATTTGGAAAGACGAATATGTGGAGATATTTTCCCTTCTTCCGTTGGTAAAATTAAATTTGGACAAAGGGAAGAGGGATGAGAGCAAGAAGGAAGAGGAGGAACGTCGGCGTTATCGGCTTATCCCACAAACTTTTGTGAATTGGCTGCAGGCCTTTGCGATCTTGGCTAGTGTGGTGGGGGAAAAGGCGCCGGAAAATTGTTTCGCGCTTTTTTGCTATATGGATGCTATTGGTGAGGCGCATCGGGCTTATGGCGGTATGGCGTGGCTGCGTTATGATGAACAATTTCGGCAGCGGAAGGCAGTTCGGCCCGGCATTAGATGGGATCAGAAGGATATCGCATTATGGTTGAGGGTGACGGCTCCGGTTAAGCCGGGACAGTCCTTTCCAGGGAGCGGAGGGTCTGCAGGGCAGGTCGGTCAGTCTGGTCAAGGTTCCGGTTCAAAAATCGGTTTTTGCTGGCAGTTTAACGACGGCCAGTGTAAATTTGGGGCAACGTGTAAGTTCAAGCACGTGTGTTCCCATTGCAGCGGGTCATCTCATGGCGCATCAAGGTGTTTGCGAAAAGGCAAGAAGGGAGGGGGATCAGTTTTTTACACACATAAATCTGTCACGCTCGTGTGAATACAGCCCCAGCATTAAGTAACCTTGTACTAAACCTCAGGGGCAAATTTGGCATTTCTGGGGCCCCAAACAAAGTTATGTCTCGGGGCTCTAATTAAAGACACCTGTAGAGAGTTCCCCACACAATGCCCCCTGTATATAGTGTCTCAACCCCCCTGTATGGTGTCACACACAGTCCCCCTGCCATACATCCCCCTTGTAGACAGTGACATGCAGTCCCCTGTAGGTAGTCCCACATACCCACCTTGTCTCAGCAGACAGTATCATACATGATAGGCTTAGATACATGGCTCAGCAGACATTATGGCTGGATTCACACGAGCACATTACGTCCGTAATGGACGGACGTATTTCGGCCGCAAGTCCCGGACCCAACACACTGCAGGGAGCCGGGCTCCTAGCATCATACTTATGTACGATGCTAGGAGTCCCTGCCTCGCTGCCGGACAACTGTCCCGTACTGTAATCATGTTTTCAGTACGGGACAGTAGTTACGGACGTAATGTGCTCGTGTGAATCCAGCCTATCACACATGATAGACTTAAATACAGGGCTCCAGCAGTAAGTATCCTTGTACTAACATATGTTCTACCCACCAAAAAAATGTGTATATATGTGTGTGTATATGTATGTGTGTATGCATATATATATATATATATATATATATATATATATATACACTACCGTTCAAAAGTTTGGGGTCACCCAGACAATTTTGTGTTTTCCATGAAAACTCACACTTATATTTATCAAAAGAGTTGCAAAATGACTAGAAAATATAGTCAAGACATTGACAAGGTTAGAAATAATGATTTTTATTTCAAGTAATAATTTTCTCCTTCAAGCTTTGCTTTCGTCAAAGAATGCTCCATTTGCAGCAATTACAGCATTGCAGACCTTTGGCATTCTAGCTGTTAATTTGCTGAGGTAATCGGGAGAAATGTCACCCCATGCTTCCAGAAGGCCCTCCCACAAGTTGGATTGGCTTGACGGGCACTTCTTGCGTACCATACGGTCAAGCTGCTCCCACAACAGCTCTATGGGGTTGAGATCTGGTGACTGCGCTGGCCACTCCATTACAGATAGAATAACAGCTGCCTGCTTCTTCCCTAAATAGTTCTTGCATAATTTGGAGGTGTGCTTTGGGTCATTTTCCTGTTGTAGGATGAAATTGTCTCCAATCAAGCGCTGTCCACAGGGTATGGCATGACATTGCAAAATGGAGTGATAGCCTTCCTTATTCAAAATCTCTTTTACCTTGTACAAATCTCCCACTTTACCAGCACCAAAGCAACCCCAGACCATCACTTTACCTCCACCATGCTTGACAGATGGCGTCAGGCACTCTTCCAGCATCTTTTCAGTTGTTCTGCGTTTCACAAATGTTCTTCTGTGTGATCCAAACACCTCAAACTTCGATTCGTCTGTCCATAACACTTTTTTCCAATCTTCCTCTGTCCAATGTCTGTGTGCTTTTGCCCATATTAATCTTTTCCTTTTATTAGCCAGTCTCAGATATGGCTTTTTCTTTGCCACTCTGCCCTGAAGGCCAGCATCCCAGAGTCGCCTCTTCATTGTAGACGTTGACACTGGCGTTTTGCGGGTACTATTTAATTAAGCTGCCAGTTGAGGACCTGTGAGGCGTCTATTTCTCAAACTAGAGACTCTAATGTACTTGTCTTGTTGCTCAGTTGTGCAGCGGGGCCTCCCACTTCTCTTTCTACTCTGGTTAGAGCCTGTGTGTGCTGTCCTCTGAAGGGAGTAGTACACACCGTTGTAGGAAATCTTCAGTTTCTTGGCAATTTCTCGCATGGAATAGCCTTCATTTCTAAGAACAAGAATAGACTGTTGAGTTTCACAAAAGCTCTCTTTTTCTAGCCATCTTGAGAGTTTAATCGAACCCACAAATGTAATGCTGCAGATTCTCAACTAGCTCAAAGGAAGGTCAATTTTATAGCTCCTCTAAACAGCAAAACTGTTTACAGCGGTACTAACATAATTGCACAAGGGTTTTCAAGTGTTTTCTAATCATCCATTAGCCTTCTAACACAGTTAGCAAACACAATGTACCATTAGAACACTGGAGTGATGGTTGCTGGAAATGGGCCTCTATACACCTATGTAGATATTGCATTAAAAACAAGACGTTTGCAGCTAGAATAGTCATTTAGCACATTAACAATGTATAGAGTGTATTTCTGATTAGTTTAATGTTATCTTCATTGAAAAAAACTGTGCTTTTCCTTCAAAAATAAGGAAATTTCTAAGTGACCCTAAACTTTTGAACGCTAGTATATATATATATATATATATATATATATATAGAGACAGCATATCTGTAGCACTACGACCCATAGCTATGGATAGGATTAGATACATTGGCTCAGCAGACAGTATCACACATGATAGGATTAGATATAGGGCCCAGCTCGCTGACATTGTGGCTCCAGTGCTGGACCCAGGAAAGGTAAGTATAAGAATTGTTTTGCTTTTTTATGGGTTACTAATTTTTTTGGTGTGTTTGTTTTTACAGGTTTGGTTGATGGACTACTTCGGATTCGAGGACTACTTCGATTACGGCTTTTTTATTCTCAATAAAATAGTTAATCAGGGTTGTGTGTTTTTTTTATTTCAATAAAATATTTTGTCTCTGTCCTTGTATTTTTTTTAAACTTTACTACTACTGCCTTAGTAATGGTCGCTGGCTGCTTGGCAGCGTCCATTACTAAGGCGGGGCTTTATGTTAGCCGGTGAAAAGGCTAACACTAACCCCCATTATTACCTCGGTACCTGCCGCCACCAGGGGTACCGGGAAGAGCTGGCTATGATCCAGTACTCGACCATCTATAGTGATGGTCGGGTACTGGGGTGACTGCAGGCTGGTATTATTAGGCTGGGAAGGGTCGGAAACCTTGGTCCTCCCCACCCTGGTAATGTTAGCCTGCTGCTGCTATGTTGTATCTGGCTGGTTATGAAAAATGATAACCAGCCAGATACAACACAGTAGCAGCAGGCTAGCATTACCAGGGTGGGAAGGGCCACTGTTCTGGGGCTTTCCCAGCCTAAAAGTACCAGCCTGCGGCCACCCCATTGCCCACCCATAACTACGGATGGTAAAGTACTGGATCATACCCTGCTCTTCCCAGTACCCCTGGTGGCGGTGGGTACCAGGCAGGGGTGAACCTAGCCCCTATGCTGCCTGAGGCGAACTATAAAAAGACGCCCCCCCCCCCCAAATCTATCCGAGTTTTCTCATTACTAGCTTTACACAACAAACATGCAATATATACATTTTTTTTAAATAGGAAAACATGTGTTCTTTATTTGTTAAAGCGCTGTTTAATGTATAGAAAAGATTTGAAGAACTCTTCTTACTGTATTACTTTAGTATCATAGATCAGCAAAGCAGCATTATCACTGAAAATGGTTTAACACATCTTCTATGCCCCCTTTTTATTACCTAATTGACTTATAATTTTTAACTGAGTTCAGTGGCCCGGCGTGGACGGCATGATGCAGTGACGTCATCGGGCCGGGCAGTTGACGTCATCAGCGTGCTCCCGATCTCTTGTAGGCCTCAGGCCTAAACCAGGCTGTGGCCTACAAGAGCAAACGGCGGAGCATGGATTCAATAGCAAGGGGTTGGCTGGCAAATTTTAGTCTGGGGGCAAGCACACAGCCCTGGCCCAAGAGTAGGGGCCCATTCTGGGGGCACTGGGCAATTGGCGAGTTTGTCCCCCTAACATCGCTACGGAAGAACTCTGCTACCTGTCAACGGAAATATCATCCGCCAGGAGGAAAAAACGTTTCTTGATGGCGGAGTACAAGAAAGCCTCACCTGGGAAATAGAGTTTCTTGTGCTCCGCCATGGGGAAACATTTTACCCTCTGGCGGATGACTTTTCAGTGGATAGGTAGCAGAGTTACATGAAGGGGAATTATTTTTCCTTGACCTCTAGTTTCTATTGTGGCAAATTTTTTATTTTTTTAATTTTTATACTGCTAACTGTTTTTTTGTAGGTTCCACTCGACCGTTTGGACTACGTCGTAGATTCATTGGACTACTTCGATGATCTACTTTTTAAAAAAAAAAATGGTGAAAGAGGGGTGCATGGGGGAGTTTTGATCTCAATAATTAATTTTTTTCTGATGTCTGTTTTTTTTAATACTTTATTATGGCCTTAGAAATGGCTGCTGTCTGATTGACAGTGTTTAATAACTAAGGCTGGGGCTTAGTATTAGCCAGTAACAAGGCTATCACTAAACCCTATTATTGCCCCGGTTCCCACTGCCGCCACGGATACCGGGTAGAGCCGAGTACGATCCAGTACCTGACCATCTGAAACGACGGTTAGGCAGCTGGGCTACTGCAGGCTGGTACTATCAAGCTAGGAAGGGCCAAAAACCGTGGCCCTTCCCACCCTGGTAATGATAGGCTGCTGCTGCTTTATTGTATCTGGCAAGTTATGAAAAATAGGGGGAACCCCACGTCAAAAATTACGTGAGATCCCCTCAATTTTTCATAACCAGCCAGATACAATAAAGCAGCAGCAGCCTAGCATTACCAGGGTGGGAAGGGCCACTGTTTTTGGCTATTCCTAGCCTGATAGTACCAGCCTGTGGCCACCCCAGTACCCTTCACTTCAGATGGTCGGGTACTGGATCGTACCCGGCTCTTCCCGGTACTCCTGGTGGCGGTGGGTACCGGGGTAATAATAGGGGGTTAATGCTAGCCTTTTTACTGGCTAACACTAAGCCCCTTCTTAGTAATGGACACTCTCAGTCAGACAGCTGCCATTACTAAGGCGGTAATGAAGTATTTAAAAACAGACATAAAAAAAATTATTTTATTGAAATAACTCTTCCACACAATCCACTTTAACCATTTTATTAACAAAAAAAAAAGAAAATAAACTTAAATCAGCGAAGTAGTCCAACGAATCTACAACGTAGTCCAAATGGTGGTGCGGAACCTGCAAAACAAAAATTTGCAGTATGAAAAATAAAGATGGCTGCCCCCACAAAAGTACAAACATATGAATAAATAGTTACTTCAGGGAACATATTAAAATAATTAGAAAAAATAGGCCCATAAAGTAAAACACATGAAATAAAAAAAAATGAAAAAATTATAACACCTTTCCTTTAGGCCCCATGCACACGACAGTAGAAACGCCCGTAATTACGGGCCGTAATTACGGGCCGTAATTACGGGCCCATAGACTTCTATTGGCCACGGGTACCTTCACGTTTGCTTACGGGAAGGTGCCCACGCCGTTGAAAAATATAGATAATTTCCTATTTCAGGCCGTAATTACGGCACGGGCAGGCCCATAGAAGTAATTACGGGTGGCTACGTGTGTGTACCCGTAATTACGGGAGCGTTGCTAGGTGACGTCAGGGGATAGTCACTGTCCAGGGTGCTGAAAGAGTTAAACGAATTCAACAGCAATTCTGCCACGTCTGAATGTGCCCTAAGGGTATGTTCACACGGCCAAATTACGGACGTAATTCGGGTGTTTTACTCCTGGAATTACGTCCGAAATTACGGCTTGATTGCGTTGACAAACATCTGCCCATTGAAAGCAATGGGCTGACGTTTGTCTGTTCACACGAGGCGTATATTTACGCGTCGCTGTCAAAAGACGGCGCGTAAATAGACGCCCGCGCCAAAGAAGTGTCCTGTCACTTCTTGGAACGTAATTGGAGCCGTTATTCATTGACTCCAATGAAAAGCAGTGCCAATTACGTCCGTAATGGACGCGGCGGTCAAGCGCCTGCACATGCCGTTACGGCTGAAATTACGGGGCTGTTTTCTCCTGAAAACAGCCCCGGAATTTCGGCCGTAACGGACGCTGCCGTGTGAACATACCCTAACTCTTTCAGCAGCCTGGAAAGTGACTTCCGCTGGACAGTGAGTATAAACCCGCAACAACAAAAAAGTTCATACTTACCAAGAACTCCCTGCTTCTTCCTCCAGTCCGGCCTCCTGGGATAACTGATCAGCAGCCTCTTCTCTCTAGCAGTGCAATATAGCAGAGAAAACGGGTCCATAAATACGGGTGGAATACGGATGACAAAGGACCCGTATTTACGGCAGTATTCACGGGAGGGAAAAAATATGGTCGTGTGCCTGGGGCCTTAAAGAGAACCTTTCACCTGCCCATACGTGTGCAGAATGTAATGGGCAGGGCTGCACAAACTCTGGGGCACTTAAAAAAATTTCCTATCCTCCTTTGTTATTTAGATATCGGTGCCGTAATATTTGGCGCCCGATATTTAAAAAACCCCCTGAACTGTCAATGGGGAGGTAATTGCCAAGGGGGCGTGTAACATCGCTGTGACACTGTCCAATCAGCTACGGACAGTGTCACAGCAAGAGCTGGAGAGAGGAGAGCGTGAGCGCGCAGATCCGCCACCACTACGGAACAGGTGAAGAATAGTGTGAATTCTTCTTCTTCTGTTCCATGGCATCGGAGCTGTGCGCGCACGCACGCTCTCACTCTTTAGCTCTTGGCAGACAAGGACGACAAGACTGATCTCTCGCGAGAGATCATACAGTCTAGAAGCGGCCGTACTGCTGACTGCAAGGAGTGAGGTGAGGCCGACATGACAGGATAGGAGGGAACAGGTGAGGAAAGGGTTAAGGTTACGTGCAGGGAATGAAGGGGAGGGGATTGGAAGTGAGGAGGGAGGGGGAGTAGGTCTCGGGCTTCCCGCTGTTTTCCTCAGTGCGAGGGAGACAGTGAGAAGTGAGACATCACAGGAGTAGCAGCAGCAGCAGCAGCAGCGTGTGTGTGTGTGTGTTCTTACCTGATCGTGGGAGATGGCGTCCTTCAGTGAACTTGTGGAGCGGCTCCGGGCGGCAGCTGATAATCAGGACGTCGGCTGGTTTGAGGAGCAGGTGACGTGACTTGTGGGGATGACTGTGCCCCAGGCTGCTGGGCCCCGGCGCTCTTATCGCGCGGTGTTCAGGGAGGGGGGAGGGGCGGCTTCCTATCTATCATCCCCTGCTGTTTTGTCCTTGGGTCTAGGCAGCCCTCTGATACTCAGCCCTCCGGATAGTGGAGTGAGCAGGCCCGTGCCCCAGGCTGCTGGGCCCCGGCGCTCTCATCGCGCGGTGGCCAGGGAGGGGGAGGGGCGGCTTCCTCTCTATCATCCCCTGCTGTTTTGTCCTTGGATCTAGGCAGCCCTCTGCTGCTCAGCCCTCCGGATAGTGGAGTGAACAGGCCCGAGGTAGTTACGCCGGGGGTGGTGCCTGCTCGCAGGTCACGGCGTACACGACCCCCAGCGAGACTTAGCCCAGAGGAAATCCCGCGGGTTCGGCGCCGCCGGGGAAGCCCCTCCAGGGTCGCTGCAGGCCGGTCCCCAGGGAGAGCGGCATCCCCTAGGGGGTCCCGGCCTGGCAGAAATCCCCAGCCGCGGCGGTGCTTGGCGGTCAGGGGGGGGTTGGCTCCTGGCTTCCCCAATACCCCCCCCATCTAGTGTGGTTCATGATGCGGTGATGTCGGCAGCCCCGCCTGGTGAAGTGCCAATCAGGGGGCTGGCTGCTGCGAGATCTGAGACCGGAAGACTGGCGAGTCCGGTGGGATGTGGAGTGCGGTCGGAACTGTGGATACCGCATAACGGGCAGCAAGTGGCTGGCCCTATCAGCGTCGGGGCCAATATGGAGGCCGGCCCTTCGGGACAGTCTTGTCAGGGATCTCCGTGTTCGCATTGTAGGTGCGGGCAGCGGTCGCAGATAACGGGTGACACGGATGAAGGAGACGTGGTTGAGGATCGGCGTGGGCAAGTTCGTCCGGCTGGCGGGATCACAGCGCCTGAGCAGCCAGGTGGGTGCTCTTCTTCTTTTCCTACTCTTACTCCGCGCATGGGGGGTGGCGCGGGGGATGCGGCGGGTTCTGGGGCAGTCGTCGGGTCTGCCGGCGGAGGTGGTAGCGGTCTCGATGACATAGTGGGATGTTTGCGTGAGCTGGTTAGCAGATTCGATAGGTCGCAGGCCCCGGTATCGGCGGGGGTGTCCCCGGTTGCGGTTTGGTCGGCGCCGCCGTTGGTAGTGCAGCCGCATGATAGGGTGCAAGTGGGGGGCTCGGCGGGGGCGGTGGCTGTGTCAGTGCAGACAGACGGGGCTCAAGAGGCTGACAGGGTGCGCTTGGATGATAGAGCAAGAGGGGAGGGGTATGTCTGTTTTGAGGGGCCGTTGGGGGCGCATTTAAAACAGGAAGTTCGGGAGCGTATTTGGAAAGACGAATATGTGGAGATATTTTCCCTTCTTCCGTTGGTAAAATTAAATTTGGACAAAGGGAAGAGGGATGAGAGCAAGAAGGAAGAGGAGGAACGTCGGCGTTATCGGCTTATCCCACAAACTTTTGTGAATTGGCTGCAGGCCTTTGCGATCTTGGCTAGTGTGGTGGGGGAAAAGGCGCCGGAAAATTGTTCCGCGCTTTTTTGCTATATGGATGCTATTGGTTTGGCGCATCTGGCTTATGGCGGTATGGCGTGGCTGCGTTATGATGAACAATTTCGGCAGCGGAAGGCGGTTCGGCCCGGCATTAGATGGGATCAGAAGGATATCGCATTATGGTTGAGGGTGACGGCTCCGGTTAAGCCGGGACAGTCCTTTCCAGGGAGCGGAGGGTCTGCAGGGCAGGTCGGTCAGTCTGGTCAAGGTTCCGGTTCAAAAATCGGTTTTTGCTGGCAGTTTAACGACGGCCAGTGTAAATTTGGGGCAACGTGTAAGTTCAAGCACGTGTGTTCCCATTGCAGCGGGTCATCTCATGGCGCATCAAGGTGTTTGCGAAAAGGCAAGAAGGGAGGGGGATCAGGGGGTTCAGCTGGTCAAGGGGGTGACGCCGGTGAAGCTGGAAAGGATGGCCCCCTTTCTAGGTAGATACCCGGATAGGGATGGGGCACAATTGATTGCGGATGGTTTTAGCGTGGGTTTTGTAATTCCTTCTCCTCCTTATGATATTCCAGTGACTCGCCGGAATCTCCGGTCCGCTTACCAGCATGCGGGGGTGGTGACTGAAAAACTTCTTAAAGAAGTGGGTTTGGGTCGCATGGCTGGGCCTTTTGTTGAACCACCGGTGTCGGATCTTGTTGTTTCCCCGTTGGGTGTGGTGCCGAAGCGGGAGCCAAACAAGTTTCGGTTGATTCATCATCTTTCTTTTCCCCGGGGTGCATCGGTTAACGATGGTATTGATCCGGTATTGTGTTCGGTGGTGTACGCGTCATTTGATAAAGCGGTGGCGCTGGTGCAGGAAGCGGGCGCAGGTGCTTTGTTGGCAAAAACCGACATTGAGGCGGCTTTCCGGTTGCTGCCGGTTCATCCCAAGAGTCAACCGTTGTTGGGTTGTTTTTGGGAGGGGAAGTTTTTTGTGGATCGTTGTTTGCCAATGGGCTGGTCCCTGTCTTGCGCCTACTTTGAGGCTTTTAGTTCTTTTTTGGAATGGGTAATTAGGGATGTCGCAGGTGTGAATTCAGTTATTCACTACCTGGATGATTTTTTGTGTGTTGGCCCAGGCAGATCAGCGGTGTGCGACAATATTTTGTTTGCCTTGCAGAGAGTCATGAAGGAGTTTGGAGTCCCGCTGGCTCCTGACAAAACGGAGGGGCCTGTTACGGTTATTCGTTTTTTGGGCATCGAAATTGACTCGGTTTTAATGGAATGCAGGCTTCCGGAGGATAAGTTGGTGGCTCTTCGTTTGGAGGTTCAGGCGTCGTGTCGGCTTAAAAAGGTCACCTTACGTAGTCTGCAGTCTTTGTTAGGGAAGTTAAACTTTGCATGTCGGATCATGCCTATGGGCAGGGTGTTCAGTAGGCGGTTGGCGGCGGCGACTGCTGGTGTGAGGGCTCCGCATCACTTTGTCAGATTGAGAGGGGAGCATCGGGACGATTTGGAAGTGTGGCATCGGTTTTTGGGACAGTACAACGGCAGGTCCTTGTGGATGGCTGGGGCTTTCGATTCCGTGGATCTGGATTTATTTACGGATGCGGCTGGAGGGTGCGGTTTTGGTGCTTATTGTGGTGGCCAGTGGTGTGCTGGGGGATGGCCGGTTAGTTGGGTGGAAAGCGGTTTGACAAAGAACCTGGCCCTGCTCGAGCTGTTTCCCATCGTGGTCGCTGTGACCATTTGGGGGGATAGGCTCAGGGACAAGAAGATTCGTTTTCACTGCGATAACCTAGGAGTGGTGTTGGCGATCAATAACATCTCGGCGTCTTCTCCTCCGGTGGTTCAACTGTTGCGGCATTTGGTGTTGGTTTGTTTGTCATTAAATGCTTGGGTGGTGGCGGTGCATGTGCCGGGGGTTGAAAATTGCGTTGCTGATGCCCTTTCTCGCTCACAGTGGGATCGTTTTCGTCAGCTGGCGCCGGGAGCGGATCGGATCGGCATGGTATGTCCGGATCATCTTTGGGAGTTGGTCTCTCTGCGGCAGGAGCATTGATTGAGCGATCCTTGGCGAGTTCTACATGGGCAGCGTATAGGGCTGGCTGGGCTCAATGGGAGCTTTGGTTGAGAGGTTTGGGTGACGTCCGGTCATACCGGGACAGGATGGTGGCCTTATTGTATTGGTTGGGGGATGCGTATGAGTCTGGTGTGTCTGTAGCGAAAGTGAATAAGTTTGTGTCCGCTGTGGCATTTGGCTTGAAATTGCATGGCGAAAAAGACGTTACCAAAGAATTTTTGGCGGTTCAAGCTTTAAAAGGTATTCGCAGGGGAAGAGGGTCGGTAGATCGGCGGCGGCCAGTTTCTTACCGAATTCTTTGCCTATTAGGAACGGCCGCGGAGTTGGTTTGCAGTTCAGCCTTCGAAGTCCGGTTGTTTCGCTTGGCTTTTTCATTAGCCTTTTTTGGGGCTTTTAGAGTGGGTGAATTGGTGTCACCAAGTGGGTTGCGCGCGGGGGGACTGAGTCAAGAGGATGTGGAGTTGTTTGCCGATAGAGTGGAGATATTGCTGCGCAGGTCAAAAACGGACACGGCGGGTAAGGGGACGCGAATTGTGTTATTTGCCATCAGGGGCTCGGCGGTGTGTCCGGTACAGTGTATGTCTTCTTTTGGGGTACAGGTGGGGGTAATGGTGGTTCCGTTACTGCGGCATGAAGACGGGTCCTTTTTATCCAGGTTTCAATTTGGGGCAGTGTTTAAACGCTGTTTGCTGGCAATTGGGTTGCAGTCAGCTGAGTATTCTTCCCATTCGTTTCGTATTGGCGCAGCAACTGAGGCGGTGCGATGGGGGTTGGATGAGGCTGGGGTCAGGCGTATCGGGAGATGGGAGTCTAACCGTTTTCGATCTTATGTGCGGCCTCACTTGCTGTCAGACTGTTAAGAAGCTGCTGGGAGGTATGTGGTGCTGGTGGAAGATGGAGTGTGATTGGGATTTGTAAGAAGTGTGTGTTTATTTCTTTCACAGGTTCGCGTCCTTTGCTGGTGTGGATCCTGGGGCACTCCTTTGTGTACTGGGGCGCATTACGGGCGGAGGTTCGCCCGGATGGTCGTCAACTAAGGATTCCGCGGGAGGATGCTATCCTGCATTGGCTGGGTTTTCGGGGAATGGTTTGGTCAAGGGTACTACCGGAATTCCAGGTGTATACGCAGCTAGACCGCGTTCCCGAAATTTTAGTTTTACATGGTGGGGGGAATGATTTGAGTGTTCGCCCTTTTCGAGATTTAGTGAGGGATATTAAGCACGACTTGTTGTGTTTATGGGCATTACACCCGGGCCTGATTATAGTATGGTCAGATATTGTACCAAGAAAGACATGGCGCTTGGCCCGATCCGTGGAGAGACTTAATAAGGCCAGAATAAAAGTAAACAGGGCTGTGTCGGCATTTGTGGCAAGAAATGGAGGTGTTGTGGTCAGGCATAGGGATCTGGAAGCGGGGGTAGGTTGTTATTGGAGACAGGATGGGGTGCATTTGAATGAGGTGGGGATGGATTTCTGGAGTTTGGCCCTAGCAGACGGGATTGAAAGAGGTGTGTTGGTGTGGAGGAGCTCACGGCCTTGAGGCGGTCAAGGTCCATGTCGCAGTGGCGGGGGGAGTCCTTGAGGTTGGTCAGTAAAACTGGTGGGGGGGTCGCATCAGGGGTATGCGTCCCCCAAAAATAGGTGGAAGGCTTCTTAGGGTGTTACCCCTTTGAAGTGCTTTATGGAAAAGCCATCTGCAAGAAGGTGCCTTCGAGCCGGTTTACGGCTGGAGGTAAAACAAGTGGTGGTGGCAGATGGCTACGTTTTTTATAAGTCGTGGTAACCTCAAGGGCTTCCCCTGGTCAATTATAAGGTGTTATTTATATTGACCCTGTTAAGGGTTTGGTATGTGTATTCTGGTAGAATTTCCAATGTTTGGGAATTCTAAGTTATTTAAAGTTTGGGTTATAAAATTTTCTAATTTTATAAAATTTATAATAAACGGCTGCTGTGGCCATTAAAATCCAACCTGGTGTCGTGTGTTATTATTCTAAAAGGGTAAGGAATAAGTATGGATCACTCGACTCTACTTATCCAAGTCAAGAAGCGACCGTACTGCTGACTGCAAGGAGTGAGGGGAGGCCGACATGACAGGATAGGAGGGAACAGGTGAGGAAAGGGTTAAGGTTACGTGCAGGGAATGAAGGGGAGGGGATTGGAAGTGAGGAGGGAGGGGGAGTAGGTCTCGGGCTTCCCGCTGTTTTCCTCAGTGCGAGGGAGACAGTGAGAAGTGAGACATCACAGGAGTCCCGCCCACCCGCTCTTTTTTATTTTACAGATTTTGGAAGGAGAAGTGTGGGTATTGAATGGTGGTTATTGCCTGGTGTAATTGGTGGTGTTTGCATTGTCACAGTGGCTGGCGGGGGGAGTCCTTGAGGTTGGTCAGTAAAACTGGTGGGGGGGTCGCATCAGGGGTATGCGTCCCCCAAAAATAGGTGGAAGGCTTCTTAGGGTGTTACCCCTTTGAAGTGCTTTATGGAAAAGCCATCTGCAAGAAGGTGCCTTCGAGCCGGTTTACGGCTGGAGGTAAAACAAGTGGTGGTGGCAGATGGCTACGTTTTTTATAAGTCGTGGTAACCTCAAGGGCTTCCCCTGGTCAATTATAAGGTGTTATTTATATTGACCCTGTTAAGGGTTTGGTATGTGTATTCTGGTAGAATTTCCAATGTTTGGGAATTCTAAGTTATTTAAAGTTTGGGTTATAAAATTTTCTAATTTTATAAAATTTATAATAAACGGCTGCTGTGGCCATTAAAATCCAACCTGGTGTCGTGTGTTATTATTCTAAAAGGGTAAGGAATAAGTATGGATCACTCGACTCTACTTATCCAAGTCATGTACTTGCCTGCCGAGAGCTGAAGAGTGAGAGCGTGCACGTGCACATGCTCTCATCTCTCCAGCTCTTGCTGTTGACACTGTCCGTAGCTGATTGGACAGCGTTACAGCATTCTTACACGCCCCCTTGCCAATTACAGCCCCATTGACAGTTCATGGGGTTATTTAAATATCGGGCGCCAAATATTATGGCACCGATATCTAAATAAGGAAAGAGGGTAGGAGAAAAAATTTAAAGTGCCCCAGAGTTTGTGCAGCCCTGACCATTACATGCTGCACTCAAATGCACCTCTATGGGCAGGTGAAATGTTCTCTTTAACCCCTTCCCGCTGCAGCCCTTTTTCAGATTTTCATTTTTTGTCGTTTTTTCCTCCCCACCTTCCAAAAGCCCTAACGTCTTTACTTTTCCATTGATATAGTACTATGTGGGCTTGACATTTGTGGGACGAGTTGTAGTTTTTCGTAGCACCATTTATTTTGCCATATAATGTACTAGGAAATGGGGAAAAAATTATTTGTGGGGTAGAAAAAAAAAAACAGCGATTCCTCCATGTTTTTTTGCGCACTTTTTTTCGGAATTCACTGTGCAATTAAAACAACATGTTAATTTTATTCTGTGGGTCAATACGATCACGCCGATACCAAATATATATAGTTTTTTTTCCATATTTTACTACTTTTACAAGTAAAAACCCAAGTGTAAAAAAGAAAAATTATTTTGTGTCGCCAAATTCCGAGAGCAATAACTTTTTTTATTTTTTCGTCGATTAAGTGGTATGAGGGCTTTATTTTTTGCGGGATAAGCTGTAGTTTTTAATAATACCATTTTGGTGTACATGCGACGGTTTAATCACTTTTTATGTAATTCTTTGTGGGAGATTAGGTGACCAAAAAATAGAGATTCTGGCGTTTACAATGTTTATTTTTACGGCGTTCACCGTGCGGGTTAAATAATGATGTATTGTAATAGTTCAGACTTTAACAGACGCGGCGATACCAATTATGTTTATTTATTTATTTATTTTTTACTATGCTCTAGGGGGAAAATGGGAAAAGGGGGGTTTTTTGAACTTTTAATGTTTTGTTTTTTTTACACAAAAAAAGACTTTATTTAACTAATTTTTCCTTTTTTTTTCCCCCTAGGGGACTTCAACCAGCGATCGTTAGATCGCTTGCACGATATACTGCAATACTAATGTATTGCAGTATATCGTGATTCTGACAGGCAACTATTAAGCCCTGGAGGCAGGGCTTAATAGGTGTACAAAGATGGCGGACCTGGGGGCCTTCATTAGGCCCCCAGGCAGCCATACCAACCATCGCCCCCCCACGATTGCATTGCGGGGGGCGAGATGAGCTGTTAGAGGTGGTCGCCCCCCTCTTTCTAGCGATTTAAATGCTGCGTTCCATACTTCCCCTACCCGACTTTGGCGTATGGATACGTCAAATGTCGGGAAGGGGTTAAAGTGTAACAACTTTTTTAAAAACTTTTCACATGTCAGAAGTTTTGATCGGTGGGGTCCGAGCACTGAGACCCCCACTAGTCGCTAAAACTAAACAGCAGAAGTGTTCGGGTGAGCGGTATGCCGCTTCAAATCTGTTTGGCTGTCCTTGAAGCAGTGTGCAGGCTCAATAGAACGTCTCTGAGTCCGTACACCGCTCACTCGGCTGAAAGTCGGTCATAAATGAAGCGGCACAGCGCTCACCTGAGCACTTCTGCTGCTTCGTTTTAGCGATCGGTGGGGGTCTCAGTGCTCGGTCCGCCACCGATGAAAACTTCTGACATGTCACTATGACATGATAAAAGTTCAGTTACCGTTTAATGGCTATGTACACCTTTAAAAACGTATTTATATGTTAATATATATATATATATATATATATATATATGTATATAAAATGATATCTATCAATGCGATTGGTGCAAGTTTTATTTACTTTTTATTGAAAATTATTGTTACTTTTTGAGATACAGCTGCTTTATATCCTGTATACAGAGCAGCTGTATATAGCGCTGAGACCTGAATCCATTAGGTCGCCTATTATCATCTAAGTTATGAACTTAGATGTGATTGGTAACAGCTCAATCCTGCAGGACCCGCTGACACTGAATCAGCCAGTCCCGCTGACCTGACGGATACAGGATTCATCGCTATATACAGCTGCTTTGTATACAGGATACAAAGCAGCTGTATCTCAAAAAGTTAAAATAATTTAAAAAAAAAGTAATTACAAAGTTGCACCAATTACACTGAAACCCACCCCTTTGCAGTATAATAACTACTGAGGGTGCTATGGGGGGATTATACTGCAAGGAGGGTACTGACTCTGACTGCTGTGGGCGAGTGCTGCGGGGGGAGTTGTACTGCGCTCAGCTTCCTGCCCCCACTAATTTAAGTGATGGGGGGGTTGTCTGAGCATCTTACTGACAGCTGAGGGCTCTATGGGGCTGAATAATCCCCCCATAGAGCCCTCACTAATTACTATACTGCAAGGTGGGGGTCTGGGCGTTTAACTGACTGCTAAGGGCACGGATTCCCCTTAGAGTCCTCAGCAGTCAGTCAGACACTCAGACCCCGCTAACCTTGCAGTATAGTAGCTAGTGAAGATTCAAAGGGGAAGATTATTCCCCTCTATACAGCTTTCGGCTATCAGTAAGATGCTCAGATCGCCCCTTGTAGAATACCCCGCCCTTCAGCATCGGCCGATCACTTTTGAATTAGCAGGGGCAGGTTTATGGGGAAGGATTATACTGCGCTCAGCTTCCTGCCCCTACTAATTTAAAAGGGGTCGGCCAATGCTGGGGGGCCAGGAGTATACTGCAAGGGGGGGTCTGGGTGTTTTACAGCAGAGGGCTCTATAGGGGGGAATTATCCCCCCCATAGAGCCCTGACTAGTTAATATACTGCAAGTTTAGGGGGGTCTGAGCGTCTGACTGACTGCTCTAAAGGGGGGGGGGGTCAGAATCCCCCCCTATAGAGCCCTCTGCAGTAAGTCAGACACTTAGACCCCCCCCCATCCTTCCATTATAGTGATGTGAGGGCTCTATGGGGTGGATTATTCCAGCCCCATAGAGCCCTTGGCTGTCAGTAAAATGCCCAGACCCCTCTTGCAGTATACTCCCGGGTCCCGGTCAAAGCAGCTTCGGCCGACCGAGTTAAGGCAGGAACGTACCTCGTGCGTCTCGTCACTTCTCTTATTCACTCGACCGCTCCTCCTGCAGACCTGCTCCTCTCTGGTGGCGCGTGCTGCATACAGCGTCAGAGATGAGGAGGAGTGTTACAGACGTGCCCATCATGCGGCACGTCTGCTAAGTCTGCATGCCCCCTCCCCCCGATCCAGTCTGTCCCTGGCTGAAAATGCCGCCCCCCATTTTCGGGTAGGTGGCGCCGCCTGAGGCTGTCGGCTCACCTTGCCTCATGGCAGGTGCGGCACTGGTACCAGGGTAATAATGGAGGTTAGTGTTAGCCTTTTCACCGGCTAACACTAAGCTCTGCCTTAGTAATGGACACGGTCAATCAGCCAGCGGCCATTACTAAGACAGTAGTAATAAAGTTTAAAAGAAAATACAAAGACATATAAAATATTTTATTGAAATAAAAAAAAAACACACAACCCTTATTAACCATTTTATTGAAAATAAAAAAAGCCGTCATCGAAGTAGTCCTCGATCCGATGTAGTCAAATGACTGAACCTGTAAGAAAAAACACAAACACAAAAAAATTATCCCCCATTGGTAACACAGGTGGCAGGCTTAGATACAGGGCTCATGTGTGATACTGTCTGTTAGACCATGTATCTAAGCCTACCACACGGTAAGGCCGTAAGGCCACACGGTGCGTCGTTGACCCGGTTTTGTTGCGTTTCTAACCCCTTCCCGCTCCTGGACGTACTATTAGGTCATGGTAACTGTATCGTTTGCGCTCCATGACCTAATAGTACGTCACGGGAGGAACGGCCGTCTGCTCAAGACATACAGGAGCTGTGACAGCTGCTGTCTCGTACAGTAGTTGCTACAGCTCCTATAGCGGGGACCGATCGCTGTGTACGGGACTGTTGTCCGGCAGCGAAGCAGGGACTCCTAGCATCGTACATAAGTATGTGTTCGGTCCGGGACTTGCGGCCTAAATACGTCCGTCAATTACAGACGTAATGACCTCGTGTGAATCCAGCCTTATTGTGTTCTGTTTTTTCTTTTTTGTGTAAACCAGTTATATTCCTGACCCTGTATCTGGGTCCGGACATGGCTGGACTGGGACTTAGGTTTACACGAGCGTGTGCGTTTTGCGCACGCAAAAAAACGCAGCGTTTTGCGTGCGCAAAAGGCACTTGACAGCTCCGTGTGTCAACAGTGTATGATGCGCGGCTGCGTGATTTTCACGCAGCCGCCATCATAGAGATGAGGCTAGTCGATGTCAGTCACTGTCCAGGGTGCTGAAAGAGTTAACTGATCGGCAGTAACTCTTTCAGCACCCTCGACAGTGAATTCCGATCACCATATCGAGTAACCTGTTTTAAAAAAAAGAGGTTCGTACTTACCGAGAACTTCCCGGCCGTTGCCTTGGTGACCAGTTTAACTCTTTCAGCACCCTGGACAGTGACTGTCTCCTGCCGGGTTCGGTCAAAACGAGTTCGGACGAACCCGGTGAAGTTCGGTTCGCTCATCTCTAAGACACTCCATTCGGATGTTTGTAAACAGAAAAGCACGTGGTGCTTTTCTGTTTACATTCAGTTTGACAGCTCTTGCGCGAATCACGCAGTTCACACGGAAGTGCTTCCGTGCGACCTTCGTGGTTTTCACGCACCCATTGACTTCAATGGGTGCGTAATGCGCGAAAAACGCACGATTATAGAACATGTCGTGAGTTTTACGCAACGCACTCGCGCTGCGCAAAATTCACGCATTGTCTGCACTGCCCCATAGAGTAATATAGGTGCGTACGACATGCGTGAAAAGCACGCGCGTATATTACGCTCGTGTAAATGAGGCCTTAAAATTCTCTTGAAGCAGTAGAGGAGAAGTTAACAGGTTCCCGACCACTGGCCGTATTTATACGGCCAGCGGTCAGGGTCTCTGAAGTCCGCCGTATAGACTATTTACGGCGGCACTTCAGAGACTGTGCACGCGCGATCGCGTGCACACAGCTCTATGCCCTGGCTGTTGCTAACAGCCATGGGCACTGGGCAGAATGTCAGGGGTCAATCTTTTGGCCCCTGAACATGTGATCGCTGTGACAACCAATGACAGCGATCACATGCATTTCTGCATAGAAAACAGTGTGCACGCGATCGCGTGCACACAGCCCTGTGTCCACGCTGTTACCAACAGCTCTGGGCACTGGGCAGAGTATCAGGGACCAATCTGATGGTCCCTGAACATGTCGTCGCTGTGAAAACCTATCACAGCGACCACATTTGTTTTATTTTGACTTTTCTGGCAGTAAATCTCCTGCCTCTTTTCTTCTCCTCAAACATTGTTTCAGTTTGAGGAGAAGAAGAGACTCGGCAGAATTGCTGCCAGAAGATTACAGTTACAGTTACACAAAAAATACAGTTGCACTCTAAAACATTCTCTGTATAGATAGATTTCTATCTATCTATACAATCTATCTATCCATCTATCTTTTTTTCTATATATCTACCTTTCTATCTTTTATTCTATTAGAATAGGCAGGTAGGGAGTATATAATTATATATATATCCACATATATATAATATATATAGCAATAGCGGTTTATTTTTCTGTTAGTGGTAGTGTAGATATATATAGCAGTTAGTTTGTGTGTTTTATAAAAAAAATAAAAATATTTGTTTAGTTAGTGTTAGTGTTAGTTACGTTATGGCGAGGAAGTTGTTTAGCGCCGAGGAGGCATACGTCATGCTGTGGTCTGAGTCGGAGACCGCATCAGAGATGGCGTCCGAGATGGAACCTGTTTTAGATAGTGACGATGACAGCGTCACTTCAGGTTCATCTTCAGGGGACGTTGTCCCTGATGCAGTTGAAACTGCAGAACATGAAAGCGCAGGGCCAAGTAGCGCTGTAGCACGGGACAGCCTGGTCCCTTCAGTCCAGGCTCTTGTATGGGCACCTGCCCCATCTTTTGGGCCTAGAATCCACGTATTTACTGCCACTCCTGGCATAACCGTGGACAATACAAATTTTGTCCAAATGGATTACTTCCATTTATTTATAACGGACGACATCCTAAATCAGATTGTCCACGAAACTAATTTATATGCCACTCAATATATAAGGCAGAAACCTTCATCCACCAATGCCAGAGATTGGACGCCCACCAATTTGCTGTAATTAAAAAAAATTTTGGGGCTCACCCTAAATATGGGTATTGTCAAAAAGCCCTCCATTAGGTCTTACTGGTCAACAAGACCCGCCCAAGCCACCCCAGTATATTCTGCAGTAATGCCCAGGTCTCGTTATGAGACAATAATGAGGTTCCTCCACTTCAATGACAACGCACAGGCCCCCCCAAGTACCGATGCAAACCGGGATCGGTTGTTCAAAATAAGACCGCTAATAAATTCCCTGAATAATTTATTTCTGCAACTCTACACCCCTGAGCAGAATGTAAGTGTGGACGAATCCCTCCTCAACTTTCATGGCAGACTTAGCTTTCGCCAATATCTACCTTCAAAAAGGGCAAGATATGGCGTTAAGCTCTACAAATTGTGTGAAAGCGGGTCAGGATATACCACCGCCTTCAGGATTTATGAAGGGTGGGACCGCACAATAAATGTTCCTGGATGCCCCCCTGATCTTTCCACCAGCAGTAAGATCGTGTGGGAGATAATGCAGCCTCTGCTTCACAAGGGGTACCACCTGTACTGTGATAATTTTTATTCTAGTGTGCCCCTGTTTAGGCATTTGCATGCTGCAAGGACTGGGGCATGTGGTACCATGCGCAAAAACAGAATTGGTTTTCCACAGCAATTAGTGGGGAAGCGCATGGTAAAGGGGGACTCCTGTGCTTATGCATCTGAAGAATTGCTGGCGGTCAAGTTCAGGGATCGCAAAGACGTGTATGTGCTAAGCACGATTCATACCGCAGGAACAGTGGCAGTGAGGGAAAGAGGGGCAACATCGGACAAGCACAAACCAGTGAGCGTGTCCGAATATAACAATTACATGGGGGGGTGGATTTAAGCGACCAGGTTTTACAGCCCTATTTAGTAAAACGCAAAACTAAAACCTGGTACAAAAAAGTGGCCATTTATTTGTTACAGGTGGCCATCCACAACTCATTTGTGCTCTACAAAAAAAACAGAGGCAGAGACACATACCTGGATTTCCAGGAAAAAATTATTGAAGGCCTCATTTTTGATGTTCAGGACACCCGAGAATGCCCCCAGTCTGAGGATGTCACGCGACTGACTGAAAGACACTTCATCAGTCGGATTCCCCCAACACCAACCAGAAGCAACCCTCAGAAAAAGTGCCGCGTCTGCAGAAAAGACGGGCACCGCAAAGATTCCCGATATTTCTGTCCCTCATGTCCCTCGCAACCAGGCCTGTGCATTGAGCCATGTTTTAAAAAATACCACACTGTTCTGAATTATTAGATTTTAGTTAATTCGTTGAAAATATATTTGCCCTACATTACGTTTTTATTTTTCCCCTGATTTTACTCCAAGGGTGAGGGAGGGAATGGGTGGGGGGTGGATGTCATGTTTGCATATTCTTTAAAGTTCATCTGCTGGAGAGCTCCATTTGCATAAACCTGCAATTTCTTATTTTAGAAAACCCAAAAAAATAAATTCCCATTATACCCCTAGATGAATATTTTGGGATTTCTGCTTCAAGAGCAGATATTTTGGAAGTGTTATAGAAACTCTGTTGAGTTTTGTAAAACCAGCTTTGAAAAAAAGCGATTTGTGAAATAAGCTTCTTCTATCGTCCGCCCTCCTACTTCTCTATGTGATAAATAAGGCACACATATGGTATCCCCATGCTCAGGAGAAGTGGAAGAATGTGAAAGGAGATTAATTTTGGCCGTGGTCTATGCCGTGTGTGAAAAATGCTGGTATAAACTGACGCATTTGCTAAAAAATTGCTAATTTTATTTTGATCCATCTTATTTAAGAAACTTTCAGAAGAAAACTGGATTGTCTAAAAATATGATAAACCCCTTGAAGAAAACCTTGTGGGGTCTACTTGCGTGAATGAAGTCATTTATGGGGTGATTCTAATGTTTCAGCAGCATTACGCCCCCCAGAAAACAGTATGCTGCTATAAAATCAAATGCAAAATTCCTGGACCAAAAAGCCTCCTTTTATGCCAAGGCCTGGCACATGCCCGCACAGTGAATAAGGCACACATATTTGGTATCCCCATGCACGGGAGAAGTGGAAGAATGTGAAAGAAGATGAATTTTGTCCATGGTCTATACCGTGTGTGAAAAATACTAGCCTAAACTGACGCATTTGCTAAAAAATAGCTGATTTTTTTTTGTTCCATCTTATTCAAGAAAATTTCAGAAGAAAACTGGACTTGCTAAAAATATGATAAACCCCTTGAAGGAAACCTTGTGGGGTCTACTTGTGCGAATGAAGTCATTTATGGGGTGTTTCTAATGTTTCAGCAGCATTACGCCCCCCAGAAAACAGTATGCTGCTATAAAATCAAATGCAAAATTCCTGGACCGAAAAGGCCGAAAAGCCTCCTTTTATGCCAAGCCCTGGCACATGCCCGCACAGTGAATAAGGCACACATATTTGGTATCCCCATGCACGGGAGAAGTGGAAGAATGTGAAAGGAGATTAATTTTGTCCGTGGTCTATACCGTGTGTGAAAAATACTAGCCTAAACTGACGCATTTGCTAAAAAAGTGCTGATTTTATTTTGTTCCATCTTATACAAGAAACTTTCAGAAGAAAACTGGACTTGCTAAAAATATGATAAACCCCTTGAAGGAAACCTTGTGGGGTCTACTTGTGTGAATGAAGTCATTTATGGGGTGTTTCCAATGTTTCAGCAGCATTAGACCCCCAAGAAAACAGCACGCTGCTGTAAAATCAAATGCAGAATTGCTGGACCGAAAAGGCCAAAAAGCCTCCTTTTATGCCAAGCCCTGGCACATGCCCGCACATTGAATAAGGCACACATATTTGGTATCCCCATGCACGGGAGAAGTGGAAGAATGTGAAAAGAGATTAATTTTGTCCGTGGTCCATACCGTGTGTGAAAAATGCTAGCATAAACTGGCGCAATTGCTAAATTCTTGCATTTTTTTCCAATTTTGCCCAGAGAAAAAAATAAAAATGATATATACTGACAAATGCCACTAAAACAAAGCCCTATCTGTCGTTTAAAAAGAGTGTAAAATTCAAAGATGAACTTTATTCACCTGCTGAGTTATAGTCATCTAAAGAAGCGCATAGCAAAATTGTGAAATTTGCTCTAGTCATTTAGCTGTAAAACAGCCTAGTCCTTAACCGGTTAAAATAAGGGTATGTTCACACGCCCTATTTTCAGATGTAATTCGGGCGTTTTACGCCTCGAATTACGCCTGAAAAGGCGGCTCCATTACGTCTGCAAACATCTGCCCATTGCCTGCAATGGATTTTATGATGTTCTGTTCAGACGAGGTGTAATTTTACGCGTCACTGTCAAAAGACGGCGCATAAAAATACGTCCGCGTCAAAGAAGTGCATGTCACTTCTTGGGACTTTTTTGGAGCCGTTTTTCATTGACTCCATTGAAAAACAGCTCCAATAACGTCCGTAAAAGACGCCACGAGAAACGTGTGTACTTTCAGACGGAATTTCAGATGGATTTTGCTACTGCGTGTGAACATACCCTAAAGATTAACTTATACTTACCTTTCCTCCCAAATGTTCCTGCGCTGGGGGCTCCCGTCACCTCTGTTCACTGTTTGTATACAGAGCAGTTGCAGCGGTGATGTACTGTTGACGTGATGTCACCACTGAAGCCACTCTGTATACAACAGAGGTGACGGGAGCCCCCAACGCAGGGACATCTGGGAAGAGAGAGGTAAGTATGAGCTGATTGGCAGGGCAGAATGACTTGCCCTATCAATCAGCGCCTTTCAACAACGGAAGCGGCGCAATTACGTAATCGCACCGCTAGCGTAGTTGAAAGGCGCTGATTGGCAGGGCAGAATGACCCACCAATCATCGCTTTTCAACAACGGAAGTGGTTTGATGACGTCATTGCGCTGCTGGCATCATTGAAAGGCGCTGATTGGCGGGGCAAGTCATTCTGTCCTGCCAATCAGCGTCATTGTAAGGCAGGTACAATTAGTGCTGGAGGGGGCGGCGGAGGCTGGTTTCAGTGGCACCGCCGCCCCCTTGGAGAGGCAGCAGGCCGCCTACACTGATTGTTTGGGCGGCCAGCAGGCGGCCCACCATTCAATGGCCCATCTGGCATTTCATTGCCAGAACTACCAGATGGCCAGGCCGGCCCAGGTACCAGAATTAGTTACAGCAGCCATTTTTACAGTAATGTCACTATAATCTTGTCACAATGTCACCAATTCCTCATAGAAAAAAATTAATCATCCACTCCTCACTTCTCCCACCTTTCCTCTCCTCTTTCTTCTGGAATAAAATGCAGTGATTTATATGTGTTTTAGTCCCAAGGAACATTTTAACATGAAGTCTTAAAGCAATGATTTAATGACTGTTTTTCTAATTTAACATCATTGATATTTTACTTTTAATCCTATGTCCACACGTAACGGAATTGCTGCAGAAAATTTCTGCAGCAATTCCGCAGAAACTAGTAGAAATTCCGCTGCTGAAAAACCGACCATTTCCTGCGTTTTTTACTGCAGAAAATGGTGCGGATTTTGCTGCGTTTTTTTTCAATGATAGGAGATGGTGATATCTCCTCTGGAAAACGCAGAAATTCAGTCCACTTTCCGCAGCAGGAATTGACATGCTGCGGTATGAAAAATACGCAGCACCGGTGAATTTCTGCAGGAAAATGTACGCAGCGTGTGGATGAGATTTGATACATCTCACCCACTTTGCTGCTACTGTATTCTGCTGCGTATACGCCGACCGCAATTCCAGACGGAAAATACGCAGCAATTCCATTACATGTGGACAAGTCTTTAGGGTAAGAATACACATGGTGTATTCAGGGCGGATACACTGTGTCAAGCTGCACAGCGTATCCGCCCTGAACACCGCAGGGAATGCTGTCTGGAAAATCATACCACATTGGTGCGTTTTTCTGTCAGAAATTCCGCTGCGAAACGGCGCCAGAAAAAAACAAAAAAACATTCAAATTTACAAACTTACCCCCTGCTTCTTATCAGCGCGTAGTGTGGCCTCCTGGGTTGACAATGCAGGCCATGTGACGCTGCAGCCTGTGATGTGACCGGAGAGGAAGGAGGGAACTCTGGGTAAGCATAACTTTATTAAATTTTTTCTTACTTGCGATTTTTGCGGCGTAATCGTTGTGATTCTGTCGCAAATATCGCAACACACACTACTTTGTTGCAGGTTTAAGCACCCCATTGAATTCAATAGGAAAACCCGCAACGGAAGAGCTGCGAATACGCATCATTAATGGACATGCTGCGGTTGAAGAAACCGCACCGCAAGTCAATTTATGTGCGTTTTTTTCTGTGGCATTTTTCCGCAGTGTGGGGACGAGATTTGTTGAAATCTCACTCACACTGCTGCTACTGTAAAGTGCTGCAGATTTTCCGCAATAAATCCGTTGCGAAAAATCCACAGTGTTTACGCTGAGTCTATTCGTACCCTTAGGCCCAGTTCACACCGAGTTTTTTTTACATGTTTTTTGACCCGGAAACGCCAAAAAACGGCCGATAATGCCTCCATTGATTTCAATGGGGGGCGGAGGCGTTTTTTCCCGCGAGCGAAAAACTGTCTCACGGGAAAAAGAAGCGACATGCCCTGTCTTCGGGCGTTTACGTTTCTGATCTCCCATTAACATCAAAGGGAGACAGAGAAAGCGTATTTTGCGGCGTTTTTGCCCGCGGCGCTCAATGGCGGAAAACGCAACGAAAAACGCGGCAAAGAGTCAAACGGAGTACCCGCTGTGCAAATTTTCATTGTCAACATATTTGCATCACGTAACGTATATCTGTAGATATGCGTAAATAGTATAATATAAATATTTTCTTTTTCATTTTAAGTACCTTTGTCGTGTGCAGTTGTGGCATAGTCTTTGCTATCACGTCTATATTAACCTTTAGTTAGAATTAGGACTTGCTGTAAATATGTCCTCATTCATTTGTGCTTTTTCCTGCATCTATTAAAATTACTTCCACCCAAAAATATTTATATGATGCATGCATTTAGAAGACATGAATAAAACTGCCTAAGGTGCAAATAAAAGGAATAGGTGCTAAATTTTATTTTTGGTACAGAATTGAGCGGTGATCCAAGGCAAATCACCAAATGTAAATTGCTCATAGCCCAGGTATGGCAATAGGTCTTCACTTTCCTAATTCACACTTATGAAGGCGAGCAGAATAGCAGTGCCAAACAGGGCCGCTATCAGAAATTTCTGGGTCCCATACGGTCAAGGCATCTGTGCCCCTCCCCTCTTACTGGGGGAAAGTGGTGGCAATGGAAAGTGACATTGTAATTCCCATGGTCGCGGGCCGCCAGGTTTACTTACCTCCTGACGGCAGCAGCCATAGACCAGTGAGAACTGTTCCCCATCTCCTCCTCACTTCCGCTTCACTCTGCTGTGTCCCGTAGGGTGCACACGCACGCTCATGCCAGCTCTTAAAGCACCAGCGTGCGCACCTGAATTAAAGACCAAATTAGCCCATGAGCACCCTGGACTATGAGAGGGGCCCAGCCCCTTCCTGCATTGCCTGAGCGTTGTTGTCGTTTACTTATGTTTGTCTCTGCAAATGGTCCTTTAGTGTTTCCTAGTTCCCAGTGTTCCCGTTCCTGCTACCTGTATCCTGTGTCCCGTGCTATCCAGAACCAAGTGCCATATAGAGTTGGAGTCAAGCTGCGCTAAGTACTACGCCTGTCCTGTTACACCACGCTTGGCCTGCTGCCATAGTCTCATCCGAGCCTGTCTTGCTGCTGTCCGAAGTTGCCACACTTACACCTATTTGAACTATAGACTTTGACCTGTGTCCTGTTGGCCAGCTTCCATACCGTTAAGGCGGTATGGCCCAGTTGGTCCATGCACCCAACGTGACAGACTTGAGGGAGCAGGGGTGAGATGGAGGGCAGGGCAGAGATAGTAGGTGGGCAGGAGCTCTGTCAGAGGACAACAGGGAGAGAATAGGTGATAGGGGCTCTGTGGGGGGGGGGGGTGGCTAAGAATGTGGAAATTGACAGGGTAGTAAGTGGGGACACGGGGATACACACCCTAACAGGGGCTCTGTGGAGGGGCAAAGGGGGGAGACAGGTGGGCAGGGGCTCTGTGGGAGGCCAAGGGGAAGGCAGTAGGTGTGCAGGGGGGAAACAAACAAAATCAATGTTTTAAAGCTGCTGCTTTTACACAGCAGAATCATTCACCAAGTTGCAGTGCAGGCTGCTGCTTCTGGATCCTAAAGGCTCTATGATCTTTCACCACCGTGGCACGCCTGGACAAAGTCTGCCTCCTCACATGTCACACCAATGTCACCTGCATAGACACCAGACCAGATGACAAAATTTATTCTGACCCCAAAATTAGTTCAGACCCCTTCCAGACCCCTAAATTAATTCAGACCCCAGACCGGACCCCTATATTAATACAGACCCCCAGACCAGACCACTACATTATTTCAGACCTCTAAACAGACCCCTAAATTAAGTTAGACCCCTCACCAGACCCCTAAATAAATATAGAACTCAGACCTGACCTCTACATTCATTCAGACCCCCAACCAGATCCTTAAATAAATTCAGACCCCCATCCAGACCCTTTAGTTAATTCAGACCCCCTACCAGACCCTTAAATAAACCCAGACATCAGACCAGACCCCTATATTAATTCAGATCAGAAACCAGACCCCTAAATTAATACAGACCCCAGACCAGACCTCCCAAATTAATTTGAACCGACAACCAAACCCCTAAATGTGTGTGTGTGTGTGTGTGTGTGTGTGTGTGTGTGTGTATACAGTACTGTGCTAATGTTTTAGGCAGTTGTGTAAAAATGCTGCAAAGTAAGAATGCTTTCAAAATTAGAAGTGTTCATTTTTTGTTTTTGTTTTATCAATTAACAAAAATGCAAAGTGAATGAACAGAACAGAGATCTAAATTAAATCAATATTTGGTGTGATATCCTTTGCCTTCAAAACAGCATCAATTCCTCAGGGCTTAAATGGAGCACAAAAATGGCAGACCTGGGGGCCTTCATTAGGCTCCAGTCTGCCATGACAACCATCGGCACCCCGCGATCATGTCGCGGGAGGGCCTTGGGCTCTCGGATGGGAGTGCCCCCTCTTTCTAACCGCTTACATGCTGCTGTCGCTATTGACCCTTGCATCTAAGGCTTAAACAGGTGGAATCAAAGTGATCTTTGATTCCGTCTGTTGCAGTGAAGTGTCGGCTGTAAATACAGCCAACACCCGCTTAGTATGGAACGGGCTCAGGGTTAAAGTGCAGTTCCTATTGAAATTGTTCTTAAATTAAATTTTCCATGTGTGCTTTTAAATTGCATATACATAGTAACATTTTGATAATCTAACACCTAGATATTTTGAATTTAGGATATGTAAAATAAAAGCTCCAAAATGCAGTTTGACATAGAATCAGCCGATAATTTTTGCAGAAGAATCTTAACTACTAGGAACAGTAAATAACAGAAAACAATATTATGATAGCTGAAAGCCAGAAAGCAATAATAAACTATTTGGATTATTTTTTATTGAAATACAGAAATATAATCTAGAGCGTCCAAAACGTAACAATACGTAATAACTAAAATAATACATGGAATGGTTAGACTGCAGTACTTACAGTAGAAAGATTATCAAAATTGGTGTTATTTGGTTTAGAAAAAGTGACAGATGAGGGGAGACCTATTAACTATGTATAAATATATCAAAGGTACAGCGATCTCTCTAATGATCTATTTATACCAAAGGAGGCATCCACTACGTCTAGAGGAAAAAAGGTTTCTACGCCAACATAGAAGGAAATTTTTTACTGTAATAACATTGATACTAAAACTAATTTTATTGGTGACAGATATTGACCTTTTAGATAGAAGACTTACCTGGGAAACCTACAAATAAATAACAAAGGCTGTGGGGTATTGTACCTACTGTATGTATATAAAATTTAGTTATGGGCTTACCTGGCAAATTGGAAGTGTGGCTAATGACTTGTCTGATTGCTGTTGTTTTTTGTCTACAGTTGCAGTTACATCAGCCTCCTGCTAAAATCATACCAGCGACACAGGTGAGGGGAAAGCACCAAGAAACAGTCTTTACAAGAGAGAAGGTAGGAGATATTGAGTAGGAGATAATGAGAAAGTAGACAATGCAACTGTGGCAGCAGACCTATATATAACTTAGGAACTACTTCAGGGCTCCGTTCATGGGTTCCGTCTGAGCTTTCCGTCAGGGGAACCCACCAATGGAACCCTGACTGAAACAAACGGAAACCATAGGTTTCCTCTTGCATCACTATTGATATCAATGGTGACGGATCCGGTGCAAATTGTTTCCGTTTGTCACCGTTGTGTAAAGATTCTGTTGTTTTGACAGAATCAATACTGTGGTTGACTGCACTATTGATTCCGTCAAAATAACGGAACCCTTACACAACGGTGACAAACGGAAACCATTTGCACCGGATCCGTCACCATTGAAATCAATGGTCATGCAAATGGAAACCTATGGTTTCCGTTTGTTTCAGTCGGGGTTCTGAAGCTCAGACGGAACCCATGAACGGAGCCCTGACGCAGATGTGAACGAAGACTTAGGGATGTGATTTCCAATGGAGATTAATGATCCATCATACAACTTGGCTGTGTAGCGTACTTCTATACATACTTCCATAAATAGAATTTTGAAGAAAAAAAATTGTGTGCAGGGAGCGGGAATTGCACAAAATGCGCAAAATATGATTTATAGAAGTAGGAATAAAGAGATCTGTAGCATTAAATAGTCACTTACTTTTCAGCAAACTTTGCATAAATTAATAGTACAAGAAAATCTAAGAAACGTTGTAATATATTTTATTAGAGAAAAATGCATCTTTCTCCGCTTTTCAGGGTCATTTCCTTCCGCTCCCTCTTAACTGTTCTCTCACTTTGAATTTACTGCTTTTTCTATCTCCTCAAGACAAGACAGACTATCAGCTGACTAATGGATCAGGTTGCAGCTTCCAATAATTCATGTAGAGAGGAGGGGGAGGAAGGAGAAGGAGCAGAGTGAGAGAGAGGCAGAGAAAGATACAGACATGCTACTGCAGCTTCTAGTAAGTGTTTTATCTCACACTAGTGCAGGTTTAGGGCTGGGTTCACACGAGCATGTTACGTCCGTAATGGACGGAGCGTATTTCGGCCACAAGTCCCGGACCGAACACACCGCAGGGAGCCGGGCTCCTAGCATCATAGTTATGTACGACGCTAGGAGTCCCTGCCTCTCTGTGGAACTACTGTCCCGTACTGAAAACATGACTACAGTACAGGACAGTTGTCCTGCAGCGAGGCAGGGACTCCTAGCATAGTACATAACTATGATGCTAGGAGCCCGGCTCCCTGCAGTGTGTTCGGTCTGGGACTTGCGGCCGAAATACGTTCCGTCGATTACGAACGTAACATGCTCGTGTGAACCCAGCCTAACAGCTACACTGCTCATTACTACTGTATAATTTCCTCCCTGCTGCTGCTTCTTTATACAGTTAAACCTCTCCAGAAGACCACCTCTTTGATTAGACAATCCCCTTATCCAGACCAGACTTTTTGTGACAGATTTTCAGTTCCATCATATATTATGCATACTGGCCATCTTCTTAGAAAATAACATTTCCCCAGAAGACCACTGTTAGGGATCTGCCAGGTACTACGTCTAGGTATACTCCTGGGATTAATCAATCCACACCTGAGGCCAGACCTGTTAGACTGACACCGTCTCCCACCAACCAGGGTGGCAGGCTCAGGAGTGGGAGAGCCTATCGCGGCCTCGTCAGTCGGAGTTAGCTCCGCCCCCTGTCCTTTATTACCTGCCGTGTTCTCTTCCTCAGTGCTTGTAATTCTTCTGGATTCCTGGCCCCTCTGCTGCTTGCTCCAGCCTGCTTCTGCCGTGCTTCTGCCTTGCTGCAGTTCCGCCTTACCTGCTTCGCTTTGCCCCTGGCTTGCTTCCTTCTCCGTACTCACGTTGGTATACTCCACTTCATCCTGGTCCTGACTATTCGTTCACCGCTCCGTTTCCTCGCGGCGTTCCGTGGGCTACTGCCTCTTCCCTTGCGGGTTCCCTGTTTGTTCTCCCGTGCACTTAGACAGCGTAGGGACCGCCGCCCAGTTGTACCCCGTCGCCTAGGGCCGGTCGTTGCAAGTAGGCAGGGACAGGGCGGTGGGTAGATTAGGGCTCACTTTCCCTTCACCCCCTTCCTGCCATTACATAATTACAAGCCCATACCTAGTCTACCATTCTCCTACGCTGACGCTATCATGGACCCCCTTGAGACCCTGACCCAGCAGATGCAGGGCCTCTCCCTACAGGTCCAGGCCCTGGCCCAGAGGGTCAACCAGGGTGACGCTGCCTTAGTAGTACCCCTCACCTCACCTCTAGAACCCGACCTCAAGTTACCTGACCGGTTCTCAGGGGACCGTAAGACGTTTCTCTCCTTCCGGGAGAGTTGCAGACTGTATTTCCGCCTAAGACCCCACTCCTCAGGTTCCGAGAACCAGCGGGTGGGTATCATCATATCCCGACTCCAGGAAGGGCCCCAAGAGTGGGCCTTCTCCTTGGCTCCTGACGCCCCTGAACTTTCCTCTGTTGATCGTTTTTTCTCTGCCCTCGGACTCATTTACGACGAGACTGACAGGACTGCTTTAGCCGAGAGTCAGCTGGTGACCTTACGTCAGGGTAGGAGACCGGTTGAGGAATACTGTTCTGATTTTAGAAAGTGGTGCGTAGCTTCTCGGTGGAACGATCCGGCCCTAAGGTGCCAGTTTAGGTTAGGATTATCTGACGCCCTGAAGGATCTGCTGGTTAGCTACCCCTCTTTTGACTCCCTTGACCAGGTTATGGCCCTAGCAGTACGACTTGACCGACGTCTCAGGGAACGTCAGCTTGAACGTTTCAATGTGCTCCCCTCTGACTTTTCTGCGATCCCCCCCGAGGTCCCGTCCCCTCGCCCCTCCACGGAGGACACGGAGGTACCTATGCAACTCGGGGCCTCCATGTCTCCTCGACAACGTAGGGAGTTTCGCAGAATGAATGGTCTCTGCTTCTACTGTGGGGACGACAAGCATCTACTGAACACCTGTCCCAGGCGCAAGAATAAAAAGCCGGAAAACTTCCGCGCCTAAGTGATCATCGGGGAGGTCACTTGGGCGCACAGGTATTTCCCGTTAATGTGAAACGCAATAAAATTTTGCTTCCCTTTCAGGTCTCGTTTGCTGGCCGGTCTGCCACGGGCAGTGCTTTCATGGATTCTGGCTCATCTGCTAATATCATGTCTGTGGAATTTGCTATGTCTCTAAAGATGCCTTTTATTGATTTACCTTATCCTATTCCTGTAGTAGGTATCGACTCAACTCCCCTTGCTAATGGTTATTTTACTCAGCATACTCCTGTTTTTGAACTCCTGGTTGGCTCCATGCATTTGGAGCAGTGCTCTGTACTGGTGATGCAGGGATTATCGTCTGATCTGGTATTAGGTCTTCCCTGGTTGCAGTTGCATAATCCCACGTTTGATTGGAATACTGGGGAGCTTACCAAATGGGGTAATGAATGTAGTATGTCATGTCTTTCTGTTAACTCTATTTCTCCCCGGCAGGAGGTAAACACGCTTCCTGAGTTTGTTCAGGACTTCGCCGATGTGTTTTCTAAGGAGGCCTCCGAGGTGTTGCCCCCCCATAGAGATTACGATTGCGCCATCGATTTGGTGCCTGGTGCCAAGCTTCCTAAGGGTAGGATATTTAACCTTTCATGTCCTGAACGTGAAGCTATGAGGGTGTATATCCAAGAATGCCTGGCCAAGGGTTTCATTCGCCCCTCGACTTCTCCTGTAGGTGCTGGCTTCTTCTTCGTGGGGAAGAAGGATGGTGGTCTTAGGCCGTGCATTGATTATCGTAACCTGAATAAGGTCACCGTAAGGAACCAGTACCCACTTCCTTTGATTCCGGATCTTTTTAATCAGGTTCAGGGAGCCCAATGGTTTTCTAAGTTCGATCTACGGGGGGCATATAACCTTATCCGCATCAAAGAGGGAGATGAGTGGAAAACGGCGTTCAACACACCCGAGGGTCATTTCGAATACCTGGTCATGCCCTTTGGGTTGTGTAATGCCCCTGCTGTCTTCCAGAATTTTATTAATGAAATCCTGAGAGATTACCTGGGTAATTTTCTTGTTGTGTACCTTGATGACATACTGGTGTTTTCCAAGGACTGGTCCTCCCACGTGGAGCATGTCAGGAAGGTGCTCCAGGTCCTTCGGGAGAATAATCTGTTTGCTAAGACTGAAAAATGTGTCTTTGGGGTACAGGAGATACCATTTTTAGGGGAAATCCTCACTCCTCATGAATTCCGCATGGACCCTGCCAAGGTTCAGGCTGTGGCGGAATGGGTCCAACCTGCCTCCCTTAAGGTGTTACAGTGTTTTTTAGGGTTCGCCAACTATTACAGGAGATTTATTGCCAACTTCTCGGTCGTCGCTAAGCCTCTTACGGACCTTACTCGCAAGTGTGCTGATGTCCTCCATTGGCCCCCTGAGGCCGTCCAGGCCTTTGAGACCCTCAAGAAGTGCTTTATCTCGGCCCCCGTGCGGATTCAGCCCAACCAAGAGGAGCCATTTATTGTGGAGGTTGACGCATCCGAGGTGGGAGTGGGGGCCGTCTTGTCCCAGGGTACCAGCTCCCTCACCCATCTCCGCCCCTGTGCTTACTTCTCTAGGAAGTTTTCGCCCACGGAGAGTAACTATGATATTGGCAACCGCGAACTTCTAGCCATTAAATGGGCTTTTGAAGAGTGGCGGCACTTCCTGGAGGGGGCCAGACACCAGGTAACGGTCCTTATGGATCACAAGAATCTGGTTTTCCTAGAATCGGCCCGGAGGCTTAATCCTAGACAAGCTCGGTGGGCACTATTCTTTACCAGATTTAATTTATTGGTTACCTATAGGGCTGGGTCCAAGAATATTAAGGCTGATGCTCTGTCACGTAGTTTCATGGCCAATCCTCCTTCCGAGAAGGATCCTGCTTGTATTTTACCCCCTGGTATAATCGTTTCTGCCACGGATTCTGACTTAGCTTCTGATATTGCGGCTGATCAGGGTTCAGCTCCCGGGAACGTCCCTGGGGACAAACTGTTTGTTCCCCTGCAATACCGGCTAAGGGTACTCAGGGAAAACCATGACTCCGCTCTATCTGGTCATCCTGGCATCTTGGGCACCAAACACCTCATTACCAGAAACTATTGGTGGCCTGGGTTGCCTAAAGACGTTAGGGCTTACGTCGCCGCTTGTGAGGTTTGCGCTAGGTCCAAAACCCCTAGGTCCCGACCTGCGGGCCTACTACGTTCCTTGCCCATTCCCCAGAGACCTTGGACCCATATCTCCATGGATTTTATCACCGATTTGCCCCCATCTCAGGGCAAGTCGGTGGTGTGGGTGGTAGTAGACCGCTTCAGCAAGATGTGCCACTTTGTGCCCCTTAAGAAGCTACCTAACGCCAAGACGTTAGCTTCTTTGTTTGTGAAACACATCCTGCGTCTCCATGGGGCCCCAGTCAATATCGTTTCTGACAGAGGGGTACAATTTGTTTCCTTATTTTGGAGAGCTTTTTGTAAAAAGTTGGAGATTGATCTGTCCTTCTCCTCCGCCTTCCATCCCGAAACTAATGGCCAAACGGAAAGGACTAACCAATCCCTGGAACAATATTTAAGGTGTTTCATCTCTGACTGTCAATTCGATTGAGTCTCATTCCTTCCCCTTGCTGAATTTTCCTTGAATAACCGGGTCAGTAACTCGTCAGGGGTCTCCCCGTTTTTCTGTAATTTCGGGTTTAACCCAAGGTTCTCCTCCGTTTCCCCTGGTTGTTCCAATAATCCCGAGGTAGAGGATGTTCATCGGGAACTGTGCACAGTCTGGGCCCAGGTTCAGAAGAACCTAGAGGCGTCCCAGAGCGCACAAAAGATTCAGGCTGATAGTAGACGTTCTGCTAACCCCTGGTTTGTCGTCGGGGATTTGGTCTGGTTGTCGTCCAGGAACTTGCGCCTTAAGGTCCCATCCAGGAAGTTTGCTCCCCGATTTATTGGACCTTATAAGATCATTGAAGTCCTCAACCCTGTATCCTTCCGTCTGGAGCTGCCCCCATCCTTTCGCATACATGACGTCTTCCAAGCCTCCCTTCTCAAACGCTGCTCCCCGTCCTGGTCCCCCTCGAGGAAACCTCCTGTTCCCGTTCTCACCCCTGAGGGGGTGGAATTCGAGGTGGCCAAGATTATGGACAGTAGGATGGTCCAGGGCTCCCTCCAGTACCTGGTCCATTGGAGAGGATACGGGCCGGAGGAGAGGACTTGGGTACCTGCCCGTGATGTTCACGCTGGGGTATTGATCAGGAGGTTCCACCTTCTCTTCCCTACTAAACCGGGTCCTCTTAGTAAGGGTCCGGTGGCCCCTCATAAAAGGGGGAGTACTGTTAGGGATCTGCCAGGTACTACGTCTAGGTATACTCCTGGGATAAATCAATCCACACCTGAGGCCAGACCTGTTAGACTGACACCGTCTCCCACCAACCAGGGTGGCAGGCTCAGGAGTGGGAGAGCCTATCGCGGCCTGGTCAGTCGGAGTTAGCTCCGCCCCCTGTCCTTTATTACCTGCCGTGTTCTCTTCCTCAGTGCTTGTATTTCGTCTGGATTCCTGGCCCCTCTGCTGCTTGCTCCAGCCTGCTTCTGCCGTGCTTCTGCCTTGCTGCAGTTCCGCCTTACCTGCTTCGCTTTGCCCCTGGCTTGCTTCCTTCTCCGTACTCACGTTGGTATACTCCACTTCATCCTGGTCCTGACTATTCGTTCACCGCTCCGATTCCTCGCGGCGTTCCGTGGGCTACTGCCTCTTCCCTTGCGTGTTCCCTGTTTGTTCTCCCGTGCACTTAGACAGCGTAGGGACCGCCGCCCAGTTGTACCCCGTCGCCTAGGGCGGGTCGTTGCAAGTAGGCAGGGACAGGGCGGTGGGTAGATTAGGGCTCACTTTCCCTTCACCCCCTTCCTGCCATTACAACCACTTTTCAATGCAATTTTGGGTGGTTGTCTTTGGGTGGTTGTCTCAATTTTAGTTGGTTGTCTCACTGTTTGTGATAGATAGTGTAGCGTCCATGGCCACGGGCCATCGGGTTTACTCACCTCCCAACGCCAGCAGCCATGGATCCGTGAGCGCTGGTCCCCATCTCCGTCCTAGGAGACGCCAGCACTCACTTCCCCTCCGGTCTGATGTGTCCCGTAGGGTGCGCGCGCACACTCGTGCCCGGCCTTAAAGGGCCAGCGCACGCACAAAGGAAATCATCATCATCAACTACCACGATTTCCTGGTCTATAAGAGGGCCCCAGGCCTTCTGATTCCTTGCCTGAGCGTTGTAAGTTTTCCCAGTCAGTCTTGCAAATGGCCCCTTAGTGTTTCCCGTTCCAGTTGTTACCCGTGCCTTGTTTCCTGTTCCTGTTTCCCGTGCTGTGCCTATAGAATCGAGTCGTGCCACGTCCGGAGGAATCTGACACGTCCTATGTCATCTGCCACGTCCAGAGGAATCCGCCACGTCTTGTGTCATCTGCCACGTCCGGAGGAATCCGCCACGTCTGGCGTAACCTGCGGCCCCTGTGTCATCCGCCACGTTTGGCGTTATCTGCTGAACGCATCTCCATCTGTGCCAGAGCTGCGGCCACTGTCTGGACTATCCAGGTACCCTTGTGTGGGACATTGTATTGCTGGGGTTTCCTGTTGTTTGGCCAGCTGCCTCTCCGCTTCGTATGGCCTAGTGGGTCCACTAACTCGCTTTGTGACAGATAGAAATAGAAGAGCAGGATTCTTCTCTTCTCTGTGTGCAGTGTATAGGAGACATGATAGCTCTTAGGCTCCAGCCACTAGCTTTAAAAAGATGAGAGCCTGCAGTGGGGAAAACGGCTAAAACATGGCATATGCAAGTCATGTAATGGCCAGAAATAGTGTTATACATGTACACACATATGACAGATTATTCTGAAATGTCACCTGAAAGGTTAGGTACGCTTTAAGGTTGATTTTAGAGCAAATTTCGTAAAAAAATATTTTAATTATGTCTTCTCTGACAGAAACAAGCCTGTACTTCAATTTAATTTATTCCTGAAATTTAGCCTGCAATGGTCTAAATGATCAAACCAGGGATTTAAAGCTCAGATCTTGTATAGTTTATCATAGTGTCGACTACTCTCCTGAAAAAGGGAGACTTTCTGGACTGGAGTAGGCTATTCTCCTGCATGGGGGCCTCATCTGGTAGCCGTGGTACCTCTCCCTGCGGAGTCTATAATATATATGAAGTCGGTAGCACCAGTAGTCACACAGGGCACTGAGAGGTTGTGCTTCTACGTGGTGAAGAGTGTCCAGTATCACCATCTAAGATCTAGTGACTGCTAAACTGTCTGGATGCTGGTTTCTGAGTGCTAGTGAAGTCTGGGGTGCTGGATCTGGTAACTAAACCATGCATAAGGACATAACTGTCCATGTATTTTGTTACAGCTCATGCTCACTACTCATGATTTGGGAGCATTTTGGTCTGTAGTCTATATAATAAATGATGGGATATATGTGTAAAAGTTGGCACAGTATGCTTCACAAACCCACTAAAACTTTTTCCATAAAGACATTTTTCATAAATAGGCAAGCATGATTTAGCTGCATGTGCATGCACAAATATAATAATTATTCTGTCACTTATCCATCAGGTTAATCAGTTAGATCTGAACATTTATAGAAATTTTAACAGGTGAAATAACATTATCTTCACTTATTTGGTGTTGTTTGGTGATGTTACCTCCCTACTTTCACTATATGTACCCCTTACATGACAACAGAGGAAGTCCCATTGAATATAAAACCAAATAAAATGAGGATGAGTGTACTTAAAGAGGCTCTGTCACCACATTATAAGTGCCCTATCTCCTACATAATCTGATCTGCGCTGTAATGTAGATAACAACAGTGGTTTTATTTTGGAAAACGATAATTTTTGAGCAAGTTATGAGCAATTTTAGATTTATGCAAATTAGTTTGTTAATGCCCAACTGGGCGTTTTTTAACTTTTGACCAATGGGCGTTGTTAAAGAGGAGTGTATGACGCTGACCAGTCAGCGTCATACACTTCTCTCCATTCATGTTCATTTGTACTCAGCACAGCGTGATCTCGCTGTGCTGTCACATACACCCACATTAACTTTACTAAAGTGTCTTTAGAGTGAATAGACATAACCTCCAGCCAGGACGTGATGTCAATTCATACTCCCGACACTTCGGTAAAGTTTGTGTGGGACTTAATCACAGCACTGCGTGATATATCGCGAGATCACGCTGTGTATGACAGCACAGCGTGATCTCGCGAGATCACGCTTTGCTGTGTGAGTAAGTCCCACAAAAACTTTACCGAAGTGTCGGGAGTGTGAATAAACATCACGTCCTGACTGGAGGAAATGTCTATTCACTATCAAGACACTTACATCGTTACATAGTTAGTACGGTTGAAAAAAGGCACATGTCCATCAGGTTCAACCAAGGGATGGAAAAAGGGAAGGTAAACATTTCTACAAGGAGCTAATATTTTTTTGTTCTAGGAAATTATCTAAGCCTTTTTTAAAGCCATCTACTGTCCCTGCTGTGACCAGCTCCTGCGGTAGACTATTTAATAGATTCACAGTTCTCACAGTAAAGAAGGCCTGTCGCCTCTGTAGGTTGAATCTTTTTTTCTCCAGACAGAGGGAGTGCCCCCTTGTTTTTTGAGGGGGTTTTACATGGAACAGGATTTCACCATATTTTTTGTATGTGCCATTAATATATTTATATAAGTTAATCATGTCCCCCCTTAGTCGTCTTTTTTTCAAGGCTAAATAGGTTTAATTCTTTTAATCTTTCCTCATAACTTAGATTCTCCATGCCCCTTATTAGCTTCGTTGCTCTTTTTTGTATTTTTTCCAACTCCAGGGCATCCTTTCTATGAACTGGAGCCCAGAACTGAACTGCATATTCTAGATGAGGCCTCACTAATGTTTTGTAAAGTGGTAATATTACATCCCTATCCCGCGAGTCCATGCCTCTTTTAATACACGACAATATCTTGCTGGCCTTTGAAGCAGCTGATTGACATTGCATGCTGTTATTTAGTTTATGATTTACAAGTACACCCAGATCCTTCTCAACAAGTGACTCCCCCAGTGTAGCTCCCCCTAGGACATATGATGCATGCAGGTTTTTGGTACCCAGACGCATAACTTTATATTTATCTACATTAAACTTAATTTGCCAACTGGATGCTCAAACACTTAGTTTGTTTAAATCAGCTTACAGTTCACAAACATCTGCCATAGACTGAACTATATTACATAGCTTGGTGTCATCTGCCAAAATAGAAATAGTGCAATTAATCCCATCCTCTAGATCATTAACCAGTTCAGGACCGGGCTATTTTGCGCCTTCAGGACCAGACACCGTTTAGCCATTTTTAGCACGTGTTAGTTAAATGGCTATAACTTTTTTATTTGTTGGGCTAACGACATGATTTTTGCAACGTTTTTTTCCGTAGACAATGCAGGTTTCTTTTTTTATCGTTTTTATACCCACCTTTTTTGCTATTTTAGAATTTTTATTCATAAAGTTTGAAAATAATAGTAAAAAAATAAGCTTTTTTACGTTTCAGCTATTTTTTTTTGGTAATAACATAGTTTTACCCTAAAATAGACCTTTTATTTGTGATCGTCATTGTCTACCGTAAATTTGAATATATTACATGTCTATATTAGGGTAATTGGGTCAGCGCTAGCGTTACAACAATGATTGGCAGGGGGGGGAAGTTTTTTTTGGGGTGGGTATTTTATGTGTATTTATTATAAAAAAAAATGTTGCACTTTACTTTACTATTTTTTTATTACTGTGGTCTGTCCCTCAAAGGTCAAAAAAGACCTTTGGGGAAATTTATATATTTTTTTTCTTTCTTTTACACCATGTTTTTCCACTGTAACTGGGGCTGCACAGCAGCCCCAGTTACAGGGGAAATCAGCCCTCTCATAGTGACGATTGTCACTAACTGGGCTGTGCTGGGTCTAGTTAGAACCAGCAGCAGTCTGTCAGTAACGGCACCCGGCAATCATGTGACCAGTCACATGATCACCGGGAGGAATAGAGACAGCGCCGCTGCTGCCTCTATTCCTATACACATCGTTCATTGAGCGCTGTGTAAAAAGACATCGGAGAAGACAGAAGCAACGAAAGCTGCTTCTATCCTCTCCACGGGGTCCCCGGCAGTCACTGACAGCCGGAGACCCGACATTCAGCTGCCCGATCAGGCAGCAAGTTAAAACCCGAGCCGTAAAAAGTCTATGGCTCGGGTTTTAAGGACCCTGACCGCTGGCCGTAAAAATACAGCTAGCGGTCGGGAACCAGTTAATAAATGAGTTGAATAATAGTGATCCCAGCACTGAACCCTGGGGTACACCACTTATAACCGGGGACCATTCAGAGTAGGAATCATTCACCACAACTCTCTGGATACGGTCCTTGAGCCAATTTTCAATCCAATTACAATCTATACCTTCTAAACCTAGAGTCCTTAATTTACCCATTAGACGTCTATGAGGGACAGTGTCAAATGCCTTTGCAAAATCCAAAGACACTATATCCACAGGGGTCCCTCTGTCTATGCTTCTACTCACCTCTTCATAAAAAACACATCAGGTTAGTTTGACAACTTCTGTCCTTAGTAAAACCGTGCTGGATGTCACTTATAATAGTATTTTTTGTGACATAATCCTGTATATAGTCCCTCATTAGCCCTTCAAACCTTTTCCCCATGCTGGATGTTAAGCTTACTGGTCTATAATTACCCAGGGAAGACCTAGAGCCCTTTTTGAAAATAGGAACCACATTTGCCCTGCGCCAGTCCCTTGGCACTATACCAGTCACTAGAGAACCTCTAAATATTATGCAGAGGGGGACCGAAATAAATGTACTAATCTCTTTAAGAACTCTAGGGTGTAACTCATCTGGTCCCGGGGCCTTGTGTACATTTATTTTATTTTATTTAGCTTGGACCATATCTATATTCATCCAATTCAGTATATCAACTGATATATTAACAGCACTGGCACCGGCTACATCAGTTGCTCTTTCTTCTGTTGTATATACAGAGCTAAAGAACCGATTTAGTAACTCTGCCTTCACTTGATCCCCTGTGACCAACTCCCCATTACCACTATCTTAGGGTCCTACATGTTCAGACCTTGGCTTTTTTGCATTTATATACGTAAATAATTTTTGGGGGATTTGTTTTACTATCCTTGGCCACCTGCCTTTTATTTTGTAGTTTTGCTAATTTTATTACATATTTACAGATTTTATTATGCTCTTTATAATTTAAAAATGCTACAGATGTACCCTCAGATTTGTATTTTTTCAAATGCCGTTTTTTTGTCATGTATTGCCCTTTTTACAGAAGGTGTAAGCCATGTGGGGTTTAATTTTAGTCGTTTATACTTGTTAACTAAAGGATTACATTTTGCACTATAATTACCTAAAGTAGAATTGAAAATCTCCCATTTATCATTTGTACCATTATTTGACATTAGCTCTTCCCAGTCTATATCCTAAATTGCAGCCTGTGGAAATTGGCCTTCTTAAAATTAATGTGTTTTTGCCCTCCCAGCCTGTGTTTGTTTTTTTACAGTATAGATAAAATGTAACTATATTGTGATCACTGTTACCGAGGTTTTCACGAACATTGACATTCCCAACAAGCTCTGCATTATTAGAAATGACCACATCCAACAGAGTTTCACCTCTAGTTGGGTTTTCCACAAACAGGCCCATAAAAAACAGGTTGAGGAAATGTTTCCCCTTTGCAGTTGAAGCCGAACCATGATGCCAATTAATATCCTGGTAAATAAAATCTCCCATTATCACTACAGTACCAGCCTGTGCAGCCCGCTCCATCTGTTTATATAGCTGACCTTGCATCTCCTCAGTTATATTGGGGGGTCTATAGATTACACCAAAAGTAATTTTTTCAGTGTTTACCCCTTTCTATTTCCACCCACAAGGTTTCAACCTCCTCACAATCTTCATCCTCTAATGTCTCTTTCACACTCGCCTTCATATCACTTCTCAAATACAGACATACACCACCGCCTTTCCTATTTGTCCCGTCTTTCCGAAAAAGTGTAAAACCCTGTAGATTTACAGCCAAGTCATGAGAAGTGTCTAGCCATGTTTCAGCAGCACCAACTATATCTATATTTTCTTCCAGTATCAAGGCCTCCAGCTCCCCCATTTTGCTTGCTAGACTTCTGCCATTTGTGAACATACACTTTAACATGCCTTTCCGTTTTTTACTTTCAGTATCAGAAATGTGATTATTTGACATTATTTGAGCATTTTTATTTTCATTTTCATTGCTGTTTTGTAACAAAAGGATCCCCCTATCCTGTTGTCTAGTCTTCACCCCACATTATGTTTCTCCCCCCACCAATATAGTCTGACACCTCCCTAACCTGAAAACCCCTTTATTTTCTACATTGACCTCCCTCCTCAGCCCTAGTTTAAATACTCTGCCCCCCCCAGCTGGAATTCTCTCTCCCAGCACAGCGGACCCCCTTCCATTTAGGTGCAAATCATCTGCAGAATACAGTTTGTACCCCAATGAAAAGTCAGCCCAGTGCTCTAGGAACCCAAAGCCTTCTCCTCTACACCCTGAGCTCCCGCTGTCTTTCCTGTGATGTGCATGCCACAGGCAGTATTCCTGAGCAGTGGCGTAACTACCGAGTTAGCAGCCATAGCAGCTGCTACGGGGTCCGTGGGTTGAGCCGACATGCCCCCCCCCCATATGCTCGGTGGCGCCGCTAGCAGCCGTTAGGGCTGCTACAGCAGTAGCGCCGCAACTATGGGGCCCGCGCAGCTGAGCCTCCAACATGTAGGGGCGAGCGACACAGCCCTTTCATGCCTGTAGGCGTCGCTAGCACCGGAGGGGGCCCCGATTCTAGCGACAGCCAAATACATGCATTAGCGCTGAATGCCCGACCATTCAGCACCTTACAATGACACTGATTGGCTAGCAGCGCAATTACGTCATCGCGCCGCTTCCATGCTTGAAAGGTGCTGATTGACGGGTCAAGTCATTCTGCCCTGCCAATCAGCGTCATTGAACGGCGCGTCGTTCAGCTCCAGCAGACATGCTCAGAAGAGAGCAGATCTGCATTGCCACTGAACAGGGTGGGAACGGGATCATGTGAGTATGTAAAGTTTTTTTGTTTTTTTCTCATAAAACTGTTAATGGCATTATCTATAGTGGGGGCTCTATCTACAGGGGGTCGTCTATATGTGGGCCACTATATACAGGGGGGTCTATATGTGGGGATGTGGGGCACTAGCTACAGGGGTGGTCTGTATTTGAGGATGTGGGGCACAATCTACAGGGGGGGTCTATATGTGGGGATATGGGCCGCTATATACAGGGGGGGTCTATATGTGGGCCACTATCTACAGGGTGGGTCTATATGTGGGGCACTATCTACAGGGTGGTCTATATGTGGGGCACTATATAGAGGGGGAGCTATATGTGAGACACTATACATATGTAGAGCACTATCTATAGGGGAGCTATTTTTTTAGGGCACTTTCTATAGGGGTGGGCTATATGTGGGACACTATATACAGGGGTGGGTTAACTGTGGGGCACTAGCAACAGGGTGGTTATATGTAGGGCACTGTCTACAGAGGTTGGCTATACGTGGAGCACTACCTATAGGGGAAGCTATATGTAGGGCAGCACGGTGGCTATGGGGGTACTATCTACAGGGGGCACGGTGTGTGTGTGTGTGTGTGTGTGTGAATGTGTATGTTACTATTAGAATCAGGGACACAGTGTATGGCGCTATTATAGTAAGAGGTGTTGAGAATTTTAACTTTGTTTATAGGTGCAGAAATGTTTTAAAAGTGAGAATCTGAAGACATCTGAGCAGAAAACTGCAGAAATGGGTCGTGGCCGGTAGAAATCCATCATAGATGTCTGGAACAGAGGGAGAAGAAAAGAACTAGAATCTGAGACGTCACCGGTGAGTCACTTAATGTAAATGTTTATTCTGCCTCTAATCAGCACTGTAGTCACTGTATGATCTGCAGTGAGATGATGGGTGGTATGATTTTTTTTGAGAAACAGCATCTCCCAGCATATCCTCACCATTGTTCGAACCATTCTGGGAGCTGTAGTTTTACGCTGTACAAACTATACGGCAGGGGTTGCACTACACCACGTTCCAAATTATTATGCAAATGTTATTTTTCGCTGATTTTTCTAAATAGTCGATGCAAATGACAGTCAGTATAATCTTCAAGCCATCAACCGTTGGAGTATAATGCGAATTTTATTGTACAAATCTCCTAATGATAACAGATTTTTTTAGAAGCAAAAAAATCAAAATGCACTGTTTCAAATTATTATGCACAACAGAGATCAAAACATTTTAAAGGTTGTAAAGAGAACTAAAATGGTAATTTGTTGAATTTGCAGCATCAGGAGGTCATATTTACAGAAATCAAAAGCTCTTTCAATCAAAAAAAACTTAACAGGCCAAGTTACATGTTAACATAGGACCCCTTCTTTGATATCACCTTCACAATTCTTGCATCTACTGAATTTGTAAGTATTTGGACAGTTTCTGCTTGAATATCTTTGCAGGATATCAAATTAGCCTCCCAGAGCTTCTGTTTTGATGTGAACTGCCTCCCACCCTCATAGATATTTTGCTTGAGGATGCTCCAAAGGTTCTCAATAGGGTTGAGGTCAGGGGAACATGGGGGCCACAGCATGAGTTTCTCTCCTTTTATGCCCATAGCAGCCAATGACACAGAGGTATTCTTTGCAGCATGAGATGGTGCATTGTCATGCATGAAGATAATTTTGCTACGGAAGGCACGGTTCTTCTTTTTGGACCACGGAAGAAAGTGGTCAGTCATAAACTCTACGTACTTTGCAGAGGTCATTTTCACACCGACAGGGACCCTAAAGGGGCCTACCAGCTCTCTCCCCATGATTCCAGCCCAAAACATGACTCCGCAACCTCCTTGCTGACGTCGCAGCCTTGTTGGGACATGGTGGCCATTAACCAACCATCCACTACTCCATCCATCTGGACCATCCAGGGTTGCACGGCACTCATCAGTAAACAACACGGTTTGAAAATTAGTCTTCATGTATTTCTGAGCCCACTGCAACCGTTTCTGCTTGTGAGCATTGTTTAGGGGTGGCCGAATAATAGCTTTATGCACACTTGCAAACCTCTGGAGGATCCTACACCTTGAGGTTCGAGGGACTCCAGAGGCACAAGTGGCTTCAAATACCTGTTTGCTTCTTTGCAATGGCATTTTAGCAGCTGCTCTTCTAATCCTATTAATTTGTCTAGCAGAAACCTTCCTCATTATGCCTTTATCTGAACGAACCCGTCTGTGCTCTGAATCAGCCACAAATCTTTTCACAATATGATGATTACGCCTAAGTTTTCTTGTCCAAGGTATTGCACTATTTCATACTTTTCGGCAGCAGAGAGATCCTTTTTCTTTCCCATATTGCTTGAAACCTGTGGCCTGCTTAATAATGTGGAACGTCCTTCTTAAGTAGTTTTCCTTTGATTGGGCACACCTGGAAAACTAATTATCAAAGGTGTCTGAGATTGATTACAATGATCCAAAGAGCCCTAAGACACAATACCATCCATGAGTTTAATTGAAAAACTAATAATTAAATGTTTATGACACTTAAATCCAATGTGCATAATAATTTGGAACACGGTGTAAATTGAGCTGTATTTGCTCTAGTGTTGTATATATATGTACTGATCTTTGTTCTGATGCTGTATGTAAGTACTGAGCTTTGTTCTGGTGCTGTATATATGTACTGAGCTTGGTTCTGTGGATGTTTTATGTACTGAGGTTGGTTCTGGTGCTGTGTTTATGTACTGAGGTTTGTTCTGGTGCTGTATATATGTACTGAGCTTGGTTCTAGTGCAGTATTTATTTACTGAGGTTGGTTCTGGTGCTGAATATATGTATGGGCTTTGTTCTAGTGCTGTATTTATGTACTGAGCTTTGTTCTAGTGCTGTATATATGTACTGAGCTTTGTTCTGGTGTTGTATATATGTCAGAACTTGGTTCTAGTGCTGTATTTATGTACTGAGCTTGGTTCTGGTGCTGTCTATATGTACTTAGCTTGGTTCTAGTGCTGTATTTATGTACTGATCTTGATTGTGGTACTATATTTATGTACTGAGCTTGGTTGTGGTACTGTATATATGTCAGAGCTTGGTTCTGGATCTGTAGTTATATAGGATATATTTATAATACCAAAATTGCAGGGCAGATGGAATTGTTCTCAATTCATTGTATATTTAATGGGAATCTGTCAGGTAGTTTTAATCCCTTGAACCGCCACCATGCGGTAATACATGACCTAACAATATTTCCAAACATTCCCTTGTATTTTTTTTTCAGATGCAGCAAAATTCTTAAAATCCACTTTTAAAACGACGCACTCTATATGCTAATTACTCATTAGAGGTTCATGGGGCGGTGCCGCTATCCTGAAGGTTCACATAGTCCTGCCTCCAAACCCACCTTTCCATGTTTGATTGACATCCCCCTGGCTGATACAACTTTCTCGGATGCGCCATTGCCTTGTGGCACTATACACAAGGGGGGGCTGTGTGGCACTATACACAAAGGGGGCTGTGTGGCACTATACACAAGGGGGAACTGTATGGCACTATTTACAAGGGGGAGGGCTGTGGCGCTATCTACAAATGGGGTGTGACATTGTCTATAGGCGGGGCTATATAGCACTGTCTACAGGGGTGCTGTATGGCACATTCTACAGGGGGCACTATTTATAAGGGGGGCTGCTTGTGGCACCCAGTGGGGGCCCGGTCAAGAGTTTGCTATGGGGCACAGTCTTTCCTAGTTACGCCCCTTTTCCTGAGAACACAACCTTGGAGGTCCTTCCCTTCAGCTTGTAGCCTAGTTCTTTAAAATTATTCTTAAGTCTCCTCCACCTACCATTTATTCTGTCATTGGTACCCACATGGACCACGACAGCTGTATTATCACCAGCCCCTCCCAGTAATTTATCCACCCGTTCCACCACATACCGAACCCTGGCACCAGGGAGACAGCAAATCATTCGGTTGAGGCAGTCTTGGCGACAAATTATTCTATCCATCTTCCTGATTATAGAATCCCCTACAACTACCAATTGTCTTGCCTTACCTGCATTTCCATCCCGCCGACTACTAGCTGGGCTGTTCTCCCGGCTGTTAGGGAGATCAGTATCCACTAGGGCTGCCATTTCTGAGACCGACACCCCGGCATCATCACCCAACTTGGCAATTTTGCTTGGAATATCAGAAACAGGATTGGCCTTTTTTTTTTTCTTTGACCCCTTTCTACTGCCCCTAACTACATTAACCCAGCTACTTGCCTGATCCTGCTGACTCATGTCTTCACCCCCCATTTCCACCGCACTAACTGCTTGCTTAGTCAGCAGCATGCACCGCTCAAGATTGTCTATTGCCCTCAGTGTTGCATTTTGCTCCTCCAGACCTCTAATGCGAGCTTCCAGGCGAACAACATGCTCACATCTGCCACAGAGGTATTCACCCTGGAACTCCGGCTCCAGTCGTGCATACATATGGCAGACGGTGCACTAAAGAAAACCTCCAATCTTGCTATCCCTTATCCCAGTTACAAAAAAACAGTGAACAATTGTTAAAGTAAAAGAAAAGAAGAGTACTTACAGGGGCTTTAACTCGTCTTTTTAACTCCGGCTTAGTAACTCCACTTGATATACAAACCATTTGTTTAGCAAGCCAAAACAGAGCAAGCTCTACAGAGGCCTGAGGGCTAATTTATACCACCTGGGAGCAGTTAACCCCTCCAGCTAGTCAGCTGCACAGCAGACCAGAAGCTAAGAAGGAAAAAAGGGTTTTAAATTGTGTCAGCACTCAATTCATTTATCACACACAATATCCCACACTGTATGCCACACAAGAACACAGCAAGTCAATCCGGTTTAGTAACTCCACTTTATATACAAACCACTTGTTTAGCAAGCCAAAACAGAGCAGTAAAGTTAATGTGGGTGTATGTGACAGCACAGTGAGATCACACTGTGCTGAGTACAAATGGACATGAATGAAGAGAAGTGTATGATGCTGATTGGTCAGAGTCATACACTCCTCTTTACAATGCCCACTTGGTCAAAAGTAAAAAAACGCCCAGTTGGGCATTAAGATACTAATTAGCATAAATCTAAAATTGCTCATAACTTGCTAAAAAATTATAGTTTTTCAAAATAAAAACCACTGTTATCTACATTACAGCGCCGATCAGATTATGTAGGGGATAGGGTACTTATAATCTGGTGACAGAGCCTCTTTATGACTAATGATTTCACTTTGAAAAGTGACAAGTTGGCAATTAATTCATTTAAAAGCATTCTACTACTATTTGTCCCTAGAAGTTTTGTGTTTCCTAGTGAAATAAACATCAATCCTGTTAATTTGCTTTACCCAACGTTTGAAGTTAATGACTTCATATGAAGTATCAATGCATTAACATCAATGTATGGAAAGAATTTGCATGCAAACTGTCTTCTCTTTATTCCTTACTGTATTAAAGACTTTTCATTCAAATTGCACAAACTGCACAAATTCAACCTTATGGTCACTGAATGTTGTTGGCGGTGCTGATCTATAGAGGCAACCTACAACACCTATTTCAGGACTGCCACATTATTTTGGACCATTTTGGGCATCAGTTCGCTCAGTATTATTGACAATTTTATCCACAGATATCCCTTCGGACCCGCTTACTTATATATACTAAATATCGCCCCTTAGTGGAACCAGTGCCAGGCTGCTCATCCATATCCTAAATTTCTTATTGCAGCGCTAATAGAAGTGCTCTATCCCACCTTGCCTACTGGACCTCTACTCTTGGATTAAGGACCTCCGCAGAATGGAATACCTTACTGCTTCCATCCACAATAATATGGACAGATTCTACACTACTTGGTACTTATGGGTTTCATACACCATTACTGCTAGATTATAATTTTCGCCCGTCTCTATGCTCTCCTTCTTTCTACATTGACCCACTCTTCATCAGTGCAAGGTTATCTCCCTTCTCTTTCCTTTGTTTTCCATCCTCCTCAATTTTTACAGTAGAATTTGTATGCCACACTATTATGAGTGTTTATTGTGCTCTCTTCCCCCCCTTCTCTTTACTTTCTGTATCCTAACATTCTAAATGTAATAAACATTACAGTTAAAAAAAACAAAAGATGTTTAATTAAAGACACTAAAGTGAGGCAATGAGCTCGCTGTGAACCTCTGCTATTAGATGTTCCACTGCTTTTAAAGTACAGCTGTGCTCGCTGGTATTTTATGCATTGTAATGATCTAATGTAGATAAAATACCAAACAGAGAAATACCACACAAGTATCAGGCAGCATAAGTTGGCAACCATTCGGAGTCAGCTGAAATATCCTTCGAGTTTAGTATTTTCATCCAAATATCCCCCAGGTTAAGAAGAAATTGGAAGCTTTCCATTACTAATGTCAGAATATTAAGGCTACAGTACAGTGGAGTCATATTCAGAACATAAATATTTTTTTTCTTTTTTATCTATTTGACTTTATCTTTTTTTTTTTCTAGAATCAGAGTGTAACATTTAAAGGGGTTGTGCAACGCCTCCCTCTTTCACCCAATCTGACATTGGGCGTGGAAAAACACAGAAATTGTTGAGACATTGCTCTGCTTTTGCTTTTTAATTGTTATCTATTGGATGCCTTTAATTAGAGGCAAATTTTTACCTTTGGTTGAGTTTTTACAATTAGGGTATGTTCACACATGGGGATTTGTTGCAGAAATTTCCATTCTATACTTCTGCAGAATTTGGATGGATTCTTACAAAACCTATTCAGATATATGGAACAGTTGCCAAAATTTCTGCAATAAATCTGCCACATATGAACATATTTTGAGGGGCTGAATGCAAGGTACTGCTTGTAGAAGGTTGGATAGAGCTGAAGAATTAGCTGAAAAGTGAGTAATTTGTTTATTTGTCCTTTAAGTGCTTATTGAGTTGAGTGATGGATTTGCTTGTATGGCATGCTGCATGAGAAGCATCTTTTATATTTTTCTCCTTGGCTCCAGTTGTAGTATACAACCTCCCTGTCTTCACATAAGGTTCATCACTTCCATTGATCTCCCCATAAAGTTCATTACCTCCCTGATTTCACTACCACCTTATTGGCTGAATGTATAGCACTTCTTCCACATGACACCACATATAGCACATTACCTCCATGGCTCCATTGTCTGACTCCACTTATTGCGTATCACCCCCCCCCCCCCCACACCCTACTCCATGCATAGACAATAACCTTTCTGACTCCATGTATAGCACATCTTCTGCCTGGCTATACATATACACAATCACCCACCTGACGCCACATATAGTGCATTATCTCCCTAAATTTATGTATAGAGAATAGCCTTTCTGATTCCATGATTTATTTTAACAAGTTCAAGAAGGGCCTTGATGCCTTTCTTGAAAAATATAATATTACAGATTATGGGTACAAGTTTCCGGAGATGGGATGTTGATCCAAGGATTTATTAGATATTTGGAAGCATCAAACTCATGGGGGTTTTGCATTTCTCTGGATTAGCACGGTAGAATTATAGGTTGGACTTGATGGACATGTGTCTTTTTTTCAATTACCAATTACCTTACCAAATACATCCCGGACTCCATGTATCATGCATCAATTTCCTGATTCCACATATAGCACATCAGTTCCCGGACTCTTCATATTGGATAGTGGAGTAGTGAGAATCAAAACCAGTGAAGGTGATAAAACTCAGAAAAATTCACCATTGAAGCAGCGCTGATTCTCTGGATCGTAGTTTGCTGTTAGTCCTTAGTGTTGCATTTAGGAAACAAACAAGGTTTGAAGTATCAAAAGTCTTTAATGAACTACAGGCTGAATTTTTCTGAGTTTTATCACCTTCACTGGTTTTGATTCTCACTACTCCACTATCCAATTAACCGGTCCAAGGTTTGGCTTCCGGCACAACCTGTGGCTTGCAGTTTCCCTGATATCTCAAACTACAAATCTTAAGTCTACATCTTCAGGGGTGTTGTGCTCCCAGCACGACATCACCAGGTGAGCATTTCATCATCACATCATTTATTTCTCATTGTATGTAGGTAATGCCCTATGGTTGCGTCGGTTTGTATTCTATTTTTCTTCCAGTGAAACTGACTCTTCATATAGCACATTACCTCCGTGACTCCACTTATAAAGCATCACCTTCCTGACTCCACCTACAGATGTAGCCATCTTTAGCTTGACTTCGATAACTTACTGCAGCGTGATATCACACAACAAAAGCCATTGAAAAGTCATTGAATAAGTCAAGATAAGGGATCTTGCCACTGTGTATTTAATACGTTAAAATTCAAGATAAAGACGGCTACATCTGTATAAAGCATCACCTTCCTGACTCCATGTATAGAGCATTACCTCTCTGGCTTCAAATACATGGCATCATCTCCCTAGCTCTACGTAAAGTGCATTACCTCCCTTATGCTTCATATAGCGCATTACCTCCCTGACTCCACGTAAAATATATTACCTGCTTGATGCCACATATAGTTAATTTCCTCTCTAACACCACACATTGTGGATTACCACTCTGACTCCTTAACCATGCATTTCCTTCCTGACTGCGTGTACAGCACATTACCTCTCTGACTCCTGCATCACTCCACCTATGCCACATTATCTCACATGCTCCCAAATACTCTCCCTAACTCCATGTATAATGCATCACATCTCTCACTCCATCAGGGTTGCCAACTGTCCATAAATTTACAGCCAGTCCACAAAAGAATTGTTATTTTTTTTTCACTTCCCCGAATCCCCACCGAAACTTTGCACTGCACATGTGCCAAAATTTACATGCGTACTTGCGCAGTGCAAAGAACAAGTGGGAAGACTCTCTGTCTCTGACCTGTGACTTGACCTCACGTCACAATAGACTGGGACCAGTGGGGGACCTGCTGGGGTGGAGTGAGTGAGTCCGACTCTCCATGCACAGCCCCGCTTGCAGCATTCCCGAGCTATGTGGGAAAGCTACAAGCGGGGCTGTGATTGGTAAGTCCCACTCCACTCCCAGCACAGGCAGCAGCCAGCAGTGCAGTGTACACCTGGCGGTCCCTGAACAGCAGCAGACTCCACCAACCGACACATTGATCGTCCGAGCGTGCGTCTGAATGCCTCGCTCTGGCTCTGGCTGTCAGGAGACTACTGGAGTGAGTAGTGTATATAACACTGTTAATGGGGGTTGAGTATCACACTCTGTAATGTAGTGGTTAGCATGTTTGACTTACATGTGAAACGTGCCCTGTTCAAAGCCAGGCAGAAGTTTTTTTTATTTACATTTTTTTAAAATATCTCAATTGTATTACTTTAATCATTTTATTTTATTCAACTTGAGTTGTGCCCAACTTTACTATCCCACTCATGTGATCACTTATAAAAAGGTGTTACTTATGCTCTTTCTGATCACTAACTCTTGATTTTGTAATGTGTCCATAAAAATTTTGGTCTGTCCATTATTTTTAGCTCAGTTGTACAGAAATCGTTGAACTGGAGGTTGGCAACCCTGGACTCCATATATAGTGCATTATCTCTCTGACTCACTCATCACCTCCTTGACCCCATATATAGAAGATTAATTTCCTGACTCCATGAGCTGCATTAACAACTAAAAAGTATCCTCCCAGCAGCTTAATGAGCAATAAGAGTTGCAGGCTTTATATACAGCAGTAAACAATTTGAGATTTTTCAGCACCAATGATAAGCAATGATAACAACTGCCATATAAAGAAAAAGCACACCACACTCTGACGCAGCTCTGATGCGTGTGGTTATGATCTATCTGAATGCTGGTACCACCATGGAGAAGTTGTTACTCAAGCTCAAGACATTTCTCAGCTATTCCGAATTATCTTTAGCTTTTGAGCATCACTTTACAATGCCTATTTCTGGCCATTATATGACTTGTATTCTGCTTTTTTTATAGCAGTTTTCCTCCCTGCTGGCTCTATCTACAATTCTCAGTTTTATCTGATGGGCGGAGCCTAATGGCTATTATATCTTCTATACACAGCATACAGAGAAGAGGAGAATCCTGTTCTCCTATCTCTGCCTATCACATACAATGCATTAAGAAAGTCTTCAGACCCTTTAAATTTTTTTCACATTTTGTTATGTTGAGGCCTTGTACTAAAATAAAAAAAATTCAAGTTTGTCCCCATCATTCTGCACTAAATACCCCATAATGACAAAGTGAAACAGAATGTTCGTAATCTTTGCTAATTTATTGAAAAGGAAAAACTAAAATATTGCATTGACATAAGTATTCAGACCCTTTACTCAGTACACAGTGGAAGTACCTTTGACAGTGATAACAGCCTACAGTCTTCTTTGGTATGATGCCACAAGGTTTGGACACCTGGATTTGTGTTTTTTTTGCCATTCTTCTCTCAATCTGTCAGGTTGGATGGGGTCCCTCGGTGGACAGCCATTTTCATATCTCTCTCTAGAGATGTTCGATTGGGTTCAAGTCAGGGCTTTGGCTGGACCACTCAAGGACATTCACAGAGTTGTCCCTAAGCCACTCCCGTGTTGTCTTGGCTGTGTGCTTAGGGTCATTGTCTTATTGGAAGGTGAACGTTCGGCCCACTTTGAGGTCAAGAGCATTTTGGATCAGGTTTTTATTAAGAATCTCTGTACTTTGCTCCATTCATCTTTCCCCCAACCCTGACCAGTCTCCCTGTCTCAGCTGCTGAAAAACACCCCCACAGCATGATGCTGCCACCACCATGCTTTACTGCAGGTGATGCTTTTGGGCAGGTGATGAGTAGTGCCTAGTTTCCTCCAGACATGACACTCAGAATTGAGGCCAAATAGTTCAATCTTGGTTTCATCAGACCATGGAATCTTGGAGAGGAGAGGCTTCATTCTGGCCACTCTACCATAAAGCCCAGATTGGTGGAGTGCTGCAGTGATGGTTGACCTTCTGGAAGTTTCTCCCATCTATACACATGATCTTTGGAGCTCAGCCAGAATGACCATTGGGTTCTTGGTTAATATCTTACCAAGGCCCTTCTCCCGCGAATACTTAATTTGATGGGGCAGCCAGTTCTAGCAAGAGTTCTGGTTGTTACAAACGTCTTCTATTTAAAAATTATGGAGGCCACTGTGCTCTTGGGAACTTTCAGTGCAGCAGAATTTTTTTTGTACCCTTCCCCAGATCTGTGCCTCCACACAATTCTGTCTCTGAGCTCTACAGGCAATTCTTTCCTCCTCATGGGTTGTTTTTTGTTCTGATATGCATTGTCGGCTGTGAGACCTTATATAAAGGCAAGGGGTGTGTCTTTCGAAATCATGTCCAATCAAATGAATTTACCACAGGTTAACTCCAATCATGGTGTAGAAACATTTCAAAGATAAATCTAGAGAAATAGAATGTCCCCCGAGCTAATTTCCAAGTGTCATAGCAAAGGGCCTGAATATTTATGTCCAGGCAAAATTTGAGTTTTTCATTTTTAATAAATTTGGAAAAATGTCTACAATTTTGTTTTCACTTTGTCATTATGGGGTATTGAGTGCAGAATGATGGGGAAAAACATGATTTTTTTTTTATTTCAGCACATGGCCTCAACATATCAAAATATGAAAAAAAGTGAAAGGGTCTAAAGACTTTCCGAATGCAGTGTATATAATTGTATGTACCTCCTTGTTTATCTGCAAGGACTGCTATTTTATGAAATAGTAATAATATTTTAAGCTGGTCTTAGCAATTTTAAAAAGGTTTCAAAATCTTTCATTTAACCCCACAAAGCTACATAAATTACTTCAGTTGATGGTCCATTGCACAACTGGACATACTTTCATACATAAAAGTGGGGAAAATTTACTACTGTTTCTGACTCTAGAATATGTAAAAAAATGTGCCAATAATTGGTGCAATTTGGTGCATTTAATTACAGACTTTTTTCAGAACAGATGTTTTCCTTTTCTAGACACTATTCAAAAGTGTCTAGTGAGGAGCAGTGTGTACTACAAAGAAAGGGCTGTGGCTTAAGATGCGCCAAAGTGAGCCAAAAGAAAACTAAGCCAACCAAGATTTGGCATAGGCAAGCCAAAAGTGTCTAGCAAGATTCACCAAATGTATTAAACAGTGCGTCACTGTGAATAATTTGGCCCATCTTTATACTGCCAGGTCTAAGTTTATGCTGTCTAAATCTTATGGTGAGTTCACATCAGCGCCGGGCTTCCATTCATCAGTTCGGTTCGACCTTTTCGACGGAGGAACTGATGAACGGAAAGCCAAACTGAAACCGTAGCTTCCATTTGCATTACCATTAATTTAAATGGTAATGCTTCCGTTGCAGTTGGTTTCCGCATGTTTCACTTCCGTAAAGTTTCTGTTTTATTCGCGGAAACAATAGTGTAGTCAACTGCATTATAGTTTCCCGTGAAAAAAACTGAGACTTAAGAAACGTAAACAAAAGGAAACCAACTACAATGGAAGTATTACCATTGAAATCAATGGTAATGCAAATGGAAGCTATGGTTTCCGTTTGGCTTTCCGTTCATCGCTTCCGTCTATGAAAAGGTCGAAAGGAACCGATAAACGGAAGCCTAACGCTGATGTGAACAGGCCCTTAGACAGCTTTGTAAATCTGCCCCAGTATATTTTGAAAATCATGCAACTGATTTTAAATCTATTAATAATGTCCATAAAAAGTTCATATATTGTTTTAAATGACATTGCATGAGGAAATCAAGTTGGAAATGAAAACTTTTTATAGTAAATCTTTTTAGCAGCAAAACTTAAAAAAAAAAAAAAGTATTGATGAATTGTACAAAGCAACGTTTTGGCTATTACTAAATGCACTGTACATCAGTACTGCCCACACACAACCTAGCACATGTACAAACCACATCCTGAGAGCTTGTATACCTGACACAGCAAACAATTATTTTCAACACACCTTCCCTTAGTCATGTATTCACTTCATATTTCAAACTACTATAAATAGACTCAATACAATTGGTACACATGTGAAAAAGCCACAGGAGTCAAAAAAAGAAGAAAGATATAGAAACAAGTTTTGAAACATTTGAAACAGGCTATATAGGTTAAAACTGTAGGAAGTCATGCAATAACCTGCTTCTAATAAAAGTGAATGTCTTTTACTGAACATTCTTTGTTTTATTACTAGTTTTTATTATTTTTATTATTATTATTTATTTAGAATATTTTCTTTTAGATAGTTTTTTGAATATCAAATTCAGGCCTCAAAAAAAAACATTGTTGCTTTTAACTTTTGAATGATTTAGGAGCCAAGTGACATTTATAGTTATCACAGTAAGGTTAATTCTTACTAGCATTAGGCTATGTTCACGGCCGCCATCAGGAATTTCAGGGCCCCATACAGCTACGTTTTCTGGGCCCCCCTACCGTGGCACCACCTGTTAACGGTACTCAGTCCAGCACTATATCATGGTACCCAGGGCCGCCATCAGGGGGGGAATTAGGGGTACTGATGTGAGAGGCCCGGCCAAACCTAATTGAAAGGGGGGCCCGGCAAACTGCCGCGACTTGCCTTTGGTAGAAAAAAAACAGGCCCCTGCAATGGGGCCCGTTTTTTTCACCAAAAGAATGTCATGAGCTGCGGGCCCCCCTTTCAATTAGGTTTGACCGGGCCTCTCACATCAGTACTCCTAATACCCCCCCTGATGGCGGCCCTGGGTAGCATGGGGGTCGTCATGGGGGCCGTCAAACATCGCCGCCCGTGTGACCGATTGCGCGCACCCGCAAACTCCCGCGCATGCGTACCGGCGACCGCCTGGAACCGCGCACCGAATTTTGAGGCAGATTTTGACCTGCCCACACTATCTTGCCGCAGTCGACTGCGCTATTGATTCCGTCCGAAAACCAGCCGGAATGGTGACGAACGGAAACCATTAGCGATGTTTCCGTCACCATTGAGATCAATGGTGACTGAAACGGAAGCTGTGCTGTCACTTTCACTTTCCGTTGCGGGGTTCACCCGACAGAAACCTCAGACGGAACCCCGGAGCGGAAGCGAACGGTTAAGTGAACAGGCCCTAACACAAAAGTTTTGTATTTTTTTAAGCTGGTTCACAAAAAAAAATAATTCCAAATTCTACTGGACCAACTGCCTATTTAGAGACAGGCAGCAGCTCCAGGAGCGACATCTTAAGGGACACACTAGGCGGATATGCTGAGTAAAACTACACAGCTTATCCGCCCCTGTAGCCGCAGGGAATTCTGCCAGCAAAACCGCACCAAATAGTGGCGCAGGTTTTGTGAGGCATGTCAGCTGCAGGAATCCTGCAAGGAAAAAAAAGTTTAGACTTGCCCCGGCCGTAGTCCTGGTGACGCATCTCTCTCTTCTGAACGTAGCCCCGCCTCCTGGGATGACGCTGTAGACCATGTGACCGCTGCAGCAGTCACATGGGATGAAACGTCATGACAGGAGGCCGGGCTGCGCTAAGAATAGAGGATCGCGTCACCAGGACTACGGCCGGGGCAAGTCTAAACTTTTTTATCAATTTAAAAAAGTACCTTTTTTTTTCTCATGTGTGATTTTTGTGGCAGAACCGCAGCATTTCCGCAACAGAGGCGCAGCGATTCCACAGAATACATTGACATGCTGCGGCTTAAAAAGCCAAAAGCCACACTGCAGGTCAATTGTTTTTGCAGCGTGTGGATGAGATTTGTTCAAATCTCATCCACTCGGCTGCGTCTGTAATACGCTGCAGATTTTCCACAATAAAATGTGTTGCATAAAATCCGCAGCGTTCATGCCTAGTGTGTTCCTACCCTAAGGCCGGATTTACACAAGCGTGTGCTTTTTGCACACGCAAAAAACGTGGCGTTTTGTGCATGCAAAAGGTCCATAACAGCTCCGTGTGTCAGCAGCGTATGATGCGTGGCTGCGTGATTTTCGCGCAGCCGCTATCATTATGACACTCTGTTTGTAGCACGTGGTGCTTTTCTGTTTTCATTCATAGTTTATACTGCTGCGGAAGTGCTGGGCGGGATTTTCACGCACCCATTGACTTCAATGGGTGCGTGATGCGCGAACAATGCACAAATATCGGACATGTCGTGAGTTTTACGCAGCGGACACACGGACACACGCTGCATGAAAATCACTGACAGTCTGCACGGCCCCATAGAGTAACATAGGTCCGTGCGAGGCGCGTGAAAATCATGCGCGTTGCACGGACGTATTACACGTTCGTCTGAATAAGCCCTAACAATAAGGCCCAGTTCACAGAGTTTTTGGGCCTTGATATTGACTCGGACACTGCGTCAGAATCAGCACCAAACAACTTCCAAAACAGCCTCCCATTGATTTAATCTGAAATCAATGGGAGCCAGTCGCGGAAAAAAGAAAAAGCAGCACGTCCTTTCTTGCCGCGGTTCTGCCTCTGACCTCCCATCGAAATCAATGGGAGGCAGAAAATGCTCGCGAGTGTGCATGCGAGGGAGTTTCCTTGTGCGAACGCGCGGGAGTTTCCTTGTGCGCGCGCGGCCCCCGCGGTTCGACAGCCCCCATGACGAGAGGGGGGCCCTCAGCTCACGACATTCTGTGGTGAAAAAAACGGGCCCCATTGCAGGGGCCCGTTTTTTTCTACCAATGGCAAGTCGCGACAGTTGCCGGGCCCCCCTTTCAATTAGGTTTGGCCGGGCCCCTCACACCAGTACCCCTAATACCCCCCTGATGGCGGCCCTGGCCGCGGGCATAAAACACAGCGAAATACGCTTTCTCTGCCTCCCATTGAAGTCAATGGGAGGTCAGAGGCGGAAGCGCCCGAAGATAGGGCATGTCGCTTCTTTTTCCCGCGAGGCAGTTTTACTGCTCGCGGGAAAAAGACGCCGACGCCTCCCATTGAAATCAATGGGAGGCATTTTCGGGCTGTTTTTGCCGAGTTTTGCGACTCGGTTTCCGCGTCAAAAAACTGGGCAAAATACTCCGTGCGAACATAGCCTTATAGTGAACTATTTCTACATTTATTAGTTTATTTATTGTTTGCTTTTATAGCCTAAAAAAAGAAAGTAAAATATTTTGAAATAATCAGAAGGGACAAATGGTGCTCTATTATATTAGGGAGTATGAGCTTTAAAGGGGTATTCCCATCTTAGACTTTTAAGGCATATCCACAAGATATGGCATAAATATCGAATAGGTGGGGATCTATCGGAAGATGGGGGTTCACTGCTCGCTGTTTATATTCTGGAGTAGAAAAAGCCAAGCACACCTCTCCATTCATTCTCCACCTGGGTTCAACGCCCGCCTTGCCTTGCTCAATAGGGGTAAGAGCAGGGCCAGCCTTAGGATAAATTGCGTCCCGTGCAAAATTATCTTTCGGTACCCCACACTTACTATGAAAAAAATGCCCCATAAAAAAGTATAATGCCCCCTATAGTATAATGACCTATCTAGTTGCCCCACACAGTATATTGTCCTATATAGTGGTCGCACACAGTATAATGCCCCTTTAGTGCCCCCCATACAGTATAATAATAATATTTAATAATATATTATAACCCCTTCAAGGACACAGTATTTTGTCCTCTAATTGTGCCCACACAGTATTATGCCCCCTAAGTGCCACACACAGTATATTGCCCCCTTTAGTACCCCTACACAGTATAATGTCCGGTTATTGGCCCCCACACAGTATAATGTCCCCCTCCCTTGGCTGCCACACACAGCCCCCCCTTGTAGATAGTGCCCCCTGTAGATTGTGCCATACAACCTCCCTGTAGACAGTGCCATAAACCCCCACCTCCTCCCTGTAGACAGTGCCATACAGCCCCCACCTCCCCCTTGTAGACAGTGCCATACAGCTCCCCACCTCCCCCATGTAGACAGTGCCATACAGCCCCCCACCAACCCCTTGTAGATAGTGCACCCAAACAAAAAGAAATTGCACTCACCTTGGCCCTGTTACCACAACAAACAGAGCTGCTCCACGACAGGATCCTTGCATAGGCCGGCGTGATCCTGTAGCCTAGTACAGAGTTTCCCAACCTTTTCGGACTCGAGGCACCACTTCCGGGCACCCCTACTAAAAATTTTTGGAGAAAGACAGAAAACGGCTAAAAACAAGAACTACACTCGTAGGGTATGTTCACGTTTTTTGTAAGGCAAAAAAAAAATCTGCCTCAAAATTCCTTCAGGAATTTTGAAACAGATTTTGAATTGATAGCGTTGTTTGACCTTTCTTTTAAGCCGTTGAAGCTAATGCAAAAGACACAGGCAAAAAAGCACCAAACGAGCGCCACAGGTATTTTCTGCCTCTTATTAATTTCAATTGGAGCTCAGGGGTGAAAACCACTTGAAGACTATCAGCCTCTCACTCACAGTAAAATAACCATCAGCCCCCCACTCACAGTAAAATGACTATCAGCCCGCCATTCACAGTAAAATGACCATCAGCCCCCCACTCACAGTAAAATAACCATCAGCCCCCCACTCACAGTAAAGAAACCATCAGCCCGACACTCACAGTAAAGTAACCATCAGCCAGCCACTCACAGTTAAATGACCATCAGCCCGCCACTCACAGTAAAATGACCATCAACCCGCACTCACACTAAAATAACGATCAGCCCCCCACTGACAGTAAAACGACCATCAGCTCCCCACTCACAGTAAAATGACCATCAGCCCCCCACTCACAGTAAAGTAACCATCAGCCCCAAACTCTAAGTAAAGTAACAATCAGCCCTCCACTCACAGAAAAGTGACCATCAACCCGCCACTCACAGTAAAATGACCATCATCCCGCCACTCACAGTAAAATTACCATCAGCCCCCCACTCACAGTTAAGTAACCATCAGCCCCCCACTCACAGTATAGTAACCATCAGCCCGCCACTCACGGTAAAATGACCATCAGCCCCCACTCACAGTAAAATAACCATCAGCCCCCCACTCACAGTAAAATGACCATGAGCCCGCCACTCACGGTAAAATGACCATCAGCCCCCCACTCACAGTAACATAACCATCAGCCCCCCACTCACAGTAAAGTAACCATCAGCCCCCCACTCTCAGTAAAGTAACCATCATCCCGCCACTCACGGTAAAATGACCATCAGCCCCCACTCACAGTAAAATAACCATCAGCCCCCCACTCACAGTAAAATGACCATGAGCCCGCCACTCACAGTAAAATAACCATCAGCCCCCCACTCACAGTAAAGTAACCATCAGCCCCCCACTCACATTAAAGTAACCATCAGCCCGCCACTCACAGTAAAATAACCATCAGCCCCCCACCCACAGTAAAATAACCCTCATCCCCCCACTCACAATAAAGTAACAATCAGCCCGCCACTCACAGTAAAGTGACCATCAACTCACCACTCACAGTAAAATGACCATCATCCCGCCACTCACGGTAAAATTACCATCAGCCCCCACTCACAGTAAAATAACCATCAGCCCCCCACTCACAGTAAAATGACCATCAACCCCCCACTCACAGTAAAATAACCATCAGCCCCCCACTCACAGTAAAGTAACCATCAGCCCCCCACTCACAGTAAAGTAACCATCATCCCGCCACTCACGGTAAAATGACCATCAGCCCCCACTCACAGTAAAATAACCATCAGCCCCCCACTCACAGTAAAATGACCATGAGCCCCCCACTCACAGTAAAGTAACCATCAGCCCCCCACTCACAGTAAAGTAACCATCAGCCCGCAACTCACATTAAAGTAACCATCAGCCCGCCACTCACAGTAAAATGACCATCAGCCTGCCACTCACAGTAAAATGACCATCAGCCCGCCACTCACATTAAAATGACCATCAGCCCCACTCACAGTAAAATAACCATCAGCCCCCCACCCACAGTAAAATAACCATGAGCTCGCCACTCACAGTAAAATGATCATCAGCCCCCCACTCACAGTAAAGTAACCATCTACTCACCACTCACAGTAAAATGACCATCATCCCTCCACTCACAGTAAAATGACCATGAGCCCGCCACTCACAGTAAAATGACCATCAACCCCCCACTCACAGTAAAATAACCATCAGCCCCCCACTCACAGTAAAATAACCATCAGCCCTCCACTCACAGTAAAATGACCATGAGCCCGCCACTCACAGTAAAATGACCATCAACCCCCCACTCACAGTAAAATAACCATCAGCCCCCCACTCACAGTAAAGTAACCATCAGCCCCCACTCACAGTATAGTAACCATCAGCCCGCCACTCACGGTAAAATGTCCATCAGCCAGCCACTCACAGTTAAATGACCATCAGCCCGCCACTCACAGTAAAATGACCATCAACCCGCACTCACACTAAAATAACGATCAGCCCCCCACTGACAGTAAAACGACCATCAGCTCCACACTCACAGTAAAATGACCATCAGCCCCCCACTCACAGTAAAGTAACCATCAGCCCCAAACTCTAAGTAAAGTAACAATCAGCCCTCCACTCACAGAAAAGTGACCATCAACCCGCCACTCACAGTAAAATGACCATCATCCCGCCACTCACAGTAAAATTACCATCAGCCCCCCACTCACAGTTAAGTAACCATCAGCCCCCCACTCACAGTAAAGTAACCATCATCCCGCCACTCACGGTAAAATGACCATCAGCCCCCACTCACAGTAAAATAACCATCAGCCCCCCACTCACAGTAAAATGACCATGAGCCCGCCACTCACAGTAAAATAACCATCAGCCCCCCACTCACAGTAAAGTAACCATCAGCCCCCCACTCACATTAAAGTAACCATCAGCCCGCCACTCACAGTAAAATAACCATCAGCCCCCCACCCACAGTAAAATAACCCTCATCCCCCCACTCACAATAAAGTAACAATCAGCCCGCCACTCACAGTAAAGTGACCATCAACTCACCACTCACAGTAAAATGACCATCATCCCGCCACTCACGGTAAAATTACCATCAGCCCCCACTCACAGTAAAATAACCATCAGCCCCCCACTCACAGTAAAATGACCATCAACCCCCCACTCACAGTAAAATAACCATCAGCCCCCCACTCACAGTAAAGTAACCATCAGCCCCCCACTCACAGTAAAGTAACCATCATCCCGCCACTCACAGTAAAATGACCATCAGCCCCCACTCACAGTAAAATAACCATCAGCCCCCCACTCACAGTAAAATGACCATGAGCCCCCCACTCACAGTAAAGTAACCATCAGCCCCCCACTCACAGTAAAGTAACCATCAGCCCGCAACTCACATTAAAGTAACCATCAGCCCGCCACTCACAGTAAAATGACCATCAGCCTGCCACTCACAGTAAAATGACCATCAGCCCGCCACTCACATTAAAATGACCATCAGCCCCACTCACAGTAAAATAACCATCAGCCCCCCACCCACAGTAAAATAACCATGAGCTCGCCACTCACAGTAAAATGATCATCAGCCCCCCACTCACAGTAAAGTAACCATCTACTCACCACTCACAGTAAAATGACCATCATCCCTCCACTCACAGTAAAATGACCATGAGCCCGCCACTCACAGTAAAATGACCATCAACCCCCCACTCACAGTAAAATAACCATCAGCCCCCCACTCACAGTAAAATAACCATCAGCCCTCCACTCACAGTAAAATGACCATGAGCCCGCCACTCACAGTAAAATGACCATCAACCCCCCACTCACAGTAAAATAACCATCAGCCCCCCACTCACAGTAAAGTAACCATCAGCCCCCACTCACAGTATAGTAACCATCAGCCCGCCACTCACGGTAAAATGTCCATCAGCCAGCCACTCACAGTTAAATGACCATCAGCCCGCCACTCACAGTAAAATGACCATCAACCCGCACTCACACTAAAATAACGATCAGCCCCCCACTGACAGTAAAACGACCATCAGCTCCACACTCACAGTAAAATGACCATCAGCCCCCCACTCACAGTAAAGTAACCATCAGCCCCAAACTCTAAGTAAAGTAACAATCAGCCCTCCACTCACAGAAAAGTGACCATCAACCCGCCACTCACAGTAAAATGACCATCATCCCGCCACTCACAGTAAAATTACCATCAGCCCCCCACTCACAGTTAAGTAACCATCAGCCCCCCACTCACAGTAAAGTAACCATCATCCCGCCACTCACGGTAAAATGACCATCAGCCCCCACTCACAGTAAAATAACCATCAGCCCCCCACTCACAGTAAAATGACCATGAGCCCGCCACTCACAGTAAAATAACCATCAGCCCCCCACTCACAGTAAAGTAACCATCAGCCCCCCACTCACATTAAAGTAACCATCAGCCCGCCACTCACAGTAAAATAACCATCAGCCCCCCACCCACAGTAAAATAACCCTCATCCCCCCACTCACAATAAAGTAACAATCAGCCCGCCACTCACAGTAAAGTGACCATCAACTCACCACTCACAGTAAAATGACCATCATCCCGCCACTCACGGTAAAATTACCATCAGCCCCCACTCACAGTAAAATAACCATCAGCCCCCCACTCACAGTAAAATGACCATCAACCCCCCACTCACAGTAAAATAACCATCAGCCCCCCACTCACAGTAAAGTAACCATCAGCCCCCCACTCACAGTAAAGTAACCATCATCCCGCCACTCACGGTAAAATGACCATCAGCCCCCACTCACAGTAAAATAACCATCAGCCCCCCACTCACAGTAAAATGACCATGAGCCCCCCACTCACAGTAAAGTAACCATCAGCCCCCCACTCACAGTAAAGTAACCATCAGCCCGCAACTCACATTAAAGTAACCATCAGCCCGCCACTCACAGTAAAATGACCATCAGCCTGCCACTCACAGTAAAATGACCATCAGCCCGCCACTCACATTAAAATGACCATCAGCCCCACTCACAGTAAAATAACCATCAGCCCCCCACCCACAGTAAAATAACCATGAGCTCGCCACTCACAGTAAAATGATCATCAGCCCCCCACTCACAGTAAAGTAACCATCTACTCACCACTCACAGTAAAATGACCATCATCCCTCCACTCACAGTAAAATGACCATGAGCCCGCCACTCACAGTAAAATGACCATCAACCCCCCACTCACAGTAAAATAACCATCAGCCCCCCACTCACAGTAAAATAACCATCAGCCCTCCACTCACAGTAAAATGACCATGAGCCCGCCACTCACAGTAAAATGACCATCAACCCCCCACTCACAGTAAAATAACCATCAGCCCCCCACTCACAGTAAAGTAACCATCAGCCCCCACTCACAGTATAGTAACCATCAGCCCGCCACTCACGGTAAAATGTCCATCAGCCCCCACTCACAGTAACATAACCATCAGCCCCCAACTCACAGTAAAGTAACCATCAGCCCCCCACTCACAGTAAAGTAACCATCATCCCGCCACTCACGGTAAAATGACCATCAGCCCCCACTCACAGTAAAATAACCATCAGCCCCCCACTCACAGTAAAATGACCATGAGCCCGCCACGCACAGTAAAATAACCATCAGCCCCCCACTCACATTAAAGTAACCATCAGCTCGCCACTCACAGTAAAATGACCTACAGCCCGCCACTCACAGTAAAATGACAATCAGCCCCCACCCACAGTAAAATAACCATCAGCTCACCACTCACAGTAAAATGACCATTAGCCCCCCACTCACAGATCCCCCCTGTCGATAGTTCCAACGAGCTCCCTTTTCGGTAGTGCCACACAGCCCCCTGCAGATAGTGCCACACAGCCCCTTGTAGGTAGTGCCACACAGCTCCCTGTAGGTAGTGCCACAGAGCCCCCTTGTAGGTAGTGCCACACAGCCCCCTGTAGGTAGTGCCACACAGCTCCCTGTAGGTAGCGCCACACAACCCCCTTGTAGGTAGTGCCCCACAGCCCCCTGGTAGGTAGTGCCACACAGCCCCCTTGTAGGTAGTGCCACAGCCCCCTTGTAGGTAGTGCCACACAGCCCCCTTGTAGGTAGTGCCACACAGCCCCCTGGTAGGTAGTGCCACACAGCCCCCTGGTAGGTAGTGCTACACAGCCCACAGCCCCTTTGTAGATAGCTTCCCCTTCCTGTAGATAGTGCCACTGTAGCTCCCTGAAGGAGCAGAATCCCACTGTGGCCGGGGATTCTGCTCCTGGAGTGCTCCGCTTGATGTCTCTGTTCATATATGGACAGTGACGTCAAGGGCTTCTCCTGGAGTGGAATCCCTGAACACAGAGTCGGCAACGCTGTGGACGGGGATTCCGCTTCAGGAGTTGGCCCCAGAGACATCAAGCGCTCCGTCCACCCGGGGATTCGGCTCCTACAGGGAGCTACAGTGGCGCTAGTAGATAGCAGAGCAGGGAGCCACCGGCCATGAGGGGGCCCGTTCCGATAGGCGGGACGGGCGCCCTCATGCTCGTTGTCACCGCTAGCAGCCGCAATGGCTGCTACAGCGGTAGCAACGCCACTGAGGGTCTCTGAAACAAGCAGAGGAAGGGAGCCAGCGCAGCTCCCCCTTTCACCTGCTGGAGTGATGCGCCCTGTGCAATGACACAGGTTGCACGCCCCTAATGCCTTATTCACACGACAGGGTCCCGCCCGAGCCCGAGTTTCGGCCGATAAAATCGGCCATTTTTCCCAGCCGGTTTGCATTAGTTTTGCATCCGTTCCGGGCCGGGCATATCTGGACAGTGACATCAGGGGCAACTCCTGAAGGGGAATCCCCATGTGTTCGGGGATTCCGCTTCAGGAGTTTCCCCTGATTTCACTGCCCAGATATGGACAGAGACATCAAGCGCTCTGTCCAGGAGCGGAATCCCCAAACACACGGGGATTGCGCTCCTTCAGGGAGCTAAAGTGGGGCTAGCACATAGCAGAGAAGGGAGATACCTCCCTGCTCTGCTATAGTGGCGTCGCTACAATAGTAGCAGCCGCAGCAGCAGCAGCTGCTAGCGGCGCCATCGAAGGTGTCGCCGGGCCAGGGCGCTTTTAAAACAAGCAGGGGAAGGGAGCCAGCGCAGTGCTCCCTTCCACCTGCTGTACACCCCGGCCCTCCCACACAGTGTATCTCCAGCGTACAGCCATTCGTCCGAATGGCATCAACTCCTCCTCCTCACATGCACTCTGTGCTGTGAGGAGGGAGCGAGCGACGGAATACATGGCCATCACTCGGGACACATTCCGGTGATGGCCGTGTATTACCCGGCCCCATAGACTTCTATGGGAGCCGGGCGGCCGGGTAAACGGCCGAAAATAGGACATGTCCCATTTTTTGACAGCCAGGTTTCCCGGGCCGTCAAAAAATCGGTCGTGTGAATAGCCCCATTAGGGGTCTATTGTTCCTACAGCAGCCAGGTGACGGCCGTTTTATGAACGGCCGTCACCCGGCCGGGAAACCCTGTCGTGTGAATAAGGCTAAGGCTGGCCCTGGGTAAGAGTATCCCCACCTGTCAAACAAGTTCCTTTTATTTGTTGATTTAATTTTCACTAACATTATGGGGATCTTTTCTTTTTTTTGTGGGTGTTTTTTTTTCTTTTGTAGCCTAAAATGACAAAGATCCAAATTACCCAACAATTAGACATTTATGGCATATCCTGTGTGTACAGACTCTTTAATTTACTATATGGAGTATTGGGACACATCTCTTAAAGAGGCTCTGTCACCACATTAGAATTGCCCTATCTCCTACATAAGGAGATGGGCGCTATAATGTAGGTGACATCAGTGCTTTTTATTTAGAAAAACAATCTATTTTTACCACGTTAGGAGCGATTTTAGCTTTATGCTAATTAGTTTCTTAATGCCCAAGTGGGCGTGTTTTTACTTTAGACCAAGTGGGCGTTGTACAGAGGAGTGTATGACGCTGACCAATCAGCGTCATGCACTTCTCTCCATTCATTTAGTCAGCGCATAGTGACACTGCATTGTTCACTATGTGTTGTCTTAGGGTATGTGCACACACACTAATTACGTCCGTAATTGACGGACGTATTTCGGCCGCAAGTCCCGGACCGAACACAGTGCAAGGAGCCGGGCTCCTAACATCATACTTATGTACGATGCTAGAAGTCCCTGCCTCGCTGCAGGACAACTGTCCCGTACTGTAAACATGATTACACTACGGGACAGTTGTCCTGCAGCGAGGCAGGGACTCCTAGCATCGTACATAAGTATGATGCTAGGAGCCCGGCTCCCTGCACTGTGTTCGGTCCGGGACTTGCGGCCGAAATACGTCCGTCAATTACGGACGTAATTAGTGTGTGTGCACATACCCTTATACTGACATATTAACGTTACTGAAGTGTTTAGACAGTGAATAGACATTCTTTCCAGACAGGACGGGATGTCTATTCAGAATCCCGGCACTTCGTTAACGTTTCTGTGGTACTTACAGCAGAGCAAAGCGTAATCTCGATGTAACCTGTCATTTACAGCGTAATCTCGCGAGATTACGCTTGCTCTGCTGTAAGCACCGCAGAAACTTTAACAAAGTGTTGGTATTGTGAATAGACATCCCGACCTGGCATATTTGGTCATAAACTGCTGTTTGGGCACACAGTAGGGCTCAGAAGGGAAGGAGCGGCATTTGGCTTTTGGAGTGCAGATTTTGCTGGATTGGTTTCAGGGCGCCTGTGGGACCAAAACTGTGGAAACCCCCCAGAAAGTGACCACATTTGGAAACTACACCCCTCAATGCATTCACCTAGGGGTGTAGTGAGCATGTTAACCCCGCAGGTGTTTTATAGAAATTAGTGTGCACTCGATGTTGCAGAGTGAAATTGTGTTGTTTTTTTTCCATAGATATGACAATATGTGGTGCCCAGCTTGTGCCACCATAACAAGACAGCTCTCTAATTATTATGCGGTGTTTCCCGGTTTTAGAAACACCCTACATTTGACCCTAATCTTTTGCCTGGACATTTGACAGGGCTCAGGAGTGAAAGAGTGCCATGTAAAATTGAGGCCTAATTTGGCGATTTACAAAGTATTGGTTCACAATTGCAGTGCTCTGATGTGAAATAATAAAAAAAAGTGACCCCCCCCAATGTGGAAACTACACCCCTCAAGGCATTTATTAAGGGGTGTAGGGAGAATTTTCTCCCCACAGGTCTTTACATAAATGAATGTGCTGCGGATGGTGCAAATTAAACATTTATATTTTTACCTTGATATGCCATTTCAGTGGCACATATGTAGTGCCCAGCTTGTGCCACTGGAGACACACACCTTTTTTAAAAGGGTTCTTCCGGGTATGGCGATGCCATATATGTGGAAGTAAAGTGCTGTTTGGGCACGCTGTAGGGTTCAGAGGGGAGGGAGTGCCATTTGGCTTTTGGAGGGCGGATTTTGCTTGGTAGTAGTTTTGTTAGAATATTGCTGGTGTTTCCGTTTATAATGTGGGGGCACATGTAAGCTGGGCACAGTACATCAGGGGCATAGTCAGGTGGTATAATAATGGGGTAAAAAAATAATAAAATAATCCATAGATGTGTGTTACGCTGTGGAGCAATCCTTTCGCACTGATAAATGTCCTTCCTTATCCCCCTTTTGGTCCACACTGCGCACCTTTGCAGTTTGGGGAATTGTGCTAGGAAAGTGTTATCCTGGTATAATACGAGCACCGTCGCTTCCAGCGGATATGTTTGGGCCCTACCCTTCCTGGTTCCCTAATTTTAGGGCCTTGATAAATCGCCTCTTGAAACAGACGAAATGTTCCCCTCTGATCTGCACAACTGCATATATTTTTTTCCTGACTTATTGGAGCCTTAACTAATTATATTTTTTCATAGATGTAGTGGTATGAGGGCTGTTTTTTTGCGGGATGAGCTGTAGTTTTTATTGGTACCATTTTGGGGTACATGTGACTTTTTGATCACTTTTTATCCTATTTTTTGGGAGGCCAGGTAACCAAAAAAACGCAATTCTGACATCGTTTTTTTAGTTTTTTTTATACAGCGTTCACCATGCATTATAAATTACATGTTAACTTTATTCTGCGGGTCTGTACGATTCCGGCGATACCTAATTTGTAGCACTTTTTTATGTTTTACAACTTTTTGCACAATAAAATTACTTTTGTAAAAAGAATGTATTTTTTCTGTCGCCATGTTGTGAGAACCATAACTTTTTAATTTGTCGACGGAGCTGTATGAGGGCTTGTTTTTTGCGAGACGAGCTATAGTTTTTATAGGTACCATTTTCGGATACGTGCGACTTTTTGATCACTTTTTATTCCAATGTTTGTAGGGCAAAGTGAACAATAAACTGAAATTCTGGTATGTTTTTTTACGGGTTTTTTTACGCTGTTCACCGCGTGCAATAAATAATATATTTTTATACCTCAAGACTATACGGTCGCGGCGATACCAAATACGTATTGTTTATTATTATTTTTTCACTAATCAAGAACTTGATAAGGGAAAAAGGGCGATTGTGTTTTATTTTATTACTTGAAACTTTTATTATGTTTACAAACTATTCTTTTTTTTCACTTTTTTATACTTTTTTTTTGACACTTTTTTTTATACTAGGGAACTTGAAGGTCCAACTGCCTGATTTTTTCTTTTCTAATACATTGCACTACCTATGTAGTGCAATGTATTAGATCTGTCAGTTATTCACTGACAGCAAGCTGATTAGGCTTCGCCTCCCAGCGGGGCCTAATCGGCTTCCATAATGGCAGAGCAGGAGGCCATTGTGTCTCCTGTTGCCATAGGAGCAGTCGGCAGCCCTGATTGCATGTCAGGGCTGGCGATCTGCTAGCAACCGCTAAGATGCAACGACCGCTTTTGATCGCTGCATCGAAGGGGTTAATGGCAGGGATCAGAACTAGCTCTGGTTCCTGCCATTACAGGTGGATGTCAGCTGTAACATACAGCTGACATCCACCGCTGATGACTCCGGCTCAGCTCCTGAGCCGGCGCCATCTTGCCGGCGGCTACGGAAGTTGTTCAGGCTCCGCCGCCGGGGTGGGTCCTGAACGGCTTCCATGCTAGGCAGACCGGGAGGGCAGTATTAGGCCTCCGGTTGCCATTGTAGCCACCGGATCCCCGGTAATTTCATTAACACCTTAATGAACACCTTAAATGCGGCGATCACGTTTTGAGTGCTGCATTTAAGGGGTTAATGGCAGGGATCGAAGCTAATTTTGGTCCCCGCCATTATAGTCGGATGTCAGCTGTAATACATTGCTGACATCCGGCGATGATGGCACCGACTCAGCTTCTGAGCCGGTGCCCAGTATTTGGCTTAGGGATACGGCAAAATGCAGGAAGCACTAGCTTTCCATGGCGTACCCATACGTCAAATGTCGGGAAGGGGTTAATCATTGAATTCAGATGATTCATTCAGTCATTCAGGTGTATAAAATTCATCACCTAGCCATGAAGTTTGCCTTTACAAACATTTGTGAAATAATGGGTTTCTCTAAATAGCTCACTGAATGCGTGGTACTGTAATATGATACCATCGTTGTAAGAAGTCAGTTTGTGAATTTTTTTCCTCCTAGATATTCCACAATAAACTGTGAGTGTTATATTACAAAGTGGAAGCGTTTAAATACCACAGCAACTCAGACACTAAGTGGCAGACCACGTAATGGTACAGAGCAGGGACGAGGCGCATAGCGCAAAAAGTCACCAAAGCAGGAGCGTAATTAGGAAACACTGGGCCCCATAGCAAACTTTTGACTGGGTCCCCTCCCCTGGGTGCCACACACGCCCCCCTTGTAGATAGCGCCCCCCTGTGTCATACAGCCTCCTCCAGTAGATTGTACCATACAGCCCCTCTGTAGATTGTGCCATACAGCCCCCTGTAGACAGTGCTATACTGCCCTCCCCTGTAGACAGTGCTATACACCCCCCTATAGTCAGTGCTATACAGCCCCTCCTGTAGACAGTGCAATACAGCCCCCCGTGTAGACAGTGCTATAAATCCCCCCCCCTGTAGACAGTGCTATGCAGCCCCCCCTGTGGACAGTGCTATACAGCCCCCCCTGTAGACAGTGCCATACAGCCCCCCTGTAGACAATGCTACACAGCCCCCACTGTAGACAGTGCTATACAGCCCCCCTGTAAACAGTGCCATACAGCCCCCCTTTTAGACAGTGCAATACAGCCCGCCCTGTAGATTCTGCGATACAGCACCCCCCTGTAGACAGTGCTATACAACCCCCTTGTAGACAGTGCTATACAGCCCCCCTTGTAGACAGTACTATACAGCCCCCCGTAGACATTGCTATACAGCCCCCTGTAGACAGTCCTATACAGCCCCCCCTGTAGACAGTGCTATGCTGCCCACCCTGTAGACAGTGCTATACAGCCCCCCCCCTGTAGACAGGGCTATACAGCCTTCCCTATGGCAGAGCAGGGTGATACCTCCCTGCTCTGTCATAGTGTTCTTTTATCTGCGTCCGAAGGACGCAGATACCAAGCACAATGCCAAGCATCGGATGAAAGTGTGTAAAGCACGCTGCCACTTGATTTTGGAGCAGTAGAAACATTTTCTGTGAAGTGATAAATGACCCTTCTCTATCCGGCAGTCAAATGGACGAGTCTGGCTTTGGTGAATGCCAGCAGACTAAATCCACATAAATGGAATTGTCCTATGTATATTACGTAAAAGCTGTTTTATACTTTATAGAGTCTTATATGGCCTGTTACGCCACTTTGATGCATATTCGGGTATACTAAAGATCCACCTACAGGTCAGGACCTAAAACTCGTGACACTTTGTGGTCCAGGAGTTTATCAATAAAGTAAATTGGTTGATGGGCCTCGAGAAGGGGGTTGCATTTTAAAAGAAACACGACCCATAAATTTGGCTTGATAATTCGGGATTGGCAACGGCACATCTATGGTCCTTCTGCGACTTATATCTGGATGACCGATGTTTTGATGTACCTGATAGAGAATTTAAAAAATAGATTGTCCAAAGCGGACAACGATGGTGCTACCTTAACTTCTCAAAGTTGGAGGGGTTAGTATAGAGCGGGCTCATGAGCTTCGATCCTGGGCGTTTAACTGCTTAGATTCCATGGTCAATAGCGACCGCGGCAGCTAATCCGTTAGACAGAGGGGGGCCCTATATTATCCCATCGCTTTCTTCACGACATGATCATGGGGAGTCGATGAGTTTTCATGGCAGCCGGGGGCCTAATGAAGGTCCTCCAGGTCTGCCATATTGGTGCTCTTAAAAAGCCCTCAATAGAAGACAGCAAAAAGCACAATACACTGCAATACATAACAATTGCAGTACATTGTGCAAACAATCAATAGTTTACTTGTTCAAATCCCCAAGTGGGACTAAAAAAAGAAAAAATTAAATAAAGTATTAAAAAACATTTTTCCCCTAAAGTAATGTCAGCAATAAAAAAAAAAACATAATTGTCATTACCGTTTTTGTAAATGTCTGAACTATTACTATATAACGTTATTTATCTGTCATGGTGAACTGCATTAAAACATTTATAAAAAAACGCCAATCTTGAACAGCAAATGCAAGGACATCCTGTTGTCCGTTTTGGAAAAAATGGCTGCCACAGCAAAACAGAAAAATACGAATTCCTTTAGCCACCACTCTGACTTCCTATTTACTAGTAGTATATGGCCATGTCTTGGGTGGAAATCTTTAGCAAAAGTGGACTAACCCTTTACCAGTTAGAAAAAACGAATGCTTGTGGTTTTTCGTGTATTTAAATTAGGTTGAAAGTCGACAGGTTACAGTAATCTACTAAGTCTGAAGTTGCACTTCAAGCTGCCATACGACAAAAGTCTATGTGTAGCCCCAGACACAATTTGAGAAATTGATGCTTTATAGATAACATTCACATCCTCATGAACCGTTGACTTTAATAGGTTTCTCAGGGGCGTAGCTAGGGGGGGGCAGGCGGGGCACTTGCCCCGGGCGCAGTTCAGAGGGGGGCGCCAGCGCCCCCTCCTCCTGCACTATAATTGTACCTGTGTCGCAAGGACACAGGTACAATTAGAAGCAATGAATGACCGGGCACGTTCCGTGCCCGGCCATTCAGCGCCTCTCCACGAATGAAGCGACTGGTACCTTTTGTACCAGTGACGCTTCCGTCGATGAAAGGCGCTGACTGACTGACTGACTGACAGGGAAAGTCATCCTGCCCAGCCAATCAGCGCCTTTCATAGACGCCGCGTTCAACCCCCTGGAGACCTGCGCAGAAGAGAGCAGGTCTCCATGGCTGCCGGACGGCGTGGGAGCAGGAATAAGGTGAGTTTGAAATGTTTTTTTTTTTTTTTTTAAATTGTAATAGAAGTGTGCGGCTGTATCTGCGGGGGGGGGCGACGACTTTGTCTACCTACGGGGGGTGTCTATCTACAGGGCTGGGCTATATACAGGGGGACTATATCTGCTGGGCTATATACAGGGGGGCTATATCTACAGGGGGACTATATACAGGGGGACTATATCTGCTGGGCTATATACAGGGGGGCTATATCTACAGGGGAGCTATATACAGGGGGACTATATCTGCTGGGCTATATACAGGGGGGCTATATCTACAGGGGAGCTATATACAGGGGGACTATATCTGCTGGGCTATATACAGGGGGACTATATCTACAGGGGAGCTATATACAGGGGGACTATATCTACAGGGGAGCTATATACTGGAGTGGGCCGTCTATAGAGCACCATATACAGGGGTGGGCTATGTACAGGGGGACTATATCTACAGGGGGGGCTATATACTGGAGTGGGCTGTCTATAGAGCACCATATACAGGGGTGGGCTATATAGTATATAGCCCCCTGTAGATATAGCTCACCCCTGTATATGGTGCTCCATAGATAGCCCACCCCAGTATATAGCCCCCCTGTAGATATAGTTGCCCTGTATATAGCCCAGCCCTGTAGATATAGCCCCCTGTAGATATATTCCCCCTGTAGATATATTCCCCCTGTATATAGCCCACCCCTGTATATAGCCCCCCTATGTATAGCCCACCACTGTAGATATAGCCCCCCTGTATATAGCCCCCCTCTGTAGATATAGCCCCCCTGTGTATAGCCCACCCCTGTATATAGCCCCCCTATGTATAGCCCACCACTGTAGATATAGCCCCCCTGTGTATAGCCCACCCCTGTATATAGCCCCCCTCTGTAGATATAGCCCCCCTGTGTATAGCCCACCCCTGTATATAGCCCCCCCTGTGTATATCCCAGCCCTGTGTATAGCTCACCCCTGTATATAGTATCCCCCAAATAGCTCCCCCTATAGTGCTCCACAGAAAGCCCACCCCTGTATATAGCCCCCTTGTACATATAGTCCACCCCTGTATATAGCCCCCTTGTACATATAGTCCACCCCTGTATATAGTGCTCCACAGATAGCCCACCCTTGTATATAGTATATACAGGGGTGGGCTATCTGTGGAGCACTATATACAGGGGTGGACTATCTAGTGGAGCATTATATACAGGGGTGGACTATATGTATAAGAGGGGGGGCTATATACAGGGGTGGGCTATCTGTGAAACACTATATACAGGGGTGGACTATATGTGGAGCACTATATACAGAGGTGGGCTATATCTACAGGGGGGCTACATACATGGTTGGGCTATCTGTAGAGCTCTATATACAGGGGTGGGCTATATCTACAGGGGGCTATATACAGGGGTGGGCTATCTGTAGAGCACTATAGGGGGAGTTATTTGTGGGGCACTATCTACAGGGGGCTCTATGGCAGGCACTATCTACAGGGGGCTCTATGGCAGGCACTATCTACAGGGGGCACAGTGTGTGTGTGTGGGACACGGTGTATGGTGCTATTATAATTAGAGGTGCAGTGTATGGCGCTATTATATTTAGGGGTGTAGTGTGTGGTATAATGATAACTTTATATTTATTTATAGGTGCAGAAATGTTGGAAAAGTGAGAAGCTGAAGACATGTGAGCGGCAAACTGCAGAAATGGCCTGTGACCGGGAGAATTCATCACAGAGGTCTGGACCAAATGGAGAAAAAGAACTAGAATCTGAGACGTCACCGGTGAGTCACTTAATGTAAATGTTTATTCTGCCTCTAATCAGTAATGTAGTCACTGTATGATCTGCAGCGAGATGATTATGATAGGATTTATTTTTTGTGAAACGGCATCTCCCAGCATATCCTTATCATTGTTCGGGCCATGCTGGGAGCTGTAGTTTTACGCCGTACAAACCTATACGGCAGGGGTTGCACAGCTGTATTTGTTCTGGGGCTGTATATATGTATCGAGCTTGGTTCTGGTGTTGTGTATAGGACCATATTGCTTGTAAAATGTACAAATAATTTTATGCTTGCGTTACATAAAAAGAAATGACACGTCGATTGGTAGAGAAAACAAACATGGCGAGGGGGAAGAAGAGGTTGGGGGGGGGGCGCCAAACTGAATCTTTGCCCCGGGTACTGGAGAACCTAGCTACGCCTCTGGGTTTCTTCAGGACTGGCAAAAACAACGGACTCTGTAACGGAAGACCTAGCAGAGTCTCGGACACAAATGTGAACAGGGCCTAAAGGAAAGCATTTAGGTAGTGAAGGTAAACATCGAGACTGATCACGCTCTCGAACCGGATCTCAGGCTGCACCTAGACCCAAGTGCCGACGTCCCAGAGGAATACTGGATTTTAGCATAACTGCACAAGGTTAGCATAACTCGAACCCAGTACACACCTAGCATTTTTACTGTTTCATGCACTATGTGCGCTTTGTTGCTTTTTTTTCTTTTTTGTCTAGGGATTGTGAATAGACATCCCGTCCTGGCTGGAAGGAATGTCTATTCACTGTCTATTTCAGTAACGTTAATGTGTCAGTATTAGGCCGGATTCACACGAGCGTGTGCGTTTGCGCACGCAAAAAACGCAGCGTTTTGCGCGCGCAAAAGGCACTTGACAGCTGCGTGTGTCAGCCCCGTATGATGCGTGGCTGCGTGCTTTTCGCGCAGCCGCCATCATTATAACACTCCGTTTGGATGTTTGTAAACAGAAAAGCACATGGTGCTTTTCTGTTTTCATTCATCCTTTTCACATCTGTTGCGCGAATCACGCTTGTCCCACGGAAGTGCTTCCGTGTGGCATGCGTGATTTTCACGCACCCATTGACTTCATTGGGTGCGTGATGTGCGAAATACGCTCAAAGAATGGACATGTCGTGACTTTTACGCTGCGTACCCACGCAGCGTAAAAATCACGCACCTGTCTGCACGGCCCCATAGACTAATATAGGTCCGTGCGACGCGCGTGAAAATTACGCGCGTTGCACGGACGTATATCCTCTTCGTCTGAATAAGCCCTAAGACAGCACATACCTATCTAGGAGGATCCCTATGCGTTGAGAAAAGAATGGAGAGAAGTGTATGACGCTGATTGGTCAGCATCATACACTCCTCTGTACAACGCCCACTTGGTCAATAGTAAAACACGCCCAGTTGGGCATTAAGAAACTAATTAGCATAAAGTTAAAATCGCTCATAACGTGGTAAAAATAGATTGTTTTTCTAAATAAAAAGCACGGCTGTCACCTACATTACAGCGCCGATCTCCTTATGTAGGAGATAGGGCACTTATAATGTGGTGACAGAGCCTCTTTAAGGCTGGGTTTCCCAAGGCTGTTTTTATTGTGTTTTCACTGCGGTTTTATTGCAGTTTTGTTACAGTTTTCTTAATTGTTGTTAAAACCGCATTGTAAAAGCTGCATGCGTTTTGCCGTAAATCACAGCTTTTTTGCAATGTGGTTTTTGGCTGTGCAGCTATTACAGGTGAAGCACATATTTTCATGCAATTTCCATGAAATAGCCACACACCCGAAATCACATTGCAAAACCGCGGCAGTTTGTAGTAAAACGCATGCGGTTTTTACAATGTGTTTTTCATAGCAATTTAGAAGGACATGAAAATGCCAATAAAACGGCAATGTAAAAACATATTGAAAACGCCCGTGGAATGCCAGCCTAATAATATGTGCATGTGTCCTCATTAAGCAAGGTTAAGACATACCGCTTTTTCGTATTAATATCCTTTTGATAGATTACATAAAACTAGAACTAGGTTATTCCAGTGTGTAAAGTAATAAAAGTTGTATTTAATGTCAGTGACGTATTTGTATCTAGAGCTGGCATCATAATCTAGAGATTATAGTCGACCTAAATGGTCGATTTTGGCCATTTCAGCCAACTATCGTTTGTTCGACGGAAGACTTCTGTCTGCCAAAAATATGATCACCCAGGTTAGAGAATTTCTTTCGTGCTCGGCCGAAACTACCTGTTTATGACATGGTCGACAGAATTCGTCTGACCCTTCGCCATTTTCTGCTGGCCACAGGTAGTCAGATTTTTTCTGTTCATGTAGTCATTCATTTACACCCAGGTTACATGAATTATGGGCCTACTTATGCTAATGTGAAACACAAACAATCCAGGTGCAGACAACAGGAAATTCCTAACTCAGAAAATAAATTTCATTAATTCAGTGAATTAAATTAGCCAGCATTAATTATGCGAAGCATGTTGTTTTCAATGGATATGTGAGCTTGTTACTCATTCATTCATTTGCATAGCTGTCTCTGGAGAACACAGTTCAGCAACAGTAAACTCAGTTTGTACTAAGGAGTGGAGATGTGATTAAATGCCTGCTATTAACTAGTCCTAATCCAGAAAACGTTTTTCAGTCTTCCTGTTTTAGTAAAATTCTCTACCACAATATGTCCTTACCACACATATGGTGCGTACACAGATGTGCTTGTAAAGACCGATCATGTGTAATAAAATGCCGTTCTATTATCACTTAAACGGGTTGCCCACCACCACAGGATAGGTCATTAGTATATGATCGGTGCGGGTCCGACACAGAGATCAGCTGCTCTAGCTGCCTCCGGGCGCCGGATGTTTTGAACAGTATGCAGTAGTTGGAGCCGGAAGCAGATGGCAACGGTCATAGAATAGCGTCTGAGCTGCAATACTGCAGCTCTACTCCTATTCAAGTGAATAGGAGCAGAGCTGCAGTTCTGCAGAACAGCCGCTATACCTGTGGATAGGTCATCAGTTGTCCGGTCGTGGACAACGCCTTTAACAATGAGTGTGTATTCTGTTAAAATGTTGGTGTTAAATATACCACATTTATCACTGTCAGGGTATGTTCACACGCGGTGGTTTCAGGCGTATTTTGGTGTGTTTACGCCTTGAAAAACGCCTAAAAAAACGGAAGCTGAATGCCTACAAACATCTGCTCATTGAAATCAATGGGAAAAACAGCATGACTTGGGGTAAGTCGATTGATGTACACTACCGTTCAAAAGTTTAGGGTCACTTAGAAATTTCCTTATTTTTGCAAGAAAAGCAGTTTTTTTTCAATGAAGATAACATTAAATTAATCAGAAATACACTCTATACATTGTTAATGTACTAAATGACTATTCTAGCTGCAAACGTCTGGTGTTTAATGCAATATCTACATAGGTGTATACAGGCCCATTTCCAGCAACCATCACTCCAGTGTTCTAATGGTACATTGTGTTTGCTAACTGTGTTAGAAGGCTAATGGATGATTAGAAAACACTTGAAAACCCTTGTGCAATTATGTTAGCACGGCTGTAAACAGTTTTGCTGTTTAGAGGAGCTATAAAACTGACCTTCCTTTGAGCTAGTTGAGAATCTGGAGCATTACATTTGTGGGTTCGATTAAACTCTCAAAATGGCTAGAAAAAGAGAGCTTTCATGTGAAACTCGACAGTCTATTCTTGTTCTTAGAAATGAAGGCTATTCCATGCGAGAAATTGCCAAGAAACTGAAGATTTCCTACAACGGTGTGTACTACTCCCTTCAGAGGACAGTACAAACAGGCTCTAACCAGAGTAGAAAGAGAAGTGGGAGGCCCCGCTGCACAACTGAGCAACAAGACAAGTACATTAGAGTCTGTAGTTTGAGAAATAGACGTCTCACAGGTCCTCAACTGGCAGCTTCATTAAATAGTACCCGCAAAATGCCAGTGTCAACGTCTACAGTGAAGAGGCGACTCCGGGATGCTGGCCTTCAGGGTAGAGTGGCAAAGAAAAAGACATATCTGAGACTGGCTAATAAAAGGAAAAGATTAATATGGGCAAAAGCACACAGACATTGGACAGAGGAAGATTGGAAGTGTTATGGACAGATGAATCGAAGTTTGAGGTGTTTGGATCACACAGAAGAACATTTGTGAGACGCAGAACAACTTAAAAGATGCTGGAAGACTGCCTGACGCCATCTGTCAAGCATGGTGGAGGTAATGTGATAGTCTGGGGTTGCTTTGGTGCTGGTAAAGTGGGAGATTTGTACAAGGTAAAAGGGATTTTGAATAAGGAAGGCTATCACTCCATTTTGCAATGCCATGCCATACCCTGTGGACAGCGCTTGATTGGAGCCAATTTCATCCTAGCTGGTATTCTATCTGTAATGGAGTGGCCAGCGCAGTCACCAGATCTCAACCCCATAGAGCTGTTGTGGGAGCAGCTTGACCGTATGGTACGCAAGAAGTGCCCATCAAGCCAATCAAACTTGTGGGAGTGGCTTCTGGAAGCATAGGGTGAAATTTCTCCCGATTATCTCAGCAAATTAACAGTTAGAATGCCAAAGGTCTGCAATACTGTAATTGCTGCAAATGGAGCATTCTTTGACGAAAGCAAAGTTTGAAGGAGAAAATTATTATTTGAAATAAAAATCATTATATCTAACCTTGTCAATGTCTTGACTATATTTTCTAGTCATTTTGCAACTCATTTGATAAATATAAGTGTGAGTTTTCATGGAAAACACAAAATTGTCTGGGTGACCCCAAACTTTTGAACGGTAGTGTATGTGTATGCAAATTACACTTACCTATATATCTGGTACCCATTCATAACCCACACCTTTCTCTTAAAAAGACTCGACACTGAGGGTTTGGATAAAGTGGCCACAGCAGCCATTTTATTAAGAAATAAATGGAAAAGTTTATTTAACTCAATTAACCATAAATAAATAATATCCATATTATTTATTAATCAAACAATAATAAATCAATTATGGACGAACAATAAATTATAACCCAAACACATCAGACACCACTGAAAAACAAACATTGACACATAGACTAGGAGAAGTCCTTGGAGCTATCATCACACTTTTTTATATTACTGGCTATCTGCCCCACCATTTTACCCCCAGCCATAAAAACCCGGCTCAGAGGCACCAATATTCCTGGCAGATTCCGTAAGGTAACTGCCACCTCTCCCAAGGGATAACACCCTAAGGAAACCACACTATCCAACCGCCAGACAGTGTCCTTTCATCTTTAAAACCCGGAGGGATCCATACCCACGATGCATCCCCCCCCCCCATAATTATTTGTCTAACTCCCCAGCCACAGCGAACAGGCCTTGAACCCCTCAAGCCTGAGAGTCCCGCCACAACAAAATAGCCCTATCAATGCCATCCTGCAAGCCCAAGCACCACAAATCCGTTCCCACATTATTCAGGTGAACACCATCTGCACTCCAAAACGCTCCAACTCCAGCTTCCAAGTCCCAGTGCAGAACACATATGCCACCATTCCGCGCAACACATGCAGACACCGCCCTGTCAACCTTTATCCTGGCTTTGTTGATCCTTTCCACCGACCGTGCCAAGTGCCAGGATTTTCTAGGCACAATATCTGATCAAGTTCGGGTACAACGACCACAGGTGCAACAGATCGTGTCTTATGTCCCGAACCAACTCACAAAACAGGCGGGCCCCAAGATCGTTGCCCCCAACATGGAGAACAAGGACGTCTGGAGTGCGGTCCAATTCCGCATAAATGTGGAATTCATGTAACACCCGTCACCATGGCATCCCACGGAAATCGAGCCAATGTATAGCCGCGGTGCCCCGTGGAACCCCTAGCTGCCTGCCATTTGGCCTAATATCAGCCCTGCGGGCATCCCAATAAACATAAGAATGCCCCAGGATCCAAATGAGGCCAGGTCTGTTACCTAGGATAAGACAACAAACAAACAAACAAACAAACAAACAAACAGTGTTAGGAACACACGCACACACAAACAGACTCAGACAACAATACAGCAAGATAACAGGCTATCATCACACTTCATTATACCCCCTCAACGGTCGGCAATAGGTGAGGACGCACGTACGAGCGGAACCGCACCGATTCACAGCGACCAATCCGCCGCACGCCAGCCTCATCAAGGCCCCACCTGCTTGCTTCCGTCGCCGCCCCGATCCGAAACCAGTGGGATGAAAAATCTTTTGTGTCAACCCCCCCAACCACTAAACATTTTTTAAAGACGACAGTGAATTGAAATTTGGACAAAAATAATCCATCCCTGTGACATAACAGGGGCGCCCGTTGATCCCCCGCAGACACACCAAAAACCCGCAGACACCGCACCGGACAAACCGCACTCCCCTGGACCGCAAACAGGACCACCCGCCGACCCCTGCCAAACTGATCTGTCTTAGAACAACGAAGTCTAAACTCAATCCTGTCCTCAAACAAGTCAACATCCTCCCGTGAAAGCCCACCAGGGCGCCGTGAGCTGGCTGAAACGAGTTCCCCAATCCGAAGTGCCCCAAAAAACGCCAGCAAGAAAGCGAGACGAAACAAACAAGCCTCATGGGCTGAACTGCAAACTAACCCGACCCATCCCCCCAATTGTACTAACATATTAAATGAAATCGGACGCCTAGTGTCCCGAAATTCTGGACCCTTTGCGAAAACCTCTCAGCGCCTGTCGCACCAAAAACTCCTTAGTCACGTCCCTCAACCCCCGCAATTTAAACCCAAAAGCGAGAGCCGCCATTAGGCGATTGACCCGAGAAACCGACCATTGCAATTCCACCGCATGACCTAACAGGAAAAGCAAAGCCATTAACCTGTCCTCGTCCGACCCAACATCGCCCAAAGATTCCAAACACTCCTCCCAATACCTCCAATTAACCATGTATGCCGTCTACGTGCTATCCGCTACCGAACGCCTAATCAACTCTCCCGCCACTCGAATACCTACTCCCACAGATGGCCCGGACAGGCGATACCCACTTCCTCCGCATCCAGCACCAAGGACCGGAACCAATCCCACCTCAAACGAGAGAGAGCGTCAGCAATAGAATTATCAACCCCCGACACATGTACAGCCACAACCCAAGCATTCAGTTCCAAACAAACTAACACCAGATGACATAATAGGCGCACCCCCGGAGGAGAAGAGGCCGTAATATTGTTGATCGCCAAGACTACCCCCAAATTATCGCAATGGAACCTCACCTTCTTGTTCCTGAGCCTGTCCCCACAAATGGTAACTGCTACGACGATGGGAAACAGCTCGAGCAGGGCCAAATTCCTCGTGAGACCCGATTCCACCCATCTAACTGGCCAAGACCCGGCACACCACTGTCCATGACAAAAATACCCGAAACCCAACGCCCCCGACAGATCCACATCGACGTTCTCCACCACCGAACTCATCAAATAGGAACGGCCATTATAGTGTTCCAGAAAATCCCCCCAAACCGTCAGATCTGCCTTAAGCTCGGCCGCCAGACGTATAAAATGATGCAGCTCACGCACACCAGCGGTAGCCGCCGCCAGCCGACGACGAAAAACCCTGCCTATTGGCATAATGCGACAAGCAAAGTTCAATTTCCCCAGAAGAGACTGCAGTTCCTTCAAAGTAATTTTCTTAAGACGACACGCCCGAGCAACTTCCAACCGCAACGCCAATAACTTGTCAACCGGGAGCCTGCATTCCATTACCACCGAGTCAATCGTAATGCCTAAAAACTCATTGGTCGTCGTGGGCCCCACCGTCTTATCTGGAGCCAACGGCACCCCAAAATCGCACGCCACTCTGTGCACCACTTGCAACAAATTAGCAGACACCTTGGATTGTCCCGGCCCTACGCACAAGAAATTGTCTAAATAATGAATGATCGAATCCACCCCAGCCACAGATTTGACCACCCATTCCAAAAATTAGCTAAACGCCTCAAAGTACGCACAAGAAATGGAACAACCCATGGGAAGGCACCGATCCACATAAAAACCGCTCCCCCAAAAACAACCCAGTAACCGCTGACTAGCCGCATGCACCGGCAACAGCCGGAAAGTCGCCTCGACATCCGTGTTGGCCATTAACGCCCCCCTACCAAGGAAACGCACCCACTGCACCGCCGCGAATGACGTATACACGACCGAGCAAAGATCACGATCTATCCCGTCATTAACCGACAAGCCCTTTGGATAAGACAAATGGTGAATCAACCGGTATTTGTTCGCCTCCTTCTTCGGGACAACCCCCAGCGGGGAGACGACCAAACCCGAGATGGGAAGAGAACTGAATGGCCCCACCATGCGCCCCAAGGCCACCTCCTTAGCCAATTTTTCCCTAACCACGTCAGGATGCTGGTAAGCTGACTTCAGATTTTTTATTGAAAAGGGGACCCTGTGTGGAGGGGAGGGGATACAAAAACCCACGTTAAAACCATCAAACAACAACTGCGCGTTGGCCCTGTCCGGATAACTATTTAGAAACCTGACCATCCTTTCAAGCTTCACCGGCATCACCCCCATGACTGGCGTTAACACCCACACCCCCACCTCATTTGCCCTTGCGCAAGCATTTAGATGTCCCGTGTGACGCCCCATTGCATTGTGAACAGAGGTGCTTGAACTTGCACCGAATTTATACTGCCCCTCATTGTATTGCCAGCACAGCCCGAGCTTTGCGTTGCCCCCTGAGCTGGATTGACCAAACTGGCCCGCCGCCCCCTGCTCCCGGGAAAAGACTGGCCCAGTCGAACCAGAGCTGTAACCTGTAACCAGAGGGCAATATCCTTGTGATCCCACCTAATATTGGGATGCACCGCCTTCCGTTGTCTAAATTGCTCATCATAACCTAGCCAAGCCACCCCCCCCATAGACCCTATGGGCTTCCCCGATGGCATCCATATAGCAAAACAGGGGGGAGCAATGTTCCGGAGCTTTTTCACCAATAACACTGACCAAAATGGCGAACGCTTGCAACCAGTTAACAAATGTCTTAGGGATAAGGCGATAACGACGCTTTTCCTCCACCTCCTTCTTACTCTCATCCCGCTTCCCCTTCTCCAGATTAAACTTTTCAAGGGGCAATAATGAAAAGATTTCCACGTACTCGTCCTTCCAAATTTTTTCCCGAACCTCCTGCTTCAAGTCTGCCCCCAAAGGTCCCTCAAAACACACATAAACCTCCCCCTGGCTTTATCATCTAACCGAACACCATCAACCGCCGCCGCCGAGTCGGTCTGAACTGACACCGCCACCGATTCCGTATTCGCTCCTACACTCTCAGCAACCGCGGCCGGGGCATTAACCCCCACCCCACCAGCCCCCACCCACGCCGCCACAGGAGACCGTGTAGGGGGCGCGGCAACCCCCGTCCCGTCGAGCCGGCCTAACAATTCCTTGACGCAACTGACCAGCTCTCGCAGACTATCCCCCCCTCCCCCAACATTCAAAAACCCAGACCCCACATCCCGTACCCGTTCCCCAGGACCCCCAACCCCGGAACCCTCCCTAGAAACAGGAGACATAAGTATAGCAGGAAAACGACTCACCGAGCTGCACAGGCGCTGTGAACCCATCAGCTGGACCGTCCTGTCGACGAAGCTCCCCATCCTTAAGGTCTTCGGCAGATCTGGTCCCCGATCTATGGCAGCACGTGCAGGCGTGCTCAACGGGCGGAACCGAGGTGGGGGAGGGGCGGGCTCCCAAGCTTCCTCTCTGGCAGTCGACTGGCACTGGAGGACCGGCAGCTCGCCGCCCGGAAGTCACCCGCGAAACGGATGACCTAGGCCTGCGGCCCAATGCAGGTCCCTTGCTTCCTCCGGATCACCGTGGGGCTCCACCCCCAGCCGGCACATCACCAGGGTTAGCCGTCCGAACCATGGAACCCGGCGTTGAACTGGAGAGTGGAGGGGTGACCGAAAGTAGAGGCCTCAACCCCTCCACCTCCGCTGGACTCTGCCGCAAAGCGGGATTCCTCCCGACCCTGGCTCCGGCTGCAGTATCAGAGCTGCCAGACGCCCGAGCCGGAGGGTCCCTCACAGGGCTCCCTCTGCGGCGCCGAGTCCTAGGAGCCACGTCGGGGCTCAGCCTTTCCGGACGCGAACGCCGGGCCCGGTGTGGGGGAGAGACAGCAGACGGAACCGGAGCATTGGCCACCGCTGCTGCTTGTTCCTCCAACCAAGCGGGGCCGAATGCAGCAGCCGCCGCCCGCATCTGGTCGATGAACAGCTGCGCTGACATAATGTCCCCCCACAGGTAAGATGGCCGCCTGATGGGAGATGCGTGGATGGATGTCCTTTCAGTGCGCTGCTCCCGTCCAAAAGACCGGGAAATCAGCGCACTTCCGGATAACCACCACCGGATCCCCCCTTCTCCTGGACCCACCCCCTACACTAACCCTCCCCTTCAGGCTGTGACACGATCCTCCCTCCTATCACCGTCATGTCTGGCCTACCCTCCACTGTGGCAGGGTCCGTCCGGCCTGTGCTTTTAGTTCATACAGGGCGTCTTTGTACGCCTCTGTTTAAAAAAACGGAGCGTAAAAAGACGCTCCGTAAAAAAGAAGTAGCATGTCACTTCTTGAGGCGTGTTTTGGAGCTGATTTTCCATTGAACACTATGAAAAACGCCTCAAAAAATGCCTGAAAAGAAGCTCCAAATTTCATTTTCAGCTTCAAAAACACCTGAAAATCAGAGGCTGTTTTCTCTGAAATCAACTCCGTATTTTCAGACGTTTTTTGTTAAGCGTGTGAACATACCCTCATTGTCTCTCTACAAAAAAAAATGTGCCCGAGCCGATACCATCAGGATCTACCTAAATTATATTCCTGGTTTAGACCTAGTGGATAAAAATCTGCCCTGTCATGTGATGGACGCAAAGCTGCATGGCTCGTTACAAGACACAGCCCTGATAACTGTAAATATAATAAGTTCTGCACCTGTGTGTCTATGACATGATCAATACAAATCTTTATCCCCTATAAGTAATCACTAAAAGTTCCTATTGAATGGCTGCAAGCATAGATTTTGAAAACCATGAGGAATTGATACAGAAAGTATATTGGAAATTGTGTAAAATTAAGGCAAAGATTCAGCAACAGTCATGTGATTCATAAAGGCATAATACAGAGGAGAAGTCAAGACAGGCCAGGTCATAATCTAAAGTCAAGGTCAAGCTCTGAACCACTCGTTCTACATGGTACCAGAGACTTACATGCAGACTAGAGTCACTCTGGAGGTGATTATAGATACCAAGGGAACGACCTACCTGTCCTTGGGGTCTATCATATTGATCTTACTAATAAAATTTAGGTGAAGTGGTAAACTTCACCTAACATATGTAGCATTTATTTTTTTCCACTCAACCTCCTTTAGCGACTGGTCTAGGTGGTCTTGTAGCGATAGGCTTCAAATATATTGCATATGCTAAGGTTTCCACCAGACTTCATAATTTCTACGGGATTTGAAAAATCAGAAAAAATCCCCTTTATCCACTTGCGCTATCACTTTGTGGATATTTCATGTTTTGACTCACTGATATACTTTCAATATGAACTTTGCTTAATGCTAATTACACCTTTTTAAATAGTTTTGTATCTGTCAGGTCAGCGGGACTGACGGGTTCAGTGTCAGCGGGTCCTGCGTGATCCACTTGTTATCGTTCACAAGTAAGTTATGAACTTAGATGTCTTCGGTAACAGCTCGATCCTGCGTGTCAGAGACAGGCAGGACCCGCTGACACTGAACCCGTCAGTCCCGCTGACCTGACGGATTCAGGTCTCACATCACACAGACCCGGCTCCAGGTTTATGTGGGCCCTTGGGCGACACGGACTTAGTGGGCCCCTTTGCAGGGGAACTCACGTATGCAGTAAAATGCCCAAAAGCTTCATTTTGTGCCCCCATAAAGATGTTAGGCCCTGTTTATGCCCCCATATAGAAGTAATGCCCTCTGTAGATAGTGCCACACAGCCCCCTCCTCCCAGGTAGTGCCACACAGCTCCTGACGTCACTGTCTATATATGTCCCGGGCAGAGCACTATTAGCACTCTGCCTGGGAGTGGCGTAGCTAAAGGCTGATGGGCCCTGGTGCAAGAATTCAGCTTAGGACCCCCTACCCCTGCCCAACACCACCAGACCCCTGCGCACGCCTATGCCCAGCTGCCTTGCTCAACAGACCCCATGAATGCCCCCACAGTATAATGCCCCCCATAGCTGCCCCCCACACAGTATAATGCCCTCCATAGCTGCCCCCCACACAGTATAATGCCCCCCATAGCTGCCCCCCACACCGTATAATGCTCCCCATAGCTGCCCCCCCACAGTATAATGCCCCCACAGCTGCCCCCGCACAGTATAATGCCCTCCATAGCTGACCACCACAGTATAATGCCCCCCATAGCTGCTCCCACAGTATAACTTCACCACACAGTATAATGCCCCCCATAGCTGCCCCATAATGTCCCCCATAGCTGTACCAAACAGTATAATGCTCCCCATAGCTGCACCATACAGTGTAATGCCACCCATAGCTGCCCCATACAGTATAATGTCCCCCATAGTTGCACCATACAGTATAATGTCCCCCATAGTTGCGCCATACAGTATAATGTCCCCCATAGCTGCACCATACAGTATAATGTCCCCCATAGCTGCACCATACAGTATAATGTCCCCCATAGCTGCACCATACCGTATAATGCCCCCATAGCTGTCCCATACAGTATAATGCCCTCCATAGCTGCCACATACAGTATAATGCCCCCTCAGCAGCTACAATAGGAACCCCTCCCATACCTAGTATAATGCCCCATATGTGCCTAATAGGAAAATAATAACATAACTACTTACCTACCCCCGTTCCCACGACGTGTGGAGTTTCCTTCTCCTCCTCTGAACTGTGCTGTGATTGACTCGTTGCAGACAGGCACGATCTAGTGACGTCAGTACATCGCGCCTGCCTGTGCCGAGCTGCTCACGGCACAGTGAATGCTGGAGAAATGTTCCAGGATTCAACCCAACTGAATCTGTGTCCTGCGGACACAGGCTCAGTTGGAGTCGGGACCAGTGCGGTCAGGCGGGGACACTGCTTTGGTCCAGGCATCGCTGTCCATATATGGACAGCGATGTCAGGGGCTTCCCCAAAGACGGAGTCCTGGAGCAGAGCTGCTAGTGCTCTGCCTGGGACTCCTCCACTTCTTACATCACTGTCCATATATGGACAGTGATGCCTTAGTGACGGCAGCGTCAGCACCTGGCGGCCGAGTGGGCCCCCCCAAGTGGAGTGGGCCCCGGCACTCCCCCGGGTTTGCCGGGTGCTGACGCCGGCCCTAACCGCACAATACAGCTGCTCTGTTTACAGAATACAAAGCAGCTGTATCTCAAAAAGTAAGAATCATTTTTAATAAAAAGTATTTAGAAAGTTGCACAAATTACACTGATAGACATTTATATATCTATCTACTTGTTTGTTGCCTCACTTTTGCTCAGATTGGGCCCTATGCTCCAGGTTTTCTTTATATGTTATAAATAAAAGATCACATTTTTAAGTAGAAAATTTTGCAAAGTGACATATTTCTACTGTGTATGAGTTGGAACCTGTTACAGACGATCAGTGAAGCGTGCCTCCTTCATTATCTACTACGCCTTGTTGATCTTGTTGAGAGGGACTTATTAGACTTACAATAGTACGGTGCAATAGCTATGTGGTGTTTTTGCCATGTATTGCCTTAATGGGGTTGTCCAGAAATGCATCCATAGGATAAATGAATAGACTAATTATGTCAGCAGTCATGTGACCTCCTGGCAATCAGGTAACACTATCCAGGTATATAACAGGTGAATAATAGGTTATTGAGGAGCAGAAATGATAAAGTATTTCTACCTCCAGCAACATCTCATGTCTGTTTGTGTAGGAGTCTCTGTTACATACTCCTCCCTTTCTCCTCAGCGTGTTGTTTTTTTTATATTTAACTTTATTAACAACATGACAACATCCCCTAGAGACTGGCAGCCATTTTAAAAATCATCTAGAGACCGTAAATACATGCACAGTGAAGTACATGTTCATCATTATTCCATCATTAGTCCTATTCACTTAGCCCATGGATGTGTCCTCTATGTTGTCCCAACTGATGTATGTCACGTAATACTATTGCTAACTGAATTTTAGGTGTCACAAATACCATTCTCCTGTGACAGTGGCCTCATGCCATAAAAAAACGGAATATGAACAGAATTTATAATACATGTATATTTGAAAACTGCATTATTTCCTACTGTACAAATAAATAATAATAAAAAAAAAACTGGACAATCCCTTTAAGCCGTTAGTGACCGCCTAGGTGTTTTTACGGCGGTCACTAATGGGCTTTATTCTGATTCATGTGCCTTTTTACGGCACTGAATCAGAATAAATCTGGGCGGCCGGGAGCACATTATAAGTGGCCTATATTGTACATGGTGTGATTGGAGCTGTAATGTAGATTACAGCAGTGTTTTTTATTTAGAAAAACGATCATTTTTGACGGAGTTATGACCTATATTAGCTTTATGCTAATGAGTTTCTCAATGGACAACTGGGCGTGTTTTACTATATGACCAAGTGGGCGTTGTGTAGAGAAGTGTATGACGCTGACCAATCAGCGTCATAAACTTCTCTCCATTCATTTACTCTGCACATAGTGATATAGCTATATCGCTATGTGCAGCCTCATACACAAACACTAACATTACTGCAGTGCCCTGACTATGAATATACATTACCTCCAGCCAGGACGTGATGTGTATTCAGAATTCTGACCACTTCTGTAGCGTCTCTGTGAATTACAGCACAGCACAGCGAGATCTCGCTGTGAATGACAGTTTACAGCGTAATCTCGCGAGACTACGCCTGCTATGCTGTAAATCACAGAGACGTGCAGAGAAGTGGTCAGGATTCTGAATAAACATCACGTCCTGGCTGGAGGTAATGTACATTCATAGTCAGGACACTGCAGTAATGTTAGTGTTTGTGTATGAGGCTGCAGATAGCGATATAGCTATATCGCTATCTGCAGAGTAAATGAATGGAGAGAAGTGTATGATGCTGATTGGACATTGATTGGTCAGCGTCATACACTTTTCTCCACAACGCCCACTTGGTCATATAGTAAAACACGCCCAGTTGTCCATTGAGAAACTCATTAGCATAAAGCTAATATAGGTCATAACTCCGTCAAAAATGATTGTTTTTCTAAATAAAAAACACTGCTGTAATCTACATTACAGCGCCGATCACATCATGTACAATATAGGCCACTTATAATGTGGTGACAGTGCCTCTTTAAATCTCCCTGCTGTCAGCTACCAAAGTTAGCTGAGGGCTGGATCAGACCTGCTTGAGCGGGCGGGATCAGTATCAATCTCGCCCGCCAGAGGCATGGCGTAACAGATGCCTGTCAGCTTTAGGCCTGATTCAGACTAGCTTATTTTACGTCCGTGTTACGGACGTTAAAACAACGGCCATCACTCGGACCTTTGTAATTCAATGGAGCTATACACACATGCACTGTTTTTCACGCAGCCTGTATCCGCTGCATGAAACTTAGTGCAGGTACTATTTTTGTGCGTTTTTGTGCACCACGCAGCCAATTGAAGTCAATGGGTGCATGGAAACAACTTACAGCACACGAACGTCATCAGTGTGCTGTCTGTGATTGTGATTACTAAAGAAATGATGAGGGGAAAAAAACAAACACCTCCTTTAGTTTTTTATTGCAGACATAAAAAACGCATAACATATGGATGACGTACGTGCGTAAAAAACTAAGATGCGCACCGTCCACGGATGCCACACTGAACTGCAACGCAAGAAAAATGCTGCATTATTTTACGCGTGCTAAACGGACACGTTCGTGTGAATTTAGCCTAACATTGACAGGCAATAATACACTGCAATACAGAAGTATTGCAGTTTATTATGAAAGTGATAGGATTATAGTAAAGTCCCCCACTGGGGCTGAAAAAATGTTTAACAACATTTATAACAAATTAATTATAATTCCAAGTCAAAGAAAATGAAAAACCCCCTTTTTCCCCTAACAAAATGCTTTATTATAAAAAAAGTAACAAAATTACACATATTTGGTATCGCCCCGACTGTAACGACCCCAACTATAAAGTTAATACATTATTTGAACCGCAAGGCGAATGGCGTAAAAACTAAAATAAAAAAACTATTCCAGAATTTCTGTTTTCTGTTCATCCTGCCTTCAAAAAAATTTGATAAAAAGTGATCAAAAAGTCGCACATACTCCAAAATGGTAACCAATAAAAACTATAAGTCATTCCACAAAAAAAAAGCCCTCATACATCTGTGTCGGCAAAAAAAAAAAAAAGTTATGGCTCTTAAAATATGGCGACACAAAAACAAATAATTTTGAAAAAAACTTGTTTTTACTGTGTAAATGTAGTAAAAGATAAGAAAACTATATAAATTTGGTATTGTCGAAATCGTAAGGACGGTAAACGGCGTAAATTTAGGACGCAAAAATATTAGCGAAATTGCAGCTTTTTTTTCTATCCCCCCCCAAAACTTAATAAAAGTTAATTAACAAATTATATGTACTCCAAAATTGTGTTTTTAAAAAATACAACTTGTCCCGCAAAAAAAAAAGTACTTAGACAGCTATGAAAGTTATAGCTCTTTAAATGCGACGATGGAAAAATGTAAAAAATACCTTGGTCATTAAGGCCTAAAAAAGGGGTTCAAGTGGATCTGTCACCTAAATATGTTGCCCTACGCTATGTAAAAGCAGCATGTTACAGGGACAGGTCTGCTCTCCTATTAGCCCAAATTGCGCAAAAAATTATTGTGCCATTTGGTTAATAGGAACAATCAAAGAATAAAGCAAATTCATAGTTATGAGTCCAGTGTATTTATGAGGAGAGTGCCTTTCCTCTTCATAAGGATTGATGGCTGGCCGTCGTATATACACAGCAGCCTGTCAATCACTGCTGAAAGGGTTGGGAGGAGTGCTCTCCTCACGAATACACTGGACTCACACCCCATAGAACTTTCCCTGAACTCCTTGGTGTGGAGGTGATCATTCCTGAACTGTGTGGGCCGGCCCTACTTCTCTCCACATGTCTCACTGCAGCCAATAGTACACAGTAGAAGTGTTACAATGGGCGGGAGCTCACATTGACTGACAGGGATATGAGGAGAGAAGTTAGGAAATCTCAAGGAATAGGCTGATTTGATCCAACAGGCATGAACTTTGCGAAAGGAGATCGGCAAACCAGACTGAAGATTCTCGAGATATCATGTTTGACATGCACTTTTGGTTTTAAACAACTTGACAATTTGATTTTTTGCTGGAGTTACGCTTTATTCTGGCTTGCGCATACCTCACAATTTCCAAGTATCACAAAGAGGAACAACTGATGCGGTGCCATACATTATACAGCCCCATAGATGCACTCATTAAGTATAATGCCAACACAGATGCCCCCATACAGTATAATGCCCACACAATTTCTCCCATGCAGTATAATGCCCATACAGATGCCCCCATGCAGTATAATGCCCAAACAAATTACCACATATAGCATAATTCCCCCATAGCTGTCCCATACAGTATAATGCCCCATACAGTATAATGCCCACACAGATGCCCCCATACAGTATAATGCCCCCATAGCTGAACCATACTGTATATTGCCCCAAAGCTGCCCCATACAGCACAATGCCCCATAGCTGCCCCATACAGTATAATGCCCCCTAGCTGCCCTTATACAGTATAATGCCCCCTTAGCTGCCCCTAGTGCCAGTACCCTTGTAGTTAGTGACACAGTGCCCATGTAGATAGTGCCCATGTAGCTAGCACCAGTGTCCCCTGTAGATAGTGCCCCTATGTAGTGCCACCCACCCTTGAAGATAGCACCACCCCCTGTAGTTAGCGCCATTGGGACTCCCTCTAGGAGCGGAATCCCCAGCCAGAGCATAGGCCGGGGATTCTACTCTTAGAGGGAAGCCCTGATGTCACTGTCCATATATGGACAGTGACATCAGTGTCTACTTGAGCGGAAAGTAGCGCTGTGCTCGGCGAGCAGAGGAGCTCCCTCTACTCCTTCGCTCTGAAGTAATTCTGAAGCAGGGAGCTGATGTTTCCTTCAGAATTGGGTTCAACTGTATCTGCGTCCTGAGGACGCAGATACAGTTGACAGCGGGACATACCTCCGGCCGCCCGGGACAGTGGGACACCGCCCAGAATCCGGGACTGTCCCGCTGAATCCGGGACGGTTGGGAGCTATGGTGTTTAGGTCTGCTCTTAGAGCTGTAACTGTTGCCCTAGTCATCTTGTTATGTCCATGCAATGTACTATTACCCAATCTTTACAGAAGTTATATGCTGTTGGCTTTTCTATGTAGTAATGTTGAATGATTTTAATAGGAGGCACAGACTGGTGGGTGTTTTGCTATTCTATCTTAACCCCTTCCCGCCGCAGTCACTTTTGACCTTCTTAACAGAGCCTAATTTTTCAAATCTGACGTGTCACTTTATCAGGTATTAACTTTGGAATGCTTTTACCTATGCAAGCGATTCTGAGATTCTTTTCTCGTTTCTTTTTTTTTCTGACTATAAGGCGCAGTTTTTAGCAAGAATAAATCTTGCTAAAAAGGCCCTTCGTCTTATAGTTGGCAGTCAAGGGACCCGGCTGCGCACGGCCTCCTGACCGCTTCTCTTCTTAACCCCGTCCTGACCCATGATGTGCCAACACATCATGGAGCGGGGGGGGGGGGGTGATGTAAGGAGCGGGCTCACGCCCTGAGCCCGCTCAATACACTGCAAGTATCAGCTCTGTTTTACAGCTGACACACTGCTCTAACGTCCAGCAACAGCGATCACGCTGTTCCTGGCCGTTTGACTAGTTATATGCAGCGGTCAATAGCGACCGCAGCATTTATAGGGGTTTTCCCATGAGAGACATTTATGACATATCCACAGGATATGTCATAAATGTCAGACAGAGGTGGGACCCGCATCTATCTCTAGAACGGGGCCCCCTAAACCCCGTTCTATCTTACTTGGCTCTTCTGTCTCCCGGCCACTTCCTGATTATGTGGTCGGGAGTTACGGAAACAGCTGAGTGCTCGCTAAGCTACGCTGTTTCCGGAACTCTCATAGAAGTGAATGGGAGTTACGGAAACAGTGTAGCACCGTGAGCTACGCTGTTGCCGGAACTCGGTAGCTACGACAACAGCGTACATGGTCGAGTTACAGAAATAGCGTAACTCGCTGAGCTACGCTGTTTACGTAACTCCCATAGAACTGAATAGTAGTTATGAAAACAGCGTAGCATGCTACGCTGCTTCTGTAACTGCCATTCACTACTATGGGAGTTACGGACACAGCGTAGCTCAGCGAGTTATGCTGTTTCCGTAACTCATCCATTTATTGTAGTGTATTGTACCAGCGATCTACCTATCGCTGGTTCAAGTCCTCTAGGGGAACTAATGAGATGTGTAAAAAAAAAGTTACATAAATTAAAAAAAATATTAAAAGTTCAAACAAATAAAACTTTTTCCCCAAGCACAATGGAAAAAATAAAAAAAATTGGTATTGCTGCGTCTGTAAAAGTCTCATCTATTACAATATAGCATTATTTGACTCGCACGGTAAACGGCGTAAAATAAAATAAAATAAATAGCGCTAAAAAAAATGAAATAAAGTGACAAAAAAATGGTATGTACCAAAAAATGGTGCCAAAACTACCGCTTATTCTGCAAAAAATAAGCCCTCACACCGCACAAATCAATGATAAAAAAAAAATTATGCCTCTCAGAATGTGCTGAAACAGAACAATTTTTTTTAACAAATAGTTTTTTCTTTGTAAAAGTAGTAAAATATGATTTTTTTCCCTATTTTCTGTTGTCTAAAACCTGGGTGCATCTTATAGTCAGGTGTGTATTATAGTCCGAAAAATACGGTACTTTATGTCAAAGGTAACATTTGGTCGATACATTCAGTGGTTTTTTTTAAACCCGTTTTATTGAGGAATTTCAGTACAAATGTATCCAATATACATTAAACAACACAGAAAAGAGTGTATCTATGTTTGACATCCGTTTTACATAAATGAAGTATATGCACACGTAGAGGTTCTACAGAGATCAGCATAAATATAAGGCACTATATTGTACAGAAGAGGACATTAGAAAGATTTAAGTCAGGACATTTAGAAGTAGTAAATAAGACCTCAACCAACCAGACTAATCAGTCAGCAACGAGTTCCTCAAATCTGCATACCTCTGTGGAGTGAATTGGGGTAAGCGAGGAGGTGCACCAAGCCTCCCGGAGAACTGATGTGCACAACCTCTGCGTTTATAGACTATCCGTTCATATGGGAGGATCGAGTTAACCAAAGATTTCTATCTAGAAAGTTTAAGAGGTCTTGGATCCATCCACCGTAGTGCAATTGTTTTGCTCGCCATGAAAAGGACTTCCTTGAGAAAGCTCCTAACATGGGGCCATTGATCTTCTGGTAAGACACCAAATAAACATACCCGTGAGGACAGAGGAACTGGGATCCGTGTTACCAGGGGCGGACATACCGCATGTGCAGCCGGTGCAGCTGCACAAGGGCCCCGCGTGGGAAGGGGGCCCGTTCCTCTGCTGGCCGACTCAGTTCTCAGCTGCGCGATGCTGAGGACTGAGACAGAGGCCCGTGGACCACTGGCGTAGCTATAGGGGTCGCAATTGCGACCGGGCCCCGAAGCCAGGGGGGCCCACGGCCCCCCGCACCACATCAATAAAAAGTTACTATAGTAACTCGGGCCGCGGGCCCCTGTTACTATAGTAACATACTTTACTTACCTTCCTGGTTCCGGATCGCAGCGGAGGTCCTGACGTCAGGCGCTGTGCGCAGCGCATGACGTCACAGCGCTATGCCGCCGCGCACAGCATCGAGACTACAGAACTCCCGCCGCGGCCGAAGAGGAAGGTAAGATAGCCCTGACTGGCGGGGTCCGACTCCTGGGACCCGCCAATCAGCTGTTTTGAAGGGGCCGCAGCACTCGTACGAGAGCTGCTCCCCTTCATTCCTGTCACTTCATTCCGGTCACACTGTGAATCGGTTTCGGCGATTCACAGTGTGGGCGAGTAGTGAAATGAAGGGGAAGCAGCTCTCGTACGAGTGCTGCGGCCCCTTCAAAACAGCTGATTTGCGGGTCCCGGGCGACACATCAGCTATTGATGGCCTATCCTGAGGATAGGCCATCAATGTTTAGGGACTGCACAACCCCTAAGCCTACGATGTAGCAGGCTTAGGGGGCCCATGAGACAGGATCACAGATTGTGTGATGCTGTCTGCTGGGCCCTGTATCTAAGCCAATCACATGGTAGGCTTAGATACATGGCCCATGCGTGATCCTGTCTGCTGGGCCCTGTATCTAAGCCTACCACACTGTAGGTTTAGATACAGGGCCCCAGCACACAGTAATCTTATACTGTATAAGATTACTGTCTGCTGGACCCTGTATCTAAGCCTACCTTGTGGTAGGCTTAGATACAGGGTCCCACAGACAGTATCACACATGGGCCCTGTATCTAAGCCTTAGGGTATGTGCACAGACACTAATTACGTCCGTAAGTGACGGATGTATTTCGGCCGCAAGTACCGGACCGAACACACTGCAGGGAGCCGGGCTCCTAGCGTCGTACTTATGTACGACGCTAGGAGTCCCTGCCTCGCTGTGGGACAACTGTCCTGTACTGTAATCATGTTTTCAGTACCGGACAGTTGTCCGGCAGCGAGGCAGGGACTCCTAGCGTCGTACATAACTATGATGCTAGGAGCCCGGCTCCCTGCAGTGTGTTCGGTCCGGTACTTGCGGCCGAAATACGTCCGTCAATTCCGGACGTAATTAGTGTGTGTGCACATACCCTAACACATGTGTTACTAATCATTTTTTGTGTGTTTTCTTACAGGTTCGGTCGTTGGACTACGGCGGATTCCAGGACTACTTCGATGACAGCTTTTTTTTTTATTAATAAAATGGTTAATGAGGGTTGTGTTTTTTTTTTTTATTTCAATAAAATATTTTTTCTATGTCTTTGTGTTTTTTTTTAAACTATATTACTACCGCCTTAGTAATGGCCGCCGGCTGATTGACAGCATCCATTGCTAAGGCAGGGCTTAGTGTTAGCCGGTGCAGAGGCTAACACTAACCCCCTTTATTACCCCGGTACCCACCGCCACCAGGGGTGCTGGGAAGAGCCGGGTACGATCCAGTACCTGACCATCTGTAGTGATGGTCGGCCACTGGGGTGGCCGCAGGCTGGTATTATCAGGAGGGGAAAGGCCAGATACAGTGGCCCTTCCTACCCTGGTGATGCTAGGCTGCTGCTGCTTTATTGTATCTGGCTGGTTATGAAAATGGGGGGGACGCCACGTCATTTAAAAAATAATTGGAAAGAACGATGTCGGGTCCCCCCCAATTTTCATAACCAGCCAGATACAACACAGCAGCAGCAGGCAGCATTACAAGGGTGGGAAGGGCCACTGTTTTTGGCCTTCCCCAGCCTAATACTACCAGCCTGCGGCCACCCCGGTGCCTGCCCGTCACTACAGCTGGTCGGGTACTGGTTTGTACCCGGCTCTTCCCAGTACCCCTGGTGGCGGTGGGTACCGGGGTAATAATGGGGGTTAGTGTAGACTCTGCACCGGCTAACATTAAGCCTCGCCTTAGTAATGGAGGTTGTCAATCAGCCAGCGGCCATTACTAAGGCGGTGATAATAAAGTTTAAAAAGATACAAGCACATAGAAATTTTTTTTATTGAAATAAAAACACAACCCTCATTAACCATTTTATTGAGAATAAAAAAAACGCCGTCATTGAAGTCCTCGTATCCGAAGTCCAACAACCGAACCTGTAAAAAAAACACAAACACACAAAAATAATCAGTAACACATAAAGAAGCAAAATTATTATTCTTACCTTTCCTGGGTCCAGCGCTGGAGCCGCAATGTCAGCGAGCTGGGCCCTGTATCTAATCCTATCATGTGTGATACAGTCTGCTGAGCTGTGTATCTAATCCAATCATGTATGATACTGTGCTGGGCCCTATATCTAATCCGATCATGTGTGATACTGTCTGCTGAGCCACTGTATCTAATCCTATCATGTGTGATACTGTCTGCTGAGCCACTGTATCTAATCCTATAATGTGTGGTACTGTCTGCTGAGCCACTGTGTCTAATCCTATCATGTGTGATACTGTCTGCTGAGCCACTGTATCTAATCCTATCATGTGTGGTACTGTCTGCTGAGCCACTGTATCTAATCCTATCATGTGTGGTACTGTCTGCTGAGCCACTGTATCTAATCCTATCATGTGTGATACTGTCTGCTGGGCCACTGTATCTAATCCTATCATGTGTGATACTGTCTGCTGAGCTGTGTATCTAATCCTATCATGTGTGATACTGCCTTCTGAGCCACTGTATCTAATCCTATCATGTGTGATACTGTCTGCTCAGCCACTGTATCTAATCCTATCCATAGTTTATAGGGTCGTAGTGCTATAGATATGCTATGCTGTCTCCTATACACACACTTTTTTTTGGGGCGGACACATATGTATTGGGGCTATTTCCCGGACATTTTAAGCCCTGAGGGTATGTTCACACGGCAGCGTCTGTTACGGCTGAAATTACTGTGCTGTTTTCAGGAGAAAACAGCACCGTAATTTCAGCCGTAATGGCATGTGCAGGCGTCTTTTGCTGCGTCCACTACGGAAGTAATTGAAGCTGGTTTTCCATGGAGTCCATGGAAAACGGCTCCATTTACATCTGAAGAAGTGACAGGCAGTTTTTTACGCGCCGCCTTTCGACAGCGGCGCGTAAAAAAAAATGACCATCGGCACAGAACATCGTAAGACCCATTCAAATGAATGGGCAGATGTTTTCCGACGCTTTTGAGCCGCATTTTCGGATGTAATTCAATGCTAAAACGCCCAAATTACGTCCGTAAATAGTGTGTGTGTGAACCCAGCCTTAGTGACGCCCCGGCTGCTAGTGCTGCATTGTTGGGTCACTTAGGAGACCCAGCGATGCAGCTGAAAGCGGACCGTCGGCCATGAGAAGTTTGCGGGGTGGGGGGGGGGGGGGCCCTGGCACATTATCTGCACAGGGGCCTTTTGCAGTCTGTGTCCGCCACTGCGTGTTACTGCTGATACCGTGTATACTATCTCCTTCCAAAAGGAAGAGATAGGCATGCCCAAATCATGTGCAAGAAATCTGATCTCGGAAAACGACATCTATGACATTCAGGGGTTGGGTATCTACCCATTTTATTCTGTCTTACTGGTGTAAGATGGCTCTGATGAACTATACAGGGATGTATAATTTTGTTATTAGCCGCAGGGGACACTGAGAGTGGAGAGGAGAGTACCTCCCCCTATTCATTACTAGACATGTCTGGTATTTGGGTAGTCCATTTGTCCTTCACAGGTAGCGGTGTATGTACCAATTTTGCTTGCATAAGGGATGTTTAAATCATAGAGATCAGTCTCCTAGGTCCCTGGGATATAAATATCACGATTAGAGGGAATTGTGAGAAATGAGAGATAGTGACTTCTTATTGCATTTCGAAGCTGTAAAAAACTGTAGAATGCTTCCCTAGGTAAATCAAAGTCAGACAAATAGAAACTGGGGAGGAGACCTCCAGCTCACCTTTCACACTCCAGTGTGGTGTGGATTATGGATGGCGCTCGGATCCTCGTGTCGGCACACGGCAGGCTAGCGAGAAAGGAAGAAGGTAGGATCCAGCGCTGGGTGCAATTAAAACGGATTTTCTGTTCCAAGTTTATTGGAAATAGATTAAAAGGAAGTCCAGTTGCATGTAGTCCTGGGTTAGTGAGAAGTGGAGGTGCGTGTCCTCGGGGCCTACGCGTTTCGGACGACTATCCGCGTCCTTAAACTTGGCTGTAGTGATTTTTGAAATGAGCGCGCTGTCAATTTATACTCAGTCAGCTGATTTATGCGTGTCATCGTCTATATTATTTTGGAACGCAAACCGGAAATGATCCATTTAATACCTAGTCAGCTGTTTATTGATGCGTGTCATCATCTATTTTGCGTTGGAACGCAAACCGGAAATGGTCATAGGGTCCTGTGTTATCCGTTGGATCTTTTCCGTAAGTAATAAGGTTATTCTAAAACTTTGTCTGCCTGGACAAATGGGATTATATGATGTATTATATCTGTTTGTGATAGGTACTGTATGTTGATAATAATTGTGTTTTGATTTAATTGTGACGTTTCAGATTTTTGAGTGGATATATAACAATCACGGAGTCCGGCTTAAATGTATATCCAGGTCTAAAATGTCTCCCAGAAACCATCATAAACGTTCGTGTTGGCTGTAAGTAATACTGGAACATAAAATTACACTCGTATACCCGATGATTTATATATAAATGGTTGTGTTTACTTGTTGATTGTAGCGAAAACTGGGGGCCCTATCGAGCTAGTCCTGATGGATTATCAAGTCATATATAAGTGGCCATGAAAGTTGAATTATGACTGGTATTGTTACGTGACTGATGTTGTTTGCCTAGAAATGAAGTGTGCATAAAGACCTGTTAAAGTGTGACAGCGCGCTCTGCATTGAGGATGAGGACTGTGTGGGGAATGTGTAGGAAGGACACAACTGGATCTCTAAGGGGATTTGGGAACAAGTAAAGAGACAACAAGACTAGGTGATGTGTGAATTAAAAAGTGTGCATGACAAAAAGCACATGTTATGCATGCATCGCTTGGGGGACTTGTACCTTGGACGACTTCGCATAGTTAATTCGATTTTAATTTTTGTGAGTCGTGACTCTATCCTGATGTTATGCTCATGTGTAGCTGATGTTGCTTCTATATATAGTAATTGTATTTATTGACTGGTAATATTTGTATGCATGATGACTGCTTAGTATAGATACATTAGTTCTTTTCTTAGGTTTAAGCCTTTTGGGTACCTTGTATTGAGTCTGTATATCCAGTAAGCTTCCCTAAGATGGATTTTGTGTTTTATGTCACCTCCCCGTTTGCAGGGATGAATTTTTTCTATTGCGTAGCAGCGAAAAAATTTGATGGATCTATGATGTTGGGAAATGAAGTGCTTAGCAGCATTTGATATGTTTAGAATATTTTCATTTCTGATATAGCTGAGGTGTTCTAGAATTCTTACTTTAAACTTCCGATTGGTGCAGCCTACGTATTTTAAATTACATTCAGTGCACTCTATGATGTAAATGACAGCTTCAGAATTGCAGTTGATATAGTTTTGAATGTTGAAACTGTCTTTTTTTGTGGAGTCACTGAAAGTTTTGGTAATCTGAACAAGGGAGCACACTTTGCATGGGTGCTGCCCACATTTGTAGAAGCCCATAGTCTCTAACCATGTTGTTTTTGGTTTTTCGTTGGCAGTGAATAAAGATGGAGACAAAGTGGTACCTAGGGAGGAGGCTTTCCTTGCCACTATTCTGCACCCTCCGGACAACACCGTGCGTAGAGTATCATCTTCCATGAGAATAGGTAAGTAGTCAGTTACTATTTTTTTGATTTGTGTGAACTGATTACTCTGTTGTAGGATCAACGTTGGTTGGTTGTCCATCAATTGCGTGTTGTGTGTTGAGTTTGCTATTTTGCTACAGTGACCTAGAAGTTGAGGTCTGCTTTTCTTGGTCATAATGTTACTGGCCCGATTGAGTGACCATTTGGGATAGCCTCTTTCTTTGAGTCTTGTTTTGATTATTTCTTGTTCTATTTCAAATTGTTTTTGTGATGTACAGTTCCTTTTAGCACGGTGCATTTCTCCCACCGGTATGGCTTTGATAGTGTGCTTGGTATGATTGCTGTTCGCATGTAATAAATTATTAGTTGCCGTGGGTTTTCGGTGTGTTTTGGTCGAGATGTTTTGGCCATTGACACCCTTAAGTTCCAAATCCAGGAAGATGATGTTGGTGACATCGAAGTGGTACGTAAATTTAAGATTGCAGTCATTATTGTTAAGAAATTGTGCGAACTCAGGGATAATGTTGGTATCTTCTTTCCAGATAATCAATATATCGTCAATATATCTACCGTACCATTCTATGCAGTGACTGTATGTGTTTTCGGTCGAAAAGATATAAAATTGTTCCCACCATGCCATGACTAAGTTAGCTATCGAGGGGGAGAATTTGGCCCCCATGGATACACCTTTGAGCTGCAAATAGTATTTTGAATCAAATTGGAAATAGTTATGTGTTAGGAGAAAATTGAGTACCTCAAGTATGTACAATTGGAAGTGTACATCATATGTACTGTGTTTGGTGAGATGATATTCAAGGGCAACGTGGGCAATTCGGTGCGGGATTGAAGTATATAGTGACACGACGTCACATGTAAGCCAACTGTATTTTTTGTCCCAACGTTTGTTGAATAATAGATTTAGGACATGTTTGGTGTCTCTAAGAAAGCCAGGTGTCGTTTGTGCCAATGGTTGTAACAATGTATCTAACCATTCTGAAAGTCTTTCTAAGATCGATCCAATACCTGAAACAATCGGTCTCATAGGTGGAGGGAATGTCTGTTTGTGAATTTTTGGGAGTGCATGGATGATTGGGGTGATTGGTTGGTCGATGTAAATAAAGTCCATTTGTTTTTGATTGATGAACCCATCCTGAAGCCCATCATTGAGTAGTTTTTTCATTGACAATTGGATTGTTTCTACTGGGTTTTTGTCCAATTTTTTATAAGTGGTTTCATCCGACAGCATGTTTAAAATGGAATGTTTGTAATCTTCTTTGTTTAATACTGTAACATTGCCCCCTTTATCTGACATTTTGATGATTATTTGTTTGTTTTCTTGTAATGATTTTGCTGCTTCTTTAAGTTTGATTGACATGTTCTTTATCGGACGCTGTCCTTTAAGGTTGTCAGCAAGATGGTGAAGTTCTTTTTCGATGACCATTTGAAACCGATCCATAGAATCTGTGCGTGAGCTGGTAGGGTAAAATTTGGGGTTTGATGTTTTGAAATTGAGAGCTGTAGTTACTGTTTGATTTGGCGTTTCATTTCTCATATGATCAAGGCTTACTATCGTTGTGAGTTCTTCAAATGAAAAATTCGATGACTGAGACGTCAATTCGGGCAATGATTGTGCCTGTCTTTCTATATCTGAAGTTGAGGATGATGACAATATAATAGTATCTTCTGGTTTTGGTTCGTGTTGGATAAAGAAATGCCTTTTGACTGTCAAATTGCGAATGAATTTATTGATATCGAGTATGGTGTTGAAGAGGTTAAAGTTTTTTTTTTTTTTTTTGGGGGCATAATTTAGGCCTAGAGATAAGACCTCATTTTGTTCAGCAGTTAGAGGTATGGAGGAAAGATTGGTGACATTGGTGGTTAATGTTGTTGGAATTTCCTTGAGCGGAGGCGGCGGTTCTGTTCTGTATTTGATCGACTTATGTTTTCTGCCGCCCCTCCTTCCCCGTTTTTTGACTGGAACAGATTGTTGTCTGATCTGAAATTAGCGTGCGGATGTGTTCGAATATTTTCGTCTTCTGAAAAACCATCGGCAGACTCTGGTTCTGTGGAGCTAAAACTGACTCTGTTCGGGAGGTCCCTGAATTGTTTGTGAGTCTGATTTCTTCTTTTTAAAATTGGTCTCGGTCTGTTGTAGTTCCTTATTTTGTGGCTCCAGTTGTAAACTTCGTTGCATGAATAATCTTTAATGTCTCTTTGAAATTTGTTTTTCTTTATGTCTGCGATAGCGTGATCAAGTTTGTCAGTAGCAGATGACGTCCTGGTGTAGAGAAGAGTGAACGAAGGTGAGTTTGAAAAGACTTCTAGTGATTTCTTTATGTCCAAAATATTAACGTCTAATTCTTTAAGTTTGAGTTCCTCCTGTTTTGTAATTAATTAGATTAAATATCACGATTAGAGGGAATTGTGAGAAATGAGAGATAGTGACTTCTTATTGCATTTCGAAGCTGTAAAAAACTGTAGAATGCTTCCCTAGGTAAATCAAAGTCAGCTTGCATTTGTGAAAAGCTTTCCATGACGTATACTTAAGTCAAATGTCAGGAAGGGATTAAAATTTATTTATTATTGTTCAAATGTAATTTTCTTTTGGGATGGGCAGGGGTGGGACAGCAGCAAATTTATTTATTTCATATTAGTAGGAATGTTTTTATTGTATGAAACCCTAATAAAGATTAATTAAATTAAAAAAAGGTATGCAATACTAACTGTGAAATGGTAAAACTTTATTTCTTACCATGCGCATTACCAGTTACACAAGAGAGGGCCAGTAGGTTTGGATGGCAGCCCACTTGCATTTCCTTGAAAGGCACATGATTTAGCTGGAACATTGCAGCAATCTTTTTGGTTAAATATTAAGGAGAAGAACCACGAAGTTAATCTCTTGGCGTCACCTTGATAACACGTTTATTCATTTTAACTGTAATGATTTTATACATGATATTAAAGACACTTTAATAAAATAGACATTCAAGACCTAAGATCAGGCCCAAATATAAAAATTAACCCCTTAAAGACCAAGCCAATTTTGGCCTTAAATGGTTATTCCCATCTCAGACATTTATGTCATTTCCACAGAATATACCATAAAGGTCTGATAGAAGCAAGTCCCAGCTCTATGACCTGCACCTATATCGAGAACAGGGGTCATCCAACTCCTGTCCCGCATCTGTTGATTCCGGACAGGGTCTATGTTGTGAGGTTGCCACGCCTGCGCACGGCTTCCTCCATTATCTTTTAACTGTATACTGTATGTTTAAGAAATACTTCTATACAAATTATTTCCCTATTGTTTAGATACAAATTCCCTGACAAAGAATCCACCAGAAAAGAAGTTTGAAAGAATAGAATTGAATAATATTTTGTTATTTTAATAGCCACTACATTTTTTTTTGGGGGGGAACCACAAATATAAAACCAGTGGTAACTGTTCAACAATTGTTCAACTTTAAAAAAAGATATTTTTATTCCCGAAAATATCACTATTTATAAACTTTTCATTGGTTGTAGCAGTGTTGACTTTGCCAGTGCAACAGAGCTTTATAATTTGGCTTAAGTGATATATAGGACTACCGGCAAGCTGACTCCATTATCTTATTATAGCTCTGTACACAAAAGCGAAAGCTGAATGACAAATGAATGTATTACATCTATATGGATTACTAATGCCTTGGCTAAAATGTCTCTTGATTAATGGAATGGTGGCCAACCATCAGCAGATATGTTAATAATGTATTACTTGTTTTTAGTTCATTACATGTTTAATGTAAAAATGGATCAAAGGGCATTGAAAAGCTGGAGGTGTTGATGTGATGTCTTATTAGATGACTTACTCTATGATTAATAAGTAATTTATTACTAATGCAACATTTCTATAGCTATTTTTAATGTAGGTTCTTAAAAAAAGACTTTCTTTAATCACTGTGAGTTTAATAAATGATATGAACTTCTGCACTTAAAAGTTTTGCAAGATTCATATGTTCCATGAGTTATAAATGATAAACACATTTTCCAGGTGTTCTGCTCTTTGTAAGCTATGAATCATAGAATACTGCAAAGTTCAGAGATCAATATACTTGTCAGAGTATGTAGGAAGAAATGCATTTCTATTCCAAATCTTTTAGGAAAGGACACCACGCCACAGGTATGTTTTCAGGGATTTTAGCCCACTTTTAATGAACTGTCAGATATCCAAAATATATATTTGAAATTTTTCTCCATTCTGTGATTCCTATTACTTCTGCCGAATACAAATGTCAGTATATTGTTCTTGCCAAAATCTTAGCCACTGAGAAATGGATACAGCTATAGGACAACTCCAAGGCTGGCATACAAAAAAATTAGATTCTGGCATATCCCATTTTTCTATTATTATTTGCGTCTTTAACATAATGTTATGGAGAGGAAGCCGTACTGCAGGCACAAAAGCAATAAGGGGAGGCCTCCATGAAAGAGCTAGGAGGAAGGGGTTGTCAGAGTTGGTTGACCCATAGTATGGCATTTCATTGGTTGCGTTTGGAGGGGGGGGGGGTTAGGGTCAGTTCACACATTGCGTAAATACTACGGATTTTCCACAACAGAATTAGTTGCGGAAAGTCCGCAGCATAATACAGTAGCAGCAAAGTGAATGAGATCAAACAAATCTCATCCACACGCTGCGTAAAGAGTGAGCGGAAATACAGTTCAGAAAATGACATGCGGTGCAGAGATTTATCCTGCAGCATGTTATTTGTATTTGCGTAAACGCTGCTTATTTGTTTCGGGTTTTCCCCATTGTATTCAATGGGGAGGTAAAACCCACAACAAAAAGCAGCTGTTGCGTTTGGCGGAATCGCAGCAATTCCACCGCAAAAATGCAACTCAAAAGGGAAAAAAAGAAAAAAACTTATACTTACCCAGAAGTCTGTGTTCTTCCCCCAGGCCGGCCTCCTGGGATGATGTTTTATCCCATGTGATCGCTGCAGCGCTGGTTACTTGAAATGAAACATAATCCCAGTAGGCTGGCCTTTATGACATCAGAGGCCCGGCCTCCTGGGATGACGTTTCATCCCATGTGACCACCGCTGCAGCCAATCACAGTTTTCAGCAGTTTTCCACAGTGGACATTCCGGGCGAAAAACTGCACCACAGTTTGGTGCGGATTTTAGCCATGAATTCCCGGTGGCCACCGGGGCGGATCCCAGATACCCTTTTATTTAGGGATTCTGGGATCGGCATTTGTTTAGGGGTCTGGAGTTTGTAATAGTCTAGGGGTCTGTATTTACTTTGGGGTGTAATGAAGGGGGTCATATACACTATTTGAGATTCAAATACCCTATGGTGTGTGTGTGTGTGTGTGTCCTATATAAATAAACAGGGCATGTGGGCAAAAGTTTTCCAGTGTCCTGGCAGAATCTCCCTGATGTCCCTTCTTAAATGTGTGTGTAACGTTCAATGGGGTTGTGGATCCAAAGGGCTACTCCGACGGAACAGAGTAGTTTCAGGACAGACAGGTGTTGAACAGTCACAGGTAGATGGTACCTTGGTGGCAGCTGGATACTGGCAGATAGAAGATAGTGGATACAAACTGGTGCCGTATTATTGGAAGCAGGCTGGTGCCGTATTACTGGAAGCAGGCTGGTGCCGGATTACTGGAAGCAGGCTGGTGCTGGATACAGGATACTGACTGGTCACGGACATAGGACATGGGATGCAGGATACCAACTGATAACGGACATGGAATACAGGATACTGAATGGTTACAGACACAGGATACCGGCTGGTAACGGATACGGGATACAGGATACTGACTGGTAAAGGACACAGGATACGGAACCTTCGCAGGATAACACAAGGTTTGTCCAACTTTGCTCAGGGACTGGGGCAAGGGGCAGGCTCACTTATAAAGCCCTCGGTGTGCAGGGATAGGATGGGGACACTTTTACTGGCGCGCGAACTCTATGGGCACAGTACAGGGGAGGAGGTAGGGAGCATAGTGCAGAGGATGAACAGACTGCCAGCCGGGGCCGCCGATAGGAGAAAGATGCTGGCGGTCATCGGACGTCGGAGCTACAGTGTGCAAGTATGACTTAGAATAATAAAAGATCAAATACAAAACACGGAAGTTTTCAAAAGTTTTGGACTTGATTTTAACCCCTTCCCTCTTTGGCCACATTTGACCTTCCTGACAGAGCCTCATTTTTCAAATCTGACATGTTTCACTTTATGTGGTAATAACTTCGGAATGCTTTTACCTATCCAAGCGATTCTGAGATTGTTTTCTCGTGACACATTGGACTTTATGTTACTGGCAAAATTTGCTGGATACATTCAGTGTTTAATTGTGAAAAACACAAAATGTAGCGAAAAATTACAAAAATTAGAATTTTTCTAAATTTAAATGTATCTGCTTGTAAGACAGGCAGATATACCACACAAAATTGTTACTAATTAACATCCCCCACATGTCTACTTTAGATTGACATTGTTTTTTGAACATCCTTTTATTTTTCTAGGACGTTACAAGGCTCAGAACTTTAGCAGCAATTTCTCACATTTTCATGTAAATTTCAAAACGCTACTGTTACAGGGGCCAGTTCAGTTGTGAAGTGGCTTTGAGGGCCTTATATATTAGAAACCCCCAATAAGTCACCCCATTTTAAAAACTTCACCCCTCAAAGTATTTAAAACAGCATTTAGAAAGTTTATTAACCCTTTAGACGTTTCACAGGAATTAAAGCAAATTAGAGGTGAAATTTACAATTTTCGAGGGTTTTTTTCAGAAATTCATTTTTAATCCATTTTTCTTGTAACACAGAATGTTTTACCATAGAAATGCAACTCAATATTTATTGCCCAGGTTCTGCAGATTTAGGAAAAATCCCATATGTGGCCCTAGTGTGCTTATGGACTGAAGCACAGGCCTCAGAAGCAAAGAAGCTCCTAGAGGATTTTGGGGCCTTCTTTTTATTAGAATATATTTTAGGCACCATGTCAGGTTTGAAGTGCTCTTGCAGTGCCAAAACAGTGGAAATCCCCCAAAAGTGACCCCATTTGGGAAACTAAACCCCTCAACGAAATTATCTAGGGGTATAGTGAGCATTTTGAACCAACAGGTTTATTGCAGAAATTATTGGAAGTAGGCTGTAAAAATGTAACCCCTTTGCGCCATTTCACGTAACTGTACGTGATGGGATGTGGTCTGTTCGCGCAGCTCCACGTACAGTTACGTGAACGCTTTAAACTGTCGCCGCACCGGGATGTGCGGAGGCAGTTTAAAACAGACGGCTGTCCGAGACAGCCTAGCAGTTGAGGATGCTGGCCGAGGACCAATCACAGCTGTCCTCGGCTGGCGATGGCTGTGATTGGTCCATCAGTGCAGATGGAATAATCACAGCTTAGTGTGACGTTCCGAACGATTTAAACTTCCGCCGCACATCCTGGTGCAGCGGAAGTTTAAAAAAGACGGCAGTCAGAGACAGCCTAGTAACTCTGGATGTTGGCCGAGGACCAATCACAGCTGTCCTCGGCCGGCGATCGCTGTGATTGGTCCATCAGTGCCGATGGACCAATCACAGCTTAATTTGACTTTGACAGGATTACAGTTCTGGAAATACGGCTGTCCAAGACAGCCTAGTAACAGGGGATGCCAGCCGAGGACCAACCACAGCTGTCCTCGGCCGGCGATCGTTGTGACTGGTCCATCAGTGCTGATGGACCAATCACAGTTTATTATGACAGTTGGAGAGGGGAGTTTAGTGTAGTCTCCGTCTCTGACCGCTTCACTTCTGTCAGTGAAGCGATCCGAGAAGGAGCTATTGCTAGATAGATTATAAATGAGTAATTAACCATATAAATTAACCCCTGGATCACCCAGCAGCCAATCTACTGAGCCCTATACCTGTCCTGTGACCTATACAGGTGTCCTGTGCCCTATACAGGTGTCCTGTGACCTATACAGCTGTCCTGTGCCCTATACAGCTGTCCTGTGCCCTATACAGCTGTCCTGTGCCCTATACAGGTGTCCTGTGACCTATACAGGTGTCCTGTGACCTATACAGGTGTCCTGTGACCTATACAGCTGTCCTGTGACCTATACAGCTGTCCTGTGACCTATATATTGTCTCATCGCTACCGTCCTGTATTCTGCGCCTAATTGGGACATACCAAACTCCATCCACCTGCGTTTGACACCTGTTACTCGGGAGTTTTTGTAGATATATTTAAAAAAAATACCTTTGTTTTAGGGAATTAGTTATTCTATAAAATAAACGATAAAAAAACACAAAAAAACCCCTAAAAAAATACAAAAATACAAAAAAAGTTTTACGTTACTTTCAACACCAGTGACACTTTGTTACCAAGTTTACAGAAGAAAAAAAAAATGACTAAGCATCTGTATACTGCCAAAGAGGCATGTGCCATGCTCTTTGAGGACTCTGATTCTGGTAGTGGGGAAGTGGTGACATTTTTAGTGTCCTCTTCATCTAGTGACTCATCTATTGATGAACCGCCACGTAGGCGTCCAAGGGTAGGCGTCAGTAGTGCACAATCGCAGCCCAGTACAGCGGACTCCACATGGATCCCCGCAGATAATTTTGTGCCCCAGGTGCCTGAATTCACTGCGACTCCAGGCATCAATGTAGATACCGCAGGCTTCAGTGAAATGAACTATTTCCAACTGTTCTTCACTGATGACCTTGTAAATTTGATTGTGGCACAAACGAACATATATGTCCAGCAATTTATTTATTTCCAAATAGTTATTATGCCAGGCCCCAAAAATGGACCCCCACAAACCCTACTGAAATCCACAAGTTCTGGGGACTTCTATTGAGTATGGGCATTACCAAAAAACCCATGATATGTTCCTATTGGAACAAAGACATCCTTTATCATTCCCCTCTTTATTTTCTTGCCATGCCCAGGGCCCGTTTTGAAATTTTATTAAAATGTCTTCACTATAACAATAATGATGAGTGCCCACCCCCAAACGACCCCAATTATGATAGACTGTATAAAGTTAGGCCAGTAGTTGACCACTACAACTTAAAATTCAGTCAGGTCTATACGCCCCAAAAATGCCTTGCAGTGGACGAATCCCTAGTTCACTTTAAAGGCAGATTACACTTCCGCCAGTACCTGCCCAATAAAAGGGCTAGGTATGGCGTGAAGCTGTATAAGGCCTGTGAAAGTGTGTCTGGGTATACACTGCGCTTTCGTGTATATGAAGGGAAGGATTCAAAGATCGAGCCACCAAACTGTCCCCCTGTCCTGGGAATAAGTGGGAGGATAGTATGGGATTTGCTCCACCCTATACCAGACCAAGGATACCACTTGTATGTGGCCAATTTTTACAATAGCGTCCCCCTCCTGAAGTGCCTTTCTGCCAGGGGCACACTAGCATGTGGCACAATTTGGCGAAATCAAAAGGGTCTCCCCAAGTAATTTATAGAGCAGACAATGCGCCGTGGGGAAAGCAGGGCTGTTTGCTCCGAAAATTTGATGCTTGTCAAATATAAAGACAAGCGTGATGTCTTTATTTTGACCACACTGCATACTGATCGATCCACCCCAGTTCCAGTCAGAGGAGCCAAAGAGCAGACCATCAAGCCTGTGTGCATCCAGGACTATAACCAATTCATGGGAGGGGTGGATCTTTCGGACCAGGTACTGCAGCCCTACTGTGCCCTAAGAAAATCTAAGATGTGGTATAAAAAATTGGCGGTATACCTCACCCAAGTGGCACTCTATAACGCCTTTGTTCTCTACAGAACGGTAGGCAATACGCAGACTTTCCTGGGATTCCAAGAAAAAATTATTAAAAAAATGATTTTTGGAGACCAGGAAGCAGAGGGCAGCAGTGAAGGTAGCAGCACTTCTGGGATCTCCAGAATAATACCTGGCCAGCATTTCCCGGGAGTACTTCCCCCCACAGAAAAAAAACAAAAACCCCAGAAAATGTGTCGAGTTTGCTCAAGCAGAGGGATTAGGAAAGACACCACTCACTACTGTATGACCTGTCCCTCTAAACCTGGCCTCTGCATCGGAGAATGCTTCAGTTTTTATCACACCTCTGTTGATATTCGTTAAATCTAATTTTTACTACTCCAATGACATCACATCCATTCCATTTATTTCTTAAATACCCCCTGGGCATTTATTTTCCAAATTAATTTGATATCTCAATAATACCACACCCGCCTCCCCCCCCCCCCACAAAAAAAAAATACAAATTCCTATTATACCCCTAGATGAATACTGTGCTTTGAAGGGTGCAATTTTATTAAATGAGGCATTTCTTCAACTTACTTTATGTTCTTTAGCCTCTGCAAACATAAGGTAGGCCTTCCCTTCTGAGCCCTACAGTGTGCCCAGGCAGCAGTTAATGGCCACATATGGGGTATTGGCCTTATCCTGAGAAATTGCACAACAGATTTTGGGGTGCTTTTTTTTTATTTTTTATTACCATTGTATAAAAGAAAAATTTGAGGATAAAGCAGGAGAAGCTTTATTGGAGAAAATTAAATTCTGCATTTTCACGGCCCAGTGTTTACAACTTCTAAGAAGCACCTTTCGAGTCAAAATGCTCACTACACCCCTAAATAAATTCCTCAAGGAGTGTAGTTTACAAAATGGGGTCACTTCCTAGGGGTTTCCACTGTACTTGTACCACAGTAGCTCTGCAAACGCGACATGGCACCAGAAAACCATTCCAGACAAATCTGAGCTTCAAATAGCGCTACTGCTCTTCTGAACCCTGTCGTGGGTCCAAACAGCAATTTAATACCACACATGGGGTATTCCCGTAATCGAGAGAAGTTGCTTTACACATTTTGGGGTTCTTTTTCTCCTTTATTCCTAGTAAAAATTAAACATTTCTACGTTTTCTCAGAAAAAAAGTCGATTTTCATATTCACGGCCGAATTCCACTAAATTCTGCAAAAAACCTGTGGGGTCAAAATGCTAACTATACCACTAGGAAAATTCCTTGAGGGGTGTAGTTTCCAAAATGGGGTCACTTTTGGGGTGTTTCCACTGTTTTGGTCCCTCCAGGACGTTGCAAACGCGACATGTCACCGAAAACCGATCCAGCAAAATCTGGGCTCCAAAATCCAAATGGCGCTGTTTCTCTTCTGAGCTCTGCCGTGGGTCCAAACAGCAGTTTATTACCACATATGAGGTATTGCCGTAATCGGGAGAAGTTGCTTTACAAATTTTGGGGTTCTTTTTCTCCTTTGTTCCTAGTAAAAATTAAACATTTCTACGTTTTCTCAGAAAAAAAGTAGATTTTCATATTCATGGCCGAATTCCACTAAATTCTGCAAAAAACCTGTGGGGTCAAAATGCCAACTATACCACTAGAAAAATTCCTTGAGGGGTGTAGTTTCCAAAATGGGGGCACTTTTGGGGGGTTTTCACTGTTCTGGTCCCTCCAGGACGTTACAAACATGACATGGCACCGAAAATCATTCCAGCAAAATTTGTGCTCCAAAATCCAAATGCCGCTGTTTCCCTTCTGAGCCCTGCCGTGGGTCCAAACAGCAGTTTATTACCACATATGGAGTATTTCCGTAATCGGGAGAAAGTGCTTTATTAACGCTGGGGTTCTTTTTCTCTTTTATTCCTTGGAAAAATTAAAAAATTCTATGTTTTTTCAGAAAAAAGGTGGATTTTCAATTTTACAGACTTTTTCCAATAAATTTAGCAAAAAACCTGTGGGGTTAAAATGCTAACTACACCCCTCGATAAATTCCCTGAGGGGTGCAGTTTCCAAAATGGGGTCACTTTTGGTGGCTCTCCACTGTTTTGGCACCACAAGACCTCTTCAAACCTGACATGGTGCCTAAAATATATTCTAAAAAAAGGAGGCCCCAAAATCCACTAGCTGCTCCTTTGCTTCTGAGGTCTGTGTTTCAGTCCAAGAGGACACTAGGGCCACATGTGGGATATTTCTAAAAACTGTAGAATCAGGGTAATAAATATAAAGTTGCAATTCTTGGCTAAAACCTTCTGTGGTACAATTTTTTTTTATTGCAAATGAATTTTGGCAAAAAAAAAACGAAATTAGTAAATTTCACATCTATTTTGCTTTAATTCCTGTGAAACGCCTAAAGGGTTAAGAAACTTTTTGAATGCTGTTTTGAATACTTTGAGGGGTGCATTTTTTTAAATGGGGGATTTATGGGGACTTTCTAATATATAAGGCCCTCAAAGCCACTTCAGAACTGAACTGGTCCCTGTAAAAATAGCCTTTTGAAATTTTCTTGAAAATGTGAGAAATTGCTGCTAAAGTTCTAAGCCTTGTAACGTCCTAGAAAAATAAAAGGACGTTCAAAAAATGATGCAAACATAAAGTAGACATATGGGGGATGTTAACTAGTAACTATTTTGTGTGGTATTGCTATCTGTCTTACAAGCAGATACATTTAAATTTAGAAAATGCAAATTTTCTCTAAATTATGGTGTTTTTCACAAATAAATACTGAATTTATCGACCAAATTTTTTCACAAACATCAAGTACAATATGTCACGAGAAAACAATCTCGGAATCGCTTGGCTAGGTGAAAGCATTCCGGAGTTATTACAACATAAAGTGACACATGTCAGATTTGAAAAAATAGGCTGTGTCCTTAAGGCCAAAACAGGCTGTGTCCTTAAGGGGTTAAATCTAAATTTTTTCAAAGAAAATGTAGGTTTAGCTAATTTTTTTTCATTTCCACAAGGACAAAAGGGGAAAAAGCACCACAAAGTTTGTAAAGCAATTTCTCCCGAGTACAACAATACCCCACATGTGGTCATAAGCTGCTGTTTGGGCACACAGCAGGGCTTAGAAGGGAAAGAGCGCTACTTGGCTTTTGGTGCTCAAATTTATCAGGGATAGTTTGTGGAGGCCATTTCCCATTTGCAAAGCCCCTGAGGGGACAAGACAGAGAAAACCCCCACAAGTGACCCCATTTTGAAAACTACACCCATTGAGGAATTTATCTAGAGGTATAGTGAGCATTTTGACCACACAGGTTTTTAGCAGAAGCTATTGGAATTAGGGCGTGAAAATTAAAATCTAAATTTTTTCAAAGAAAATGTAGGTTTAGCTAATTTTTTTTCACTTGCTCAAAGACTAATGAGAAAAAGCACCACAAAATTTGTAAAGCAATTTTAACTGACCACATGTGGTCATGAACGGCTGTTTGGACACACAGCAGGGCTCAGAAGCGAAAGAGCGCTACTTGGTGTTACATCTATGGCCACGGCCCGTCGTTCGGACTTACCCCTCGGCGGCCGTGGCCAAGGACATCTGAGTTCCTTGCAGCGTCGTCCTCCTGTGAGGCGCCGGCACTCACTTCCTGGTTTCGAGACAGTCTCCTGGAGGGCGCACACGCCCGCGTGTGCACGGTCTTAAAGGGCCAGTGCGCGCATATTGGAGGAAGTCTGCAATCTAGCCCAGAAGGCTACTGGGCTATAAAAGGGCCCTGCCCTCTTTTTCTTTGCCTCAGCGTTGTTTGTTACCCAAAGTTTGTCTTGCTAATGGTCCCCTAGTTTCTTCCAGTTTTCCTAGTGTTCCCTGTTCCTGTATCCTGTTTCCCGTGCTATCCAGATCTAGTGCCATGCTGAGCTGTTGTCGTGTTGTGCTGCATTCAATGCCTGTTCTGCTACATCACGCCTGACTTCTACCTGCCGCCTGGTCCCAGCCAAGCCTGCCTTGCTACTATCCAAGTTGCCACAGGTACCCCATCTGGACTATAGACTCTGTACTATACCTGTTTGGCCAGTTGCCAACCCGCTACACGGTACGGCCCAGTGGGTCCACACCCCGCATCGTGACACTTGGCTTTTGGAGATCACATTTAGCAGGAATGGTTTGCGGAGGACATGTCGCATTTGCAAAGCCCCTGAGGGGACAATACAATGAAAACGCCCAAAAAGTGACTCCATTTAGGAAACTACAGCCCTTGAGGAATTCATCTAGGGGTGTAGTGAGCATTTTGACCGCACAGGTGTTTCATGGAATTTAATAGAATTGGGCAGTGAAAATAAAAACAATCTGTGAAGGATTTGCCTGACACAGCTTCTGTGTCAACGCCCGTGATTAATCAGCTTGCATCTGTTCCTAGGTCTGCTAGAGTGACTCGCTCTGCTACCACTCAAGCTGGTAGGTTGAGGAGTGGTAGAGCCTATCGCAGCCTGGCCAGACGGTTCTAGCTCCCGCCCTTGGTCTACTTATACCTTCATTTGCTGCTTGTCCTTTGCTTGTGATTCTCTCTTGTTTCCTGGCTCTGCTGTTTCCCTCTGTTACCATTGACCTCTGCTTCATATTGGGCATTTGAAGAGTGGCGCCACTTCCTGGAGGGGGCTAGGCACCAGGTAACGGTCCTTACCGACCACAAGAATCTGGTTTTTCTAGAATCTGTCCGGAGGTTAAACCCGAGACAAGCTCGATAGGCCTTGTTTTTTTACTAGATTCAACTTTGTGATCACCTATAGGGCTGGGTCTAAAAATATTAAAGCTGATGCGCTATCGCGTAGCTTCATGGCCAGCCCTCCTTCAAAGGAAGATGCTGCTTGTGTTTTGCCCCCAGGTATAATCATATCCTCTATTGATTATAACTTAGTCTCCGAAATTGCGGCTGATCAAGGTTCAGCTCCCGAGAACCTTCCTGAGAACAAGCTGTTTGTTCCCCTGCAATTCCGGCTAAGGGTACTCAGGGAGAATCATGACTCTGCACTATCTGGTCATCTAGGCATCCTGGGTACCAAGCACCTCATCTCTAGAACCTATTGGTGGCCTGGGTTGCCTAAAGACGTTAAGGCCTACGTCGCCGCTTGTGAAATTTGTGCCAGGTCCAAGACTCCCAGGTCCCGACCAGCGGGCTTACTATGTTCTTTGCCCATTCCCCAGAGACCTTGGACCCATATTTCCATGGATTTTATCACCGATCTGCCTCCATCCCAAGGCAAGTCGGTGGTGTGGGTTGTAGTAGACCGCTTCAGTAAGATGTGCCACTTTGTGCCCCTCAAGAAACTACCCAATGCCAAGACGTTAGCTACCTTGTTTGTCAAACACATCCTGCGTCTCCATGGGGTTCCTGTCAATATTGTTTCTGACAGAGGGGTACAGTTTGTTTCATTGTTTTGGAGGTCTTTCTGTATGAAGTTGGAGATTGATCTGTCCTTCTCCTTGGCCTTCCATCCTGAAACTAATGGCCAAACTGAGAGGACTAATCAGTCTCTAGAACAATATTTAAGGTGTTTTATCTCTGACTGCCAAGATGATTGGGTCTCCTTCATTCCCCTCGCCGAATTTTCCCTCAATAACCGGGTCAGTAACTCGTCAGGGGTCTCCCCCTTTTTCTGTAATTTTGGATTTAATCCACGGTTCTCCTCCGTTTCACCTGGTGGTTCCAACAATCCCGAGGTAGATGTCATTCATCGGGAACTGTGCACAGTCTGGGCCTAGGTTCAGAAGAACCTTGAGGCATCCCAGAGCATACAAAAGACTGAGGCAGATAAAAGACGTTCTGCTAACCCCTTGTTTGTGGTCGGGGATCTGGTGTGGCTGTCTTCCAAAAATTTGCGCCTTAACCCGTTAGTGACCGCCAATACGCCTTTTAACGGCGGCCACTAACGGGCTTTATTCTGATGCATATGCCTTTTTACGGCACTGCATCAGGATAAAGTAAACAGAGCAGGGAGCCGTCAAATCTCCCTGCTCTCAGCTGCCAGAGGCAGCTGAGGGCTGGGGGCGTCCTGCTCTGCCGTGTGAGATCGATATAAGTATCGATCTCACCCGTTTAACCCCTCAGATGTGGTGCACAATAGCGTGCACCGCATCTGAGTGGTTTTGGAGAGAGGGAGGGAGCTCCCTCTCTCTCCCACCGACACCCGGCGATAAAATCGCCGAGTGTCTGTGTCTCCAATGGCAGCCGGGGGCCTAATAAAGGCCCCCAGGTCTGCCTGTGATGAATGCCTGCTAGATCATGCCGGAGGCATGACCTAGCAGATGCCTGTCCGTTTTAAACGGACAGGCAGTAATACACTGCAATACAAAAGTATTGCAGTGTATTATAATAGCGATCGGAGAATCGCATATTAAAGTCCCCTAGATGGTCTAGTAAAAAAGTTTAAAAAAAAAAAATTAAGTTAATTTAAAAAAAAGGTGAAAAAAAAGGAAAAACCCACTTTTTCCCCTTACAAAATGCTTTACTATTAAAAACCCAAAATAAGGTAAAAAAGTTACGCATATTTGGTATCGCCGCGTCCATAATGATCCCGACTATAAATCTATTACATTATTTAACTCGCACGGTGAACGCTTTAAAAAATTTAATAACAAACTATGGAATAATTGCTGTTTTCTGTGATAAAAAGTGATCAAAAAGTCGCATCTACTCCAAAATGGTACCAATAAAAAGGACAAGTCTTCGCGCAAAAAAAAAGCCCTCATATAACTACATCGGCGGAACAATAAAAAAGTTATGGCTCTTCAAATATGGAGACACAAAAACAAATAATTTTGAAAAAAAAGCGTTTTTACTGTGTAAAAGTAGTAAAACATACAAAAACTATACAAATTTGGTATCGTTGCAATCGTAACAACCCGCTGAATAAAGTTATTGTGTTATTTATATCACACGGTAAACGGCGTAGATTTAAGACGTGAGAAAGGGTGGTGAAATTTCAGGTTTTTTTCTATTCCCCCCCAAAAAAAAGTTAATAAAAGTTAATCAATAAATAATATGTACTTCAAAATGGTGCTATTAAAAAATACAACTTGTCCCGCAAAAAACAAGACAATATACAGCTATGTCGATGCAAAAATAAAAAGGTTATAGCTCTTGGAATGCGACGATGGAAAAACGTAAAAAATGGCTTGGTCATTAAGGTTTAAAATAGACTAGTCATTAAGGAGTTAAAGTTCCGTCCACAAAATTTGGTCCCCGGTATATAGAGCCATACAAGGTAATTGAGGTCCTTAACCCTGTCTCCTTCCGGCTGGAGTTACCCCCGTCTTTTCAAATACACAACGTGTTCCATGCCTCCCTCCTGAAACGCTGCTCCCCGTCCTTGGCTACCTTGAGGAAACCTCTGGTCCCTGTTCTTACCCCTGAAGCGGTAAAATTCGAGGTGGCGAAGATTGTGGACAGCAGGATGGTGCAAGGCTCCCTCCAGTACCAGGTCCATTGGAGAGGATACGGGCCTGAGGAGAGGACTTGGGTACCCGCCCGGGATGTTCATGCCGGGTTATTGCTCAGGAAGTTCCATCTTCGGTTCCCCAACAAGCCAGGTTCACCTAGGAAGGGTCCAGTGGCCCCTCATAAAAGGAGAGTACTGTGAAGGATTTGCCTGACACAGCTTCAGTGTCGACGCCCGTGGTTAATCAGCCTGCATCTCTTCCTAGGTCTGCTAGAGTGACTCGCTCTGCTACCACTCAGGCTGGTAGGCTGAGGAGTGGTAGAGCCTATCGCAGCCTGGCCAGACGGTTCTAGCTCCCGCCCTTGGTCTACTTATACCTTCATTTGCTGCTTGTCCTTTGCTTGTGATTCTCTCTTGTTTCCTGGCTCTGCTGTTTCCCTCTGTTACCATTGACCTCTGCTTCATATTGACCCTGGCTTGACTGACTATTCTCCTGCTCTGCATTTGTTACCTCATACACTCCTGGTTTGACTCGGCTCATCCACTACTCTGTTGCGCACAGAGTCGCCGTGGGCAACTGCCCCACATACCTTGCTTTTGTGTTCCCTTGTCTTATTTGTCTGTCGCGCACATATTGAGCGTAGGGACCGTCGCCCAGTTGTACGCCGTTGCCTAGGACGGGCTGTGCAAGTAGGCAGGGACTGACCAAACAGATAAAAACAAGGGGACATATAACACAAAAACACCGAAAAAGGCCATACTTACAAATGGACACAGACAGGTCAGAAATGCTGATGAAGGAGAGTGAGCAGGTGCTTTAAATAATAATAGCCACTCCCACTAGTCTTGAGGGGAGTAGCGTGTGGTACATGGAATGTGTAGTAAAAAATAATAAATGAATAGTGTATGTGCAAGTGATAATAATAGGGGTGAAATATAGGGGGCAGTAATGAGTAAAGTGCATAAATAAAAATAAATGAATAATGGGGTGCCAGTGTGTGAAACATGGAGGGATAGTGTGTAGGTCATGAGGCGCAGCATGTATAGCCAGGTAGAAGCCTATTTGTGACGCCTTGATAATTCATAGAGCGGGCTACCCTGCTTACTATGCCAAACAATAGCACACCATACTCTCCCAGCATCAAAGACCCGGCTGTGTCCAAAAGAAGCAAATATAAGTAAGAATGAAAAATACCTGAGGTATTAGTAATTATTTTGGCCAAAAGGACGCAAGCTCGCAATCCACGATAAGGATCCCCAGTCTTGCGAGTCCCTAACTCCCTAACCTGTCTGTGTCCATTTCTAAGTATGGCCTTTTTCGCTGTTTTTAGGCAGGGACTGAGTGGCGGGTAGATTATTGGCTCACCTGTCTGTCTCCCTATCCTGACATTACACAATCACTTTTCTTCAATAAGACGTAGCTTTGGCTCAAAATTTTTCATTTTCTCAAAAAATAAAGGAAAAAACAACCCCAGCATTTGTAAAGCAATTTCTCGCGAGTACGGAAATACCCTATAAGTGGTCATAAACTGCAGTTTGGGCACACGGCAGGGCTCAGAAGGGAAGGAGTGGTATTTGGCTTTTGGAGTGCAGATTTTGCTGGATTAATTTCTGGTCGCTATGTCGCGTTTGCAAAGCCCCTGTGGGACCAAAACAGTGGAAACCCCTAAGAAGTGACCCCATTTTGGAAACTACACCCCTCAAGGCATTTATTAAGGGGTGTAGTGAGCATTTTCACTCTACAGGACCTTAATAATTGCGCTGCGGTTGGTGCAAAGTAAAAATATTTTTTTTCCGAGATATGCTATTTGAGTGGCAAATATGTAATGCCCAGCTAATGCCACTGGAGACACACATCCCAAAAATTATTAAAAGGGTTCTCCCGGGTATGGTGATGCCATATATGTGGAAGTAAACTGCTGTTTGGGAATGCTGTAGGGTTCAGAGGGGAGGGAGCACCATTTGGCTTTTAAAGCGTGGATTTGCTTTGTAGTAATTTTGTTTGAGTATTGCTGGTGTTTCCGTTTATAATGTGGGGGCATATGTAAGCTGGGCAGAGTACATCAGGGGCATAGTCAGGTGGTATAATAATTGGGTTAAAAAAAACTGTAAAATAATCCCTAGATGTTCACCGCGTAGAATAAATAACATAATATTTTTATAGTTCAGGCCGTTACGAACACGGCAATACCAAATATGTATGGTTTATTTATTTTTTTCAATAATAAAGGACTTGATAAGTGAACAGGGGGATTGTGTTTTCATTTATGACTTGAAACTTTTATTATATGTTTTAAAACTTTTTTTTTTTACACTTTTTTATACTTTTTTTTTACTCTTTTTGTCAAGTCCCACTAGGGGACTTGAGGGTCCAACTGTCTGATTTTTTATTTTCTAATACATTGCACTACCTGGAGGGTTTCCGTACTAGGCAGACCGGGAGGCCAGTATTAGGCATCTGGTTGCCATTGCAGCCTGCGGCTGCCCCAGTGCCCGGCCATCACAACAGGTGGTCGGGTACTGGATCGTACCTGGCTCTTCCCAATACACTATTATCGGGGTAGTAATGGGGGTTAGTATTAGCCTTTTTACTGGATAACACTAAGCCCCATCTCAGCAATGGAGGTCATCAAACAGACAATTGGCATTACTAAGGTGGTAATAAAGTATTAAAAACAACACAGAGACATAAGAAATTTTTTATTGAAATAAAAACTCCCCCACAAAATCATCGCTAACCATTTTATTAAAAACAAAAAGGGGGGGCTGGGGGGTCGCGAGAGGGGGCGGCCGTGAGAGATAGACAGACACAAACACATCTTACCTGCAGTTCGGCCGGTCTTCAAAATTGCGCCGGCTTTCCCCCTACAAACCAGCTTCTATGCTGGGTCGCTCTGAACTGCGCCTGCACAGTACAAAGTGAGATAGCAGAAGCAAAGGACATAAAGGACAGGAGCCGTTCGTTTTGTCCTATGCACTGTAGCCGCCGTATTCCATCTGTGTATGTGTCGTTAAGAGACACATACACAGATGAAATAAAACATGGCAGCCCCCAGTAAAGTAAGAAAGTGTTAATAAAACAACATTGTGTGTGAAAAAATAAATAAAGTCAATATAATATAATATTAAATAAAAACACATAAATTAATAAAAAAAAATATTTCATGACACCTTTCCTTTAACCCCTTCCCGCACCTTGACGTAACTGCACGTCGATGTGTGCAGTAAGTTTGCGCACCTTGACGTGCAGTTACGTCTGTGCTTTGACAGTTAACCGCCGCGCGGCGCTACACCGCAGCGGCGGTTAACTGTGCAGGGTGTCTGCCCTGCATTCCCTGTTGCCGATCAGCGGCCCATCTCCGCTGATTTCGGCAGTTAACCCCTTAATTGCGGCGTTCGATTTTGATCGCCACAATTATGGTGTTTAGCGCCGATCGGCAGCCGCCATGTGAAATCACGGGGGCTGGCGATGATACCCATGGCAACCGGACACCAGACAATGGCTTCCGGGCTGCCATGTACAGAAGCCTATGAGGACCAGCCGGAGGGTGGTCATCGTAGGCTTCCTGTCAGTGTGACTGTTACGTCACAATGACAGTTGGAATACATTACACTACGTAGGTAGTGTAATGTATTCCAGCAGCGATCAGAGCTGCAAGTCTAAGTGTCCCCTAGAGGGACAAGTAAAAAAAGTAAAAAAAAGAGTAAAAATGTTTTAAAAAAAGTGTATAAAATAAAAGTTATAAGTGACATAAACAAGAACTGCTTTTTTTCCTATAGTAAGTATTTTGTTATAGGAAAAAAATGAACACGTAAAAAAAAAGCACACATATTTGGTATCACCGCGTTCGTAACGACCCCAACTATAAAACTATAATATTATTTTTCCCGCATGGTGAACACCGCAAAACAAATAAACGAAAAAAAATGCCAGAATCACTATTTTTTGGTCACCACACCTCCCAAAATATACAATAAAAAGTGATCAAAAAGTCGCATGTACGCCAAAATAGTACCAATAAAAACTAAAACCCGTCCCGCAAAAAACAAGCCCTTACACAGCTTTTTTGACTGAAAAATAAAAAAGTTATGGCTCTCTGAATATGGTGACACAAAAAATAATTTATTTTCTAAATAAGTTATTTTATTGCGCAAACGCTGCAAAACATAAAAAAACGTATATACATATGGTATCACCGTAATCTTACCGACCCGCAGAATAAAATATAATGGTCATTTATAGCCCAGGGTGAACGGCGTAAAAAATAAATAAAAAACATTGTCAGAATTGATGGTTTTTGGTCACCTTGCTTGCCGAAAAATGGAATAAAAAGGGATCAACAAAATCGCATGTATCCCAAAATGGTACCAATAAAAATGACACATTGTCCCGCAACAAATAAGCCCTCACGCAGCTCCGGTGGTGAAAAAATAAGAAAAGTTCCGGCTCCCAGATTATGGCGATGCAAAATGCGCAGTGTTCCAAAAGCGGATAGGATCTGTAATGTCGGGGTAGGGAGACAGACAGGGGAGCCCTAATCTACCTGCCACTCAGTCCCTGCCTACTTGCACGGCCCATCCTAGGCGACGGCGTACAACTGGGCGACGGTCCCTACGCTCAATAAGTGAACGACAGACAAACAGACAAGGGTACACAGAAGCTAAGGGAAATGGGGCAGTTGCCCACGGCAACACAGTGAGCAACAAGAGTAGTGAACGAGCCGAGTCAAACCAGGAGTGTACGAGGTACCAAACGCAGAGCAGGAGAGTGGTCAATTTGAAGCAAAGATCAATAGTACTAGCAGGAACAGAAGAGCCAGGAAACCAGACAGAATCACAGGCAAAGGAAGAGCAGGAAATAAAGGTATAAATAGACAGAGGGCGGGAGCTAGCTCCGTCTGGCCAGGCTGTGATAGGTTCTCCCACTCTTCAGCCTACCAGCCTGAGTGGTAGCAGATTGAGTCACTCTATCAGACCAAGGAGCAGATGCAGACTGATTAACCACGGGCGTCGACACAGAAGCTGTGTCTGGCAGATCCTTTACAGTACCCCCCTTTTATGAGGGGCCACTGGACCCTTCCTAGGTGGACCTGGCTTATTGGGGAACTGAAGATGGAACCTCCTGAGCAATACCCCAGTGTGAACATCCCGGGCGGGTACCCAAGTCCTCTCCTCAGGCCCGTATCCTCTCCAATGGACCAGGTACTGGAGGGAGCCTTGGACCAACCTGCTATCCACAATCTTGGCCACCTCGAGATCTACCCCTTCAGGGGTGAGAACAGGGACCGGAGGTTTCCTCGAGGTAGCCAAGGACTGGGAGCAGAGTTTCAGGAGGGATGCATGAAACACATCGTGTATTTGAAAAGACGGGGGTAACTCCAGCCGGAAGGAGACAGGGTTAAGGACCTCAATGACCTTGTACGGCCCTATATACTGGGTAGCAAACTTTTTGGACTGAACTTTAAGACGCAAATTTTTTGAAGATAGCCGGACCAGATCCCCGACCACAAACAAGGGGTTAGCAGAACGTCTTCTATCTGCTTGAGTCTTTTGTATGCTCTGGGACGCCTCTAGGTTCGTCTGAACCTGGGCCCAGAGTGTGCACAGTTCCCGATGAACTACATCTACCTCGGGATTGTTGGAACCACCAGGTGAAACGGAGGAGAACCGTGGATTAAACCCAAAATTACAGAAAAATGGGGAGACCCCTGACGAGTTACTGACCCGGTTATTAAGGGAAAATTCGGCGAGGGGAATGAAGGAGACCAAATCATATTGACAGTCGGAGATAAAACACCTTAAATATTGTTCTAGAGACTGATTAGTCCTCTCAGTTTGGCCATTAGTTTCAGGATGGAAGGCCGAGGCGAAGGACAGATCAATCTCCAACTTTTTACAGAAAGCTCTCCAAAACAATGAAACAAATTGTACACCTCTGTCACAAACAATATTGACAGGAACCCCATGGAGACGCAGGATGTGTTTGACAAACAAGGTAGCTAACGTCTTGGCATTGGGTAGTTTCTTGAGGGGCACAAAGTGGCACATCTTACTGAAGCGGTCTACTACAACCCACACCACTGACTTGCCTTGAGAGGAAGGCAGATCGGTGATAAAATCCATGGAGATATGGGTCCAAGGTCTCTGGGGAATGGGCAAAGAACATAGTAAGCCCGCTGGTCGGGACCTGGGAGTCTTGGACCTAGCACAAATTTCACAAGCGGTGACGTAGGCCTTAACGTCTTTAGGCAACCCAGGCCACCAATAGTTTCTAGCAATGAGGTGCTTGGTACCCAGGATGCCCAGATAGTGCAGAGACATGATTTTCCCTGAGTACCCTTAGCCGGAATTGCAGGGTAACAAACAGCTTGTTCTCAGGAAGGTTCTCGGGAGCTGAACCTTGATCAGCCGCAATTTCGGAGACTAAGTCAGAATAAATAGAGGATATGATTATACCTGGGGTCAAAACACAAGCAGGATCTTACTCCGAAGGAGGGCTGGCCATGAAGCTACGCGACAGTGCATCAGCTTTAATATTTTTAGATCAAGCCCTATAGGTGACCACAAAGTTGAATCTAGTAAAAAAACAACACCCATCGAGCTTGTCTCGGATTTAGCCTGCGGGCAGATTCTAGGAAAACCAGACTCTTGTGGTTGGTAAGGACAGTTACATGGTGCCTAGCCCCCTCCAAGAAGTGGAGCCACTCTTTAAATGCCCATTTAATGGCTAAGAGTTCGCGGTTTCTTATGCCATAGTTACTCTCAGTGGGCGAGAACTTCCTGGAGAAGTAAGCACAGGGACGGAGATGGGTGAGGGACCTGCTACCCTGGGACAAGACAGCACCCACTCCCACCTCGGAGGCGTCAACCTCTACGATGAATGGCTCCATTTGGTTAGGCTGAATCAGCACTGGGGCAGAGATAAAGCACTTCTTAAGGATCTCAAAAGCCTGGACCGCCTCCGGAGGCCAGTGGAGGAGATCAGCACCTTTGCGAGTAAGATCCGTAAAAGGCTTATCGATGACCGAGAAGTTAGCAATAAATTTCCTGTATTAATTAGCAAACCCCAGGAAGCACTGTAACGGCTTCAGGGAGGCAGGTTGCACCCATTCAGCCACAGCCTGAACCTTGGCAGGGTCCATGCGGAATTCATTAGGAGTGAGGATTTGACCCAAAAATGGTATCTCCTGCACCCCAAACACAATTTTTTCGGATTTAGCAAAGAGTTTGTTTTCCCGAAGGGCCTGGAGCATCTTCCTGACATACTCAATGTGGGAGGACCAGTCCTTGGAAAACACAAGTATGTCATCAAGGTACACTACAAGAAATACCCCCAGGTAATCTCTTAAAATCTCATTTATGAAATTCTGGAAGACCGCGGGAGCATTACACAACCCAAAGGGCATGACGAGGTATTCGAAATGACTTTCGGGCGCGTTAAACGCAGTCTTCCACTCATCCCCTTCTCTGATTCGGATAAGGTTATAAGCCTCCTGAAGATCAAACTTAGAGAACCATTGGGCCCCCTGAATCTGATTGAAGAGATCAGGAATCAAAGGAAGGGGATACTGATTCCTTACAGTGACCGTATTCATGTTTCGGTAATCGATGCACAGCCTAAGACCACCATCCTTCTTCCCTACGAAGAAGAAGCCAGCACTTACCGGAGAAGTAGAGGGGCGAATGTAACCCTTGGCCAGGCTTTCCTGGATATATTCTCTCATGGCCTCACGTTCGGGACAAGAGAGATTAAAAATCCTACCCTTAGGGAGCTTAGCTCCTGGTAACAAATCGATTGCGCAATCGTATTCTCTATGAGGAGGTAACACTTCAGAGGCCTTTTTAGAAAAAACATCAGCGAAGTCCTGAATAAACTCAGGTAGAGTGTTCACCTCCTCAGGGAGAGAAATAAAATTAACAGAAAAACATGACGTCATGCATTCATTACCCCATTTGGTAAGATCCCCAGTGTTCCAGTTAAACGGGGGATTATGCATCTGCAACCAGGGAAGGCCTAAAACCAAATCGGACGATAATCCCTGCATCACCAGTACAGAACACTGCTCCGAATGAATGGAGCCAACAATGAGTTCAATAACAGGGGTATGCTGCGTAAAATAACAGTTAGCAAGTGGAGTGGAGGCGATACCCACTACCGGGACAGGTTTAGGCAAATCAATCAATGGCATAGCTAGAGACATAGCAAATTCCACAGACATAATATTAGCAGAAGATCCTGGATCCATGAAGGCACTGCCGGTGGCAGACCTACACTCAAAAGAGACCTGAAAGGGAAGCAAGATCTTATTAGGTTTCATATTTACAGGAAATACCTGTGCGCCCAAGCGACCTCCCCGATGGTCACTTAGGCGCGGAAGTTTTCTGGCTGCTTATTCTTACGCCTTGGACAGTTGTTCAATTGATGCTTGTCCTCCCCACAGTAGAAGCAGAGACCATTCTTCCTGCGGAGCTCTCTACGTTTTTGGGGAGACACGGAGGCCCCGAGTTGCATTGGTTCATCCGAGATTCCCGTGGAAGAACGAAGCAACGGAACCTCAGAATCCATCATGGGGGAGCCAGAGGAGAAGGCACAAAAACGTTCAAGTCATCGTTCCCTGAGACGTCGGTCAAGACGTACCGCTAAAGCCATAACCTGATCTAGAGAGTCAGAAGAGGGATAGCTAATAGGTTTTTCAGGGCGTTCGACAGACCCAATCTAAACTGGCACCTCAAGGCAGGGTCATTCCACCGAGAAGCTACACACCACTTCCTAAAGTCAGAACGGTACTCCTCAACGGGTCTCTTACCCTGACTCTCGGCAAAGCCAGTCTTGTCAGTCTCGTCATAGATGAGCCCGAGAGCAGAAAAAAAAAAGGTCAACAGAGGAAAGTTCAGGGGCATCAGGAGCCAAGGAGAAGGCCCATTCTTGGGGGCCGTCCTGGAGCCGGGACATAATTATACCCACTTGCTGGCTCTCAGAACCTGAGGAGTGGGTTCTTAATCGGAAATGGAGCCTACAACTCTCTCGAAAGGAGAAAAAAGTCTTCCGGTCCCCTGAGAACCGGTCAGGCAACTTGAGGTGGGGTTCAAGAGGTGAGGTGGAGGGCACTACCTGGTTAGCATCACGCTGGTTGCACCTCTGAGCCAGGGCTTGGACCTGTAGGGAGAGACCCTGCATTTGCTGGGCCAGGGTCTCAAGGGGGTCCATAGTTACGTAGGAACCAGGGTAGAAAAGGTATATGGGCCTGTGATTATGTAATGTCGGGGTAGGGAGACAGACAGGTGAGCCCTAATCTACCTGCCACTCAGTCCCTGCCTACTTGCCTGGCCCGTCCTAGGCGACGGCGTACAACTCGGCGACGGTCCCTACGCTCAATAAGTGCATGACAGACAAACAGACAAGGGTACACAGAAGCTAAGGGAAAGGGGGCAGTTGCCCACGGCAACACCGTGAGCAACAAGAGTAGTGAACGAGCCGAGTCAAACCAGGAGTGTACGAGGTACCAAATGCAGAGAAGGAGAGTAGTCAGTAAAGCCAGGGTCAATTTGAAGCAGAGGTCAATAGTACTAGCAGGAACAGCATAGCCAGGAAACAGACAGAATCACAGGCAAAGGAAGAGCAGGAAATAAAGGTATAAATAGACCGAGGGCGGGAGCTAGCCCCGTCTGGCCAGGCTGTGATAGGTTCTCCCACTCCTCAGCCTACCAGCCTGAGTGGTAGCAGATCGAGTCACTCTATCAGACCTAGGAGCAGATGCAGACTGATTAACCACGGGCGTTGACACAGAAGCTGTGTCTGGCAGATCCTTTACAGGATCGGGTGCCATTTATAAGTGCGACACTGGCCACATATCTACGGATTATTATTTATTTACCCCATTATTATACCCGCTTATTATGCCCCTGATGTACTCTGCCCAGCCTACCTATGCTCCCACATTATAAACTGAAATACCAGCAAAACGCCAGAGCTACTACCAAGCAAAATCTGCGCTCCAAAAGCCAAATGGCGCTCCCTCCCTTCTGAGACCTACAGCGTGCCCAAACAGCAGTTTACGTCCACCGATATGGCATCGCCATACCCGGGAGAACCCGGTTAATATTTTATGAGATATTTGTGGCACAAACTGGGCACAACATATAGTGCACTAAAATGGCACATCAGTGGAAAATTTTAATTTTCACTCTGCACCATCCGCTCCGCATTAAATCCTTTGCGCAAGACTTAATAGCATGTCGTGGTGTGGGGTGTGATATATGGAGCGTTTCACGCGCTGAGCCTGCGCCATACGCTGCGGGTGTCAGCTGTGTATTACAGCTGATACCCGGGACTAACGGACAGAAACAGCGATCGCGCTGTTACAGGAGCCTGTAAAAATCACAATATACTGCAATACATTAGTATTTCAGTGTATTCTACCAGTGATCTAACGATTGCTGGTTCAAGTCTCCTAGGGGGACTATTAAAATATGTAAAAACAAAAGTAAATAGTTATTATTAGTGTAAAAATTAAATAAATATTTAAATCCAAAAATAAACCCTTTTCAAATTTTTTCTCTAAAGTAATGTAAAAAATAAAATACACAAAATTGGTATCGCTGCGTCCGTAAAAGTCCAAGCTATTACAATATACCATTATTGAACTCGCACAGTGAACGCCGTGAAAAATAAAGAATTTTAAACGTCAAAATGGCAGTTTTTTGGTCACCTTGGCTCTACCAAAATAGGAATAAAAAGTGCTCAAAAAGTCTTATGTACCAAAAAATGGCACCAATAAAAACTACAGCTCGTCCCGCAAAAAATAAGCCCCCACACCACTCTATTGACGGAAAAATAAAAAAGTTGTGGCTCTCGGAAAACGGGGAGGAAAAATGAAAAAGAAAAAACAAAACATGGATCAGCTCGGAAAGGGTTAATTACTTTCTAATGAAAAAACATTTATGACCACATGTGGGATATTGCCGTATTCGGGAGAAATTGCTTTACTAATGTTGGTGTGCTTTTTCTCCTTTATCCTTTGTGAAATTGAAAAAATTCAACATTTTAGTGGAAATAATGTTGATATTAATTTTCACGGCCTAATTCTAATAAATTCTGCAAAAGACGTGTGGGGTCTAAATGCTCACTATACCCCTAGATAGATTCCTTAAGTGGTGTCGTTTCCCAAATGGGGTTACTTTTGGGGGGCTTCCACTGTTTCGGTCTCTCAGTGGCTTTGCAAATTCGACATGCTACCCAAAAACTATTCCAGCTAAATTTGAGCTCCAAAAGCCAAATAGCGCTCCTTCCCTTCTAAGCCCCGGTGTGGGTCCAAACAGCAGTTTATTACTACATATGGGGTATTTACGTAATCGGGAGAGATTGTTTTACAAATGTTGGGGTGCTTTTTCTCCTTTATTCCTTGTAAAAATTAAAAATGTCTAAGTTCTTACAGAAAAAAAGTAGATTTTTACCTTTACAAACTAATTCCAATGAATTCAGCAAAACAACTGTGGGGTCAAAATGCTAACTTTACCCCTAGAAAAATTCCTTGAGGGGTATAGTTTCCAAAATGGGGTCACTTTTGGGGGGTTTCCACGGTTTTCATCCATCCGGTGCATTGCAAACGCGACACGGCACTGAAAACTATTCCAGCACAATCAGAAATCAAAAATCCAAATGGTGCTCCTTCTCTTCTGAGGCCTGCTGTGGGTCCAAACAGCAGTTTATTACCACATATGGGGTATTGCCATAATCTGAAGAAATTGCTTTACATATGTTGGAGTGTTTTTTATACTTTATTCCTTGTAAAAAAAAAAATCACAAAAAAAGTAGATTTTCATCTTCACATACTAAATTCAAATAAATTTAGCAAAAAAACTGTGGGTTCAAAATGCTTACTATACCCATAGATAAATTCCTTGAGGGGTATAGTTTCCAAAATGGGGTCTTTACTGTTTTGGTACCACAAGACCTATTCAAACCTGCCTAAAATATATTCTAAAAAAAGGAGGCCCCAAAATCCACTAAGGTCACATGTGGGATATTTCTAAAAACTGCAGAATCTGGGCAATAAATATTGAGTTGCATTTCTTGGGTAAAACCTTCTGTGGTACGGAAAAAATGTATTACAAATGAATTTTTCGAAAAAAAAATGAAATTTGTAAATTTCACCTCTACTTTGCTTTAATTCCTGTGAAACGCCTAAAGGGTTAAAACACTTTCTGAATGCTGTTTTGAATACTTTGAGGGGTGCAGTTTTCAAAATGGTGTGATTTATGGGGACTTTCTAATATATAAGGCCCTCAAAGCCACTTCAGAACTGAACTGGTCCCTGAAAAAATAGGCTTTTGAAATTTTCTTGAAAATATGAGAAATTGCTGCTAAAGTTCTAAGCCTTGTAACGTCCTGGAAAAATAAAAGAATGTTCAAAAAACGATGCAAACATGAAGTAGACATATGGGCAATGTAAACTAGTAAGTATTTTATGTGGTATTACTATCTGTTTTACAAGTAGATACATTTAAATTTAGAAAAATGCAAATTTTTGCAAATTTTTTCTAAATCTTGTTTTTTTTACAAATAAATATTCAATTTATTGACCAAATTTTTTCTCTAACATAAAATACAATATGTCACAAGAAAACAGTCTCAGAATCACTCGGATAGGTAAAAGCATTCCAGAGTTATTACCACATAAAGTGACACATGTCAGATTGGAAAAATCGGCTTCGTCCTGAAGGCCAAAACAGGCTCAGTCCTGAAGGAGTTAAAGAAATATTGTACAAGGGGGGTAGTTAGATTAGAGAGGTCAGACTAAATTGGCGAGTGGACAAAATGGACTGTGGGGGGAAGACTAGGCAACAGGATAAGCAGATCCATTTGTTACAAAACAATATTGTTAAAATATTGTTAAAAAATATGCCACATACACAACATTTAAAAAAAAAAATCACTTTTCTTAAGCAGAATGTGAAAAATTAGAATGCAACTTCATTTTCATTTTTTCCTCACCGCCTTCAAATAGCGTCAACATAACCATATAAGGGCTTTTTTTTGGCGGGACGAGTTGTAGTCTTTAATGGCACCATTTATTGTTACATATAATGTACTGGGAAACTAAAAAAAACTTATTTGTGGTGTGAAATGGGCAAAAACAGTGATTCTGTCATTGTTTTGGGGTTTCGTTTTTACGGCATTTATTGTGCGGTAAAAATGACATGTTAACTTTATTCTAAAGGTTGATACGATTACGGCGATGCCAAATTTATATCTTTTTTTATGTTTTACCACTTTTACTAAGAAAAAAACTGTGTTAAAAAAAATTGTTTTGTGTGTCCACATTCTGAGAGCCATAACTTTTTTACATTTAGGTTGCTTGAGCGGTGTGTGGGCTTATTTTTTGTGGGGCGAGCTGTGGTTTGTACTGGTACCATTTTGGGGTACATACAACCTTTGGATCACTTTTTATTCCATTCCAAGTTGACCAAAAACAGCAATTCTGGCATTCTAAATATATATATTTGTTTACAGCAATCACGGTGCAGGTTAAATAACATTATATTGAACTAATGTATTGCAGAATATCGTGATTTTAACATGCTCCTATTAAGCCCTGCCTCTGGGGTTGCGGGGGGGGGGGGGGGGGACAATGGGCTAACGGAATAACCTAAATAAGTACGGCCAAACGCGTGGAGCATAAACCATTGTCACCGGTGTGAATGAGCAACATCGCCGGATGCATGAGTGGACTTGCTAACTGACACTATCTTGGGCAGGACCTGCAACCATTTAAAACCACGGACTCCCCTCCAGGAGAGATCACATTGGTGAAACCCAGATTCAAACCCCCGGGCCGGATGGAGGCCCGTTAAGCTACCCAATACACATATGAGTGCCCGATCAACCAAACCTTCGGGCGACGCAAACCTGAAAGAAAGAATAAAGAAGGGGTAATGTACACAAAACAATTGAGTTGGATCAGGAAAGGAAAAGGGGAGAAGCATGTGGTCTGTGAGTAAATTAATAAATAACTTTTATTGTTTTTACATTAAAAGGAACAAATGGTTAAAAAGGTCCAGTGGTGCAATTGGTATGTGTGAGTGACCCCTCAATTCACATACCCTTGGCCATAAATTAATTGATAAGGTAATATGTAATGTTGCTGTCAGTGTGCTCCGTTAGCAATACTTGGTAATTAGACTGTAACTACCACAAGTTGTATTGCAAATAGATGAAGCTATTGAGCTATACATTTGCCGATCACTCTGTCTTGAATTAATACTGGCTGTGTTACTTAGGTTGAGGTTATGTTTATTGCACTTTGCAGCAATAAGCGCAGCTGGGCCAGTGTTGGTATGCCCTGCTGCTTATTGAGAAGGAAAATTGTGATGTTATTGAAATAAGCGAGGTGAAACCCCGCAAACCTCACTCCCCTGCGTTAATGTTGGTGTAACGAGTGAACAGTCACTTAACTGCACCCTCACGCTGGTGTCCCTGCAGAGCAGCAGCGTGGGGAACAGTCGTATGTGAGAATAGGAAAACTCTCAGCTGTCAGCTGAGAGGCAATGTAAAGGAGTCATAACTGGAGTGACTCTGCTATAAAACGGCCGTGAACAGTGATGGCCGTACTAAGCCGTCAGCTGAGAGACAGTATCAAATTGTCAGCCTGCACATTGCCAATATATTGTAGCAAGGTATGCCTGTATGGCAACCTGGGCAAGAGCAGAACGGCAAGGGTTACGGTTCGAGACCGAACCTCACCCCAGGAGCGACTGTGTGTGTGCGGCGGGGCTGCTCTCAGTACCCGCAAGTGAATGTGAATCACCAAGGGAGCCGGCACAGAGCCAGACGGAGTGCAGACACCCAGCTGATAGGGAATAACAGCAGGGCGCACTGCAGCCACGAGCACGGACACCAGCAAGCAGCTAGCAGCCGTGAGCGCAGTGAGAGGATCGTGAAGTAAGATTGGAGCCTTGACAGCTGGGGCCAAGGGGTGCACCAGAGGATTTGTTAAAATTGTTGCTAAGCACCCGACGCGCGTTTCGCGTTTCGAATTCTGGCTTCTTCTGGCGAAACGCGCGTCGGGTGCTTAGCAACAATTTTAACAAATCCTCTGGTGCACCCCTTGGCCCCAGCTGTCAAGGCTCCAATCTTACTTCACAATCCTCTCACTGAGCTCACGGCTGCTAGCTGCTTGCTGGTGTCCGTGCTCGTGGCTGCAGTGCGCCCTGCTGTTATTCCCTATCAGCTGGGTGTCTGCACTCCGTCTGGCTCTGTGCCGGCTCCCTTGGTGATTCACATTCACTTGCGGGTACTGAGAGCAGCCACGCCGCACACACACAGTCGCTCCTGGGGTGAGGTTCGGTCTCGAACCGTAACCCTTGCCGTTCTGCTCTTGCCCAGGTTGCCATACAGGCATACCTTGCTACAATATATTGGCAATGTGCAGGCTGACAATTTGATACTCTCTCTCAGCTGACGGCTTAGTACGGCCATCACTGTTCACGGCCGTTTTATAGCAGAGTCACTCCAGTTATGACTCCTTTACATTGCCTCTCAGCTGACAGCTGAGAGTTTTCCTATTCTCACATACGACTGTTCCCCACGCTGCTGCTCTGCAGGGACACCAGCGTGAGGGTGCAGTTAAGTGACTGTTCACTCGTTACACCAACATTAACGCAGGGGAGTGAGGTTTGCGGGGTTTCACCTCGCTTATTTCAATAACATCACAATTTTCCTTCTCAATAAGCAGCAGGGCATACCAACACTGGCCCAGCTGCGCTTATTGCTGCAAAGTGCAATAAACATAACCTCAACCTAAGTAACACAGCCAGTATTAATTCAAGACAGAGTGATCGGCAAATGTATAGCTCAATAGCTTCATCTATTTGCAATACAACTTGTGGTAGTTACAGTCTAATTACCAAGTATTGCTAACGGAGCACACTGACAGCAACATTACATATTACCTTATCAATTAATTTATGGCCAAGGGTATGTGAATTGAGGGGTCACTCACACATACCAATTGCACCACTGGACCTTTTTAACCATTTGTTCCTTTTAATGTAAAAACAATAAAAGTTATTTATTAATTTACTCACAGACCACATGCTTCTCCCCTTTTCCTTTCCTGATCCAACTCAGCTTAACCTGGTGGTGTACACCAATGTGGTCCCCTTGACACGATATAATATTGTGTAACAGGTGATCTTCACCAATCTTTACACAAAACAATTGACAATAAATTAGGACGAATATATAGTTTAAAGCAATCAGATTTCCATCTACCCAAGCATTTGACATCAGACTCCGACAAGCCTAAAGCATCGGTTGTGGTAGCAGTGCCAATGCGGAAAGATTGAGTTCCAAAATCGGATGTCGGGACGTCCGCGATATACCAAAATTTTTTAAAAATGGATACAAACTGGAATTTCGTCATAAGTAGACCATTATCGTGTACCAGAAAACAAGCTGAACCCGGTTTTATGGTTGAATATTTTGTCACCAAAGCCACGGGGCCGATGTCAGGGATACTATTTACTGTCAACCACAAGCCCTGACCGTATATATCCATTTTGGATCGACTATTGCGAATCTTGATGGAAGTTGGGAGAACTACCACGTCATCAGTTAATAGGCCTGAATCCTTGGAGCACAAAGAAGAAACTAGCTCGCCGACCCTCAGAGCACAAAAAAAGCAATGGAGAAGGCATCAGTAGCCACAATGAGACATCTGAGGAGGGGTAGAGAAATCGGACGTCTGTCGTCCACCCTACCCGTTTTTTTTTTCCAGCCCTTTAAACTTAACTTAAAAACCAAATCCTTGATGACGTCACCCAAACCCCATAATCTCAACATAAATGAAAACCCGGCTAATCGTTTTTATACCATCGCTGAGGAAGCGCCACGAACGCGCAATCTGTGTAGGTAGTCTACAGTCATGTCTCTCATAGTTACCACATCCAGAACCTCCTCGGTCGAGCCGCAGTCCAACCATACAGACCAGGCCTTACTGTGACAAGACCAAGTCAAAGGGAACAGCAAATTCTCCAGCGTCGGTGTCAATGAAGCTTTGCCAAATCCCACAGGGAAGGTGGGCAAGGCAACCACTCCGGGTCCGCCAGCGGATGAAAATCCCTGAAACGATCCAACTGAAAACGAGAGCATCAGCCACCACATTAACAGCACCTGGCACATGTTTAGCTCTAAACACAATATTAAACTATAAGCATCTTAAAACCATATGGCGTATTAGCGCTAACAAAGACAATGAGCAAAGATTATTGATCACGGAAACTGCTCCTTTATTGTCCGACCAGAACATAACACGTTTATTGGACATATCCTGGCCCCATAATTCAATAGATACAATGATAGGAAACAACTCTAAAAGGGTCAAATCTTTGTCAAAACCCTCAATCCTCCAACGTTGCAGCCATAATTGAGCTGACCAATGACAACCAAATATAGCACCGTAACCCACAGATCTAGCCGTATCTGTAAAAATCTGAAGATCGTCGCTAGTAAGCTCTGGCTCTGGGAAACATGATACACCGTCCTAGTCCAACAGAAGCGATTTCCAAACCCGCAAGTCTTCCCTCGATGTCCTGGTGATACGAATGTAGTGACTAGGATATTTCACACCGGAGGTCGCCATGAACAACCGACGCGAAAAAACTCTACCCATAAGAAAGATCTTGCAAGCAAACACTAATTGACCTAAAAGGGACTGGAGCTGAAACAAAGTGAGCTTCCTTGTTGTAATGCCGACGTCCAATTCCATGCGCAAGCGGGACAGTTTGTCCACGGGGAGTCGGAGCAACATACGCTCCGTGTCAATCAATATCCCTAGAAAGGACAAACATCGGATCAAGCCTCCTGTCTTCTCCTCAGACAAGGGGACACAAAACAATTGGGAAAAAAAACTGAAAGAATCCAATAAATTCTGACACTGTCGGGAATCGTAAGGGCCGATAAACAGAAAATCATCAAGGTAGTGTATTATAGATGAAAAACCAGTCTCATAACGCACTAACCATTCTAGGAAGCAGCTGAACATCTCAAAGTAACGGCACGAAATGGAGCAGCCCATAGGCAAACACATGTCGCAATAAAAGGAACCCACTGACTGACAACCCAACAAGTGAAAGCAATTAGGATGAACTGGAAGGAGGCGAAAAGTGACAAAGTCGTACCTGGTGTTTGCCGTATCAATTTTTGCAGAAAACAGATTTTAACGCATCTAATATTTCGTTACTCGTATTATTATTAGAATTAACCCATGCATGAGAACATGGAGACTCACCACTCGGAAGAACAGGGGATTGCATGACTGCTGTCGGGAGTGAAGGCAACGGAGGCACCCCAGGAACGACAACTGGTGGTATCGGCAGGACAACTGGATCTGCGCGCCTGCGGGAATGAGTACTCCACTTTCGTCGCCGACCATCGCGGCTCCTTCTGGAAGAACGACTAAATCCAATACTCTCAGAAGAAGAGGAATGGCGAGAAACAGCCGTCCCCTGCGGGAATTACTGGATCGCCTGCTCACTCGTTCATGTGCCCTGGAGCTTCTATGGGAATGTCCACGCTCGTATGACCGTGAGCGCCTATCTCGGTTGAGACGTCGGGACTTAACATCATTTAGGGATCGCGAACTGGACACCCGAAAACAGGCATTAAGACTAATCACGGGCAGCGGGTCACGAGATACGTGACCGCGAACTCCTTGAGAGAACTGGTGCCCGTGCGACACTCGGAGGAGTTCCAGGTATGAAATCCATATCAAAAAAGTCCTCATTGCTATTATTCCCCTCCCCCACTGGTGACCTAGAAGGGGACATTGTGTGGTCACCTGATTCTGTGGTGTGAAACAAATCAGGAGGGGATACAGGGGGGATAGCAGCAAGAGACATTACCCCTACCAAACCACCTGGCAAATCTGCCTGGTGGCTTAGGAGAAGGCATAGCTCCGCTACTGGGAGCCAAGCTAGCGCTCCCCGCGGCCACAGTGGCCGTCATTACAGGCTGCGCTGATGCAGCCGACACCCTAGAGGAGTGGGCAGGGCTACCGCCCAGTGCGTTCGTCGCTTGCTCCGCCGAAGCAGGCAAGCGCGTGATGCAGCAGTCCTAGCAGTAGCACGGGTTGGAGCGCGGGACCGCCGCCTAATACCTGGGGGGAAGGACTGAGCCGAACAGGCGGTCGGCCACGGCGCACAGTCCGTGCCACAGCGGGAGTCGTGTCAGGGATTGCTGGGCTCGCTAAAGAGCCAGCCAAAAGAGGAGTCAGCCATGCTGAACCATCCCTAGCTAACTTATCTTGTAACAGGGCCATCAAAGCAGCATCAGCCATGGTAAATGCTGGTGAGTGCAGTGTCCGAAAACGCCATTACAGCATGCTGTGTAGGGGTCCAAAGAGGCAGAGGCAAGCATGCAGTAAACTTTTATCACAAACGTAAGCGACGCCCACCCGAATGTGTACACCAATACAAATTAGGTCATGGAGAGGGGAGTCAAAAGGGACGAGGCCTCCCTGCATAGAAGTTAACCCCCGCACTGCCAGTTAACAGCTCCATGGCTTATACAGCCAAGGAGCGTTGCACCTAATGTGTTTTTTTTTGAAGAGGGGAGTAGAAACCTGGACAGAGGGGCTACTGTGGATATTGGGGGAAGTTCTGAAAACTATCTAACAACAATACTGTCTTTGTTGCCCATAGCAACCAATCACACAGCAGCTTTTATTTTTTACACTGCTCTTGAAAAATTAAATCATGTGCTGTGATTGGTTGCTATAAGTAACAAAGACAGTATTGTTGTTAGACGTTTCTGTGAATCTCCTCCATAGTGTTTTTGGACTTTGCAAAAGCATTTAACATTGTCCCTCACAGACGTCTAATGGGTAAATAAAGGTCTATGGTTTAGAAAATATAGTTTGTAATTGGATTAAAAATTGTCCCAAGGACTGTATTCAGAGAGTTGTGGTCAATGATTCCTAATCTGAATGGTCCCTGGTTATAAATGGTGTACCCCAGGGTTCCGTGCTGGGACCACTATTATTCAATTATTATTATTATTATTATTATATTATTATTATTAATAATAATAATAATAATGATGATATAGAGGATGGGATTAATAGCACTGTTTCTATTTTTGCAGATGACACCAAGCTATGTAGTAATGTTTAGTCTATGGAAGATGTTCATAAATTATAAACCGACTTGGACAAACTGAATGTTTGGGCATCCACTTGGCAAAAAGGTTCAATGTGGATAAATGTAAAGTTATGCACCTGAGTACTAATAATCTGCATGCATCATATGTCCCACGGGGAGTTAAAGTAGGAAAGTCACTTGTTGAGAAGGATCTGGGTGTACTGTAGATCATAGACTAAATAACAGCATGCAATGTTTAAAGGAATTAAACCTATTTAGTCTTAAAAATAGGCGACTAAGGGGACACAATTAAAGGGGTTTACCGATCTTGCAAATTTATGGCATAACAGGATATGGCATAAATGTCCGACAGGTGCGGGTCCCACCTCTAGCACCTGCACCTTTCTCTAGAATGGGGCCCCCTAATCCGCATTCTGCCTTGTTCAGCTCTCACTGCCTCCCAGCCACTTCCTGATTAGGTGGTCGGGAGTTACTTGAACAGCCGAGTTGTAGCACGGCAAGCTACGCTGTTTCCAGGAACTTGGGAGCTACAGAAATAGCGTAGATTGCCATGCTACACTGTTTCCATATGTAATGGCAGGGGGTAGGGAGACGGACAAGTGAGCCCTAATCTACCCGCCACTCTGTCCCTGCCTACTTGCAACGACCCGCCCTAGGCGACGGGGTACAACTGGGCGGCGGTCCCTCCGCTCAGTAAGTGCACGACAAACACGACAAACATACAAAGGAACACAAGCAAGGAAAAGGGGCCGTTGCCCACGGCAACACCGTGAGCAACTAGAGTGGTGAACGAGCCGAGTCAAGCCAGGAGTGTGCGAGGTACAAAACGAAAAGCAGAAGAGTAGTCGGTAAGCCAGGGTCTGTATGGAGCAGGATCAAAAATAGCAGGAGCTGTAGCTGGGCCAGGAAACCACAAGGAAAGAATCACAAGCACCGAGGGACAGGAAGGGCAGGCTTAAATAGACCGAGGGCGGGAGCTAGCTGAGTCTGGCCAGGTTACGATAGGCTCACCCACTCCTAAGCCTGCCAGCCTGAATGTTGGAAGCAGGAGTCAGTCTCAGGGATGTATTCTCAGGTGCTGACTGATTAGTTCTGGGAGTTAACCCCGAAGCTGTGCCTGGCAGATCCTTTACACCATAACTCTCATTCACTTCTATGGGAGTTACGGAAACAGCGTAGCTCAGCTAGCTCAGCTGTTTCCGTAACTCCCCACCACCTCATCAGGAAGAGGCCGGGAGGCAACAGGAGTTGAGCAAGGTAGAATGGGGTTTAGAGGGCCCCATTCTAGAGAAAGGTGGACATTGATGGCATAAACTGGACATTGATGGCATAAACTGTGGATATGTCATACATGTCCAAGATGGGAGAACCCCTTTAACTTGTATAAATAGATAAATGGCCCATACAAAACATATGGTGAACCCCTGTTCCATGTAAATTCCCCTCAAAAGACAAGGGGGCACTCCCTCCGTATAGAAAAAAAAATTATTCAATATCTGGAGGTTACAATACTTTTTTTTACCATAAGAACTGGGTGACAATGCCTCTCAATGGAACACTAAGGGCCTGTTGACATCAGCGTTTGGGTTCCGTTCATTGGTTCTGTTTACCCTTTCGGTCAAAGGAACGATGAATGGAAAGCCGAACGGAAACTATCGCTTCCGTTTGCATTACCATTGACTTCAATTGTAATGCTTCAGTTTCAGTATGTTTCCGTATGTTTCAGTTAATTCAATTAATTTTTATGAGAAAACAGAAGTTTAACCTACAAAATACTCTGTCCTTAAACAGCTGGCACCTTTGTTGTACCAGTCTTACGAGGTAGCCACCAGGTCACTCTAATGGAAAATTCTATAAAATGACTTCATAGAACTCATCTTGTCCCCCAGGGTCTTAATCATATACATGTATGTCTGAATACCTCACCCTTAGGCTGGATTCACATGAGCACATTACGTCCGTAATGGACGGAACGTATTTCGGCCGCAAGTCCCGGACCGAAAACATGTTTACAGTACGGGACAGTTGTCCTGCAGCGAGGCAGGGACTCCTAGCATCATACATAACTATGATGCTAGGAGCCCGGCTCCCTGCAGTGTGTTCGGTCCGGGACTTGCGCCCGAAATACGTGCCGTCCTTTACGGACCGAACATGCTCATGTGAACCCAGCCTTAGGCCTTATTTACATGAGCGTATTTCACGTCCGTGATACGGGCGTGAAAATCACGCACGTCACACGGACCTATGAAAGTCAATGGGTCCAATCAGACATTCAGTGTTTTTCACGCAGCGTGTGTCCGCTGCGTGAAACTCACTGCATGTCCTATACTTGAGCGTTTTCTGCGCATCACGCACCCATTAATGTCGATGGGTGCGTGAAAATCACGGACATCACACGGACGCACATCCGTGTGCTATGCGTGATTCGCGCAACAGTTGCTCAAGAAATGAAGAGAAAAATAAAACCACCTCATTCATTTCATTTTACATACGTAAAAAACACGTGACATAAGGATGCCATACGCGCAAAAATAACGCAGACACGCACCAAACACTGGTGACACACGTAACTGCAATGCGCGCAAAACGCTGTATTTTTTACGCGTGCAAAACGCACACGTTCGTGTAATTAAGGCCTTATGTTTTCAAGGCTATCAAGATATAGGCACTATATTACATAACTAATGGACAAGCCCTAAGATTACAAGGTTATGGAAACCTTGTGACCGCGCCATATTGTTAGAGCACACATCCCCCCAAAAATGGAGTTTAAAGTGATTGATAAGTCTAATAAAAATGTCAACTCGCCCCCCAAAAAATAAGCCCTGACAAAATTCCATTGGCAGAAAAATAAAAAACGGTATGAGTCTCAGAATATGGCAACACAAAACAATTTTTTTTACCAAATGATGATATATGAAAAGATTCATGCTTTCAGAACTGATACTATGTCCGCCTTCTCCATTATTTGGCAACCTTGAATCGATTACTTGGACCTACTAGATCTCCAACATGCTATGTTTTCACATTGACCTCCATTGGACATGTTTTATACTTTTGTATATTTTATAACTTTTTGGGATATGTTAGATACCTAAAACTTCCACTGTATGTGAGCTCTCCCCTTCACTATTCATTACTTCATCTGCATCACCTTGTTCTTTATATACCAATAAGCCCCCTGCATGGATACAAGTCTAATGTTTTCTATTACTTTTATATTATACTGGTAAAACTGAAAATAAATAGTGGTGCAACAATGCACAACAATATATTAAAATCAATAAATTAATTTGTGAACGTAGATATTGTTTGGTAAAATGGGGCCCATGAGTAGAAACTTATTGGTTTTTCCGTTATTCTGTAATATGTTTTCTGCTGTACAAGCCACATCTTTTTTTTCAGGCCAGTTAGCACTAAAGTTCTTTACATGAATATGTAGACAAATGTAACAATTCAGATTCCTTGCTACATATGTCTTTAGCTTAGGCTTCGTTCACATCTGCGTTGGGGTCCCGTTCTGACTTTCCGTCTGAGGTTTCCATCAGAACGGGACCCTTGAGCAGACACAAACTAACAACGACGGAAACCAGAGGTTTCCGTTTCCATCACCATTGATTTCAATGGTGACCGATCCGGTGCCCATGGTTCCCAGTTGTGCACAGGACTCATCGTTTTGCCAGAAGCCATAGCGTAGACGACTACGCTATTGCTTCTCTATTGCTTCCGTCAAAATGACGGGCCCGGTGCACAACAGACACAAACGGGAACCATAGGCACCGGATCCGTCACCATTGAAATCGGAATATCTACTATACTTTGTGTCTGGACAGAGAGCGATGGTGTATTATTATTATTATTATTATATTTCTGATTTCCATTTGCATAGCTATGCCAAAACTCTGCTGTCTGCATTATCTATCATGTCTATTCAATTGTAGTCATTTCCAATTTATCACTCATTTCCAAAACGTTTCAAACCCACAACGTTAATGGCAGTACATTTCCACTGGCTAAAAGCTCTGTGCTTAAAATACTGTAAGCCTCACTTGAATCTAAGCTGTTCTAATTTTCCATCAGGACACTAGCGCAAAATATGACAAATTGTTAGCAAAAGTAGCTGTCAGACGAGCCAATAAAATGATTACATCAATCATTTTTAAAATAGACTTGTCTACCTTTATCCGCACAGCATGTTTAGTGAATCACGTACAGCGGCAAACGCTGTAACATTATTACTTCCCGAATAACATTTGCAAATATTGTTCAGCAGAATTTCATGAATGAATGCCGAATTCTAAATTTCTTTACTTACCAGACAAAGCTAATGAGTAAGTTAATAAGAATACATTCAAAGGAGTTGTTAAATATATACCACTTATTTAACAGAGCACTAAATGAGCTCTAAGAACATAATATACATAAAAGGCTTATTCCCATTTCCCACTCATGTATTTTTTCTTCACAATTCTGTTACTGTAGAACATAATCTCATCTTAGACATACATTTCTAAGATGGGAAAGCCCCTTTAATGTTTTAAGAGGTATAGCATCTCTCCAAACAATTATTTTACCCCTCTTTTATATGTATATGTCACTTCGTCCCCGATCCTTGTTCCCCGACCTTTACAGATTTGTGGGCGGTCCACTGACCTCTAATCACGTGACAAGTCTTCTTCTAGGTGTGCGTTTACAATGCTTTTATGTATGCAATTCATGGCCGCCATCAGGGCAGTACTGGCGGTACTGCCGTCAGGGGCCCGGTCATAAATGTGAAAAAACAGGGGCCCACGCTCCACTGCTGGAATTCATTTGCTCATGGGCCCTTACGATTTCACTTTGGTGAAAGGAACAGGTCCCACCACGGAGCCGGGGCCCGTTCTTTGCACCAAAGTAAAATCGTAAGGGGCCCCTGTTCACATAGAGCCACCCCTCCCCCTCCTCCACAGCGGCGTGACAGCATGTGTGGAGGAGACAAGGAGGGAGATGTCATGAAGGCAGCGGGAGGTTGAATGCAGTGGAGGCGACAAACAGCAGCAGAAGTCCTCTGACACAGTGAGTATAGTAGGTGATGTCTGTCAGTATGCAATGTCTGTCAGGCTGCTGCTGCCCGGAGCCTCCTCACATCACATCCCCCCAATAAAAATTAATGTTACCCATGTCGGCACTATACACTCTCAGCTCTGCTTCATGGTCTTGTATCGCTAGTAGCAGTTCTTACCTCTTATCTCCCGGGCTCTGTAAGCAGAGGGAGAAGACAGGTTTATTGTCCCGAAACGCAGCACAGGAGATAAGAGCCGTCACTGCTAGTGATACAATGTGGTGCTTCAGTGTCCGGAGTATCATATAGACCTGGGTAAGACACTTGCTCTTTATTTTATACAAAACAGTTTATTAGTGTGTGTTATGAAACTTTGTAAATACTTTTTATTAAAAATAATTTTTACTTTTGGAGATACAGCTGCTTTGTATCCTGTATACAGAGCAGCTGTATCGTGCGCTGAGACCTGTATCCGTCAGGTCCGGGGGACTGACGGGTTCAGTGTTGGCAGGTCAGGATCCACCTGTTATCGATCAAATCTAAATTATGAACAGGGACACACAGGACCCGCTGACACTGAACCCGTCAGTCCCGCTGACCTGACAGATAAAGGTTTCAGTACATGATACAGCTGCTCTGTATACAGGATACAAAGCTGCTGTATCTCATAAAGTAAAAATTTGTTTTAATGAAAAGTATTTACAAAGTAGCACCAAACAGACTGGTAAAACAACAAAAAACACATGCAAAGGTTTACATAGCCTTCAAACCTGTGGTGGATAGATGGCACCACGTGCGAAATTATCTTTCGGCGCCCCACCCCCATCATATAAAAAATGCCCCATAAAAAACGTATAATGCCCCCCACAGTATAATGCCCCTTTAGTTCCCCCCATACAGTATAATAATAATATATTATAACCCCTCCAAGGACACAGTATTTTGTCCTCTAATTGTGCCCACACAGTATTATGCCCTCTGTAGTGCCCCTACACAGTATAATGTCCGCTTCGTGGCCCCCACACAGTATAATGCCCCCCTCCCCTGGCTGCCACACAAAGCCCCCTTTAGATAGTGCCCCCCTGTAGGTTGTGCCATACAGCCTTTCTTTAGATAGTGCCATATCCCCCCACCTCCTCCTTGTAGACAGTGCCATGCATCCCCCCACCTCCCCCTTGTAGATCGTGCCATACATCCCCCCACCTACCCCTTGTAGACCGTGCCATACATCCCCCACCTTCCCCTTGTAGATCGTGCCATACAGTTCCCCACCTCCCCCTTGTAGACAGTGCCATACATCCCCCCACCTCCCCCTTGTAGATCATAACATACAGCCCCCCCATCTCCCTCATGTAGACAGTGCCATGCAGCCCCCACCTCCTCCTTGTAGACAGTGCCATACAGCCCCCCACCTCCCCCTTGTAGACAGTGCCATACAGCCTCCACCTCCCTCATGTAGACAGTGCCATACAGCCCCCACCTCCCTCATGTAGACAGTGCCATACAGCCCCACACCTCCCCCTTGTAGATCGTGCCATACAGTCCCCCACCTCCCTCATGTAGACAGTGCCATACAGCCTCCCACCTCCCCTTGTAGATTGTGCAATACAGCCCTCCCACCTCCCATTGAAGACAGTGCCCCCAAACAAAAAAAAATATTTGTACTCACCTAGGCCCCGTTCTCACAATGAACTAAGCTGTTCCACGACGGGATCCTTGCGTCGGCCGGGGTGATCCTGCAGCCTAGTACAGAGATTCCCAACATTTTCGGATTCGAGGCACCACTGGAAAAATACAATTTCCTCAGGACACCCCTATCAAAAATTGTTTAGAGAAAGACAGAAAATGGCTAAAACCAAGCATTACACTCGTAGGGTTCGTTCACACAGCGTTATTTGCAAAGCAAAAATAATCTGCCTCAAAATTCCTTCAGGAACTGACAGCGTTGTTTGACCTTTTTTCTTTTTCTTGCGTTTTTTTTAAGCCGTTGAAGCGTATGCAAAAGATGCAGGAAAAAAAGCACCAAATGAGCGCCGCAGGTATTTACTGCCCCCTATTAATTTCAATTTGAGGTCAGAGGTGGAAACCACTTGAAGACTATCATTTCCCCACTCACAGTAAAATCATCATCAGCCCCCCACTCACAGTAAAATGACCATCAGCCCCCCACTCACTGGACCCTTCCTAGGTGGACCTGGCTTATTGGGGAACCGAAGATGGAACCTCCTGAGCAATACCCCAGCGTGAACATCCCGGGCGGGTACCCAAGTCCTCTCCTCAGGCCCGTATCCTCTCCAATGGACCAGGTACTGGAGGGAGCCTTGGACCATCCTGCTATCCACAATCTTGGCCACTTTGAATTCTACCCCTTCAGGGGTGAGAACAGGGACCGGAGGTTTCCTCAAGGTAGCCAAGGACGGGGAGCAGCGTTTCAGGAGGGAGGCATGAAACACGTTGTGTATTTGAAAAGACGGGGGTAACTCCAGCCGGAAGTAGACAGGGTTAAGGACCTCAATGACCTTGTACGGCCCTATATACCGGGGGAGCGAATTTTTTGGACGGAACTTTAAGACGCACATTTTTTGAAGATAGCCACACCAGATCCCCGACCACAAACAAGGGGTTAGCAGAACGTCTTCTGTCTGCCTGAGTCTTTTGTATGCTCTGGGACGCCTCTAGGTTCTTCTGAACCTGGGCCCAGACTGTGCACAGTTCCCGATGAACTACATCTACCTCGGGATTGTTGGAACCACCAGGTGAAACGGAGGAGAACCGTGGATTAAACCCAAAATTACAGAAAAAGGGGGAGACCCCTGATGAGGTACTGACCCGGTTATTAAGGGAAAATTCGGCGAGGGGAATGAAGGAGAACCAATCATATTGACAGTCGGAGATAAAACACCTTAAATATTGTTCTAGAGACTGATTAGTCCTCTCAGTTTGGTCATTAGTTTCAGGATGGAAGGTCGAGGAGAAGGACAGATCAATCTCCAACTTTTTACAGAAAGCTCTCCAAAACAATGAAACAAATTGTACCCCTCTGTCAGAAACAATATTGACAGGAACCCCATGGAGACGCAGGATGTGTTTGACAAACAAGGTAGCTAACGTCTTGGCATTGGGTAGTTTCTTGAGGGGCACAAAGTGGCACATCTTACTGAAGCGCTCTACTACAACCCACACCACCGACTTGCCTTGAGATGGAGGCAGATCGGTGATAAAATCCATGGAGATATGGGTCCAAGGTCTCTGGGGAATGGGCAAAGAACATAGTAAGCCCGCTGGTCGGGACTGGGGGTTTTGGACCTAGCACAAATTTCACAAGCGGCGACGTAGGCCTTAACGTCTTTAGGCAACCCAGGCCACCAATAGTTTCTAGAAATGAAGTGCTTGGTACCCAGGATGCCTGGATGGCCAGATAGTGTAGATTCTTGATTTTCCCTGAGTACCCTTAGCCGGAATTGCAGGGGAACAAACAGCTTGTTCTCAGGAAGGTTCCCGGGAGCTGATTCTTGATCAGCCGCAATTTCGGAGACTAAGTCGGAATCAACACAGGATATGATTATACCTGGGGGCAAAACACAAGCAGGATCTTCCTCCGAAGGAGGGCTGGCCATGAAGCTACGCGATAGTGCATCAGCTTTAATACTTTTAGACCCAGCCCTATAGGTGACCACAAAGTTGAATCTAGTAAAAAAACAAGGCCCATCGAGCTTGTCTCGGGTTTAGCCTCCGGGCAGATTCTAGGAAAACCAGATTCTTGTGGTCGGTAAGGACAGTTACCTGGTGCCTAGCCCCCTCCAAGAAGTGGCGCCACTCTTCAAATGCCCATTTAATGGCTAAGAGTTCGCGGTTGCCCACATCATAGTTACTCTGAGTGGGCAAGAACTTCCTGGAGAAGTAGGCACAGGGACAGACATGGGTGAGGGACCTGGTACCCTGGGACAAGACAGCACCCACTCCCACCTCGGAGGCATCAACCTCCACGATGAATGGCTCCATTTGGTTAGGCTGAATCCGCACTGGGGCGGAGATAAAGCACTTCTTAAGGATCTCAAAGCCTGGACCGCCTCCGGAGACCAGTGGAGGAGATCAACACCTTTGTGAGTAAGATCCGTAAGAGGCTTAGCGATGACCGAGAAGTTAGCAATAAATCTCCTGTAATAATTAGCAACCCCAGGAAGCACTGTAACGCCTTCAGGGAGGCAGGTTGGACCCATTCAGCCACAGCCTGAACCTTGGCAGGGTCCATGCGGAATTCATTAGGAGTGAGGATTTGACCCAAAAATGGTATCTCTTGCACCCCAAACACACATTTTTTCTATTTAGCAAAGAGTTTGTTTTCCCGAAGGGCCTGGAGCACCTTCCTGACATGCTTAATGGGGGAGGACCAGTCCTTGGAAAACACAAGTATGTCATCAAGGTACACTACAATAAATACCCCCAGGTAGTATCTTAAAATCTCATTTATGAAATTCTGGAAGACGACGAGAGCATTACACAACCCAAAGGGCATGACGAGGTATTCGAAATGAACTTCGGGCGCATTAAACGCAGTCTTCCACTCATCCCCTTCTCTGATTCGGATAAGGTTATAAGCCCCCCGAAGATCAAACTTAGAGAACCATTGGGCCCCCTGAATTTGATTGAAGAGATCAGAAATCAAAGGAAGGGTGTAAAGGATTTGCCAGACACAGCTTCTGTGTCAACGCCCGTGGGCAATCAGTCTGCACCTGCTCCTATGTCTGTGAGACTGACTCCATCTTCCACCTCTCAGGATGGCAGGCTTAGGAGTGGGAGAGCCTATCACAGCCTGGCCAGACGGAGCTAGTTCCCGCCCACTGTCTATTTATACCTGCCTTTCCTGTTCCTCCTTTGCCTGTGATTCTTCTATGCTTGTTTCCTGGCTTGCTGCTGCTGCTTGTACTACTCATCCTCTGCTTGTTATTGACCTTGGCTTTCTGACCATTCTCCTGCTCAGCGTTTTGTACCTCGCTCTCTCCTGGTTTGACTCGGCTCGTTCACTACTCTTGTTGCTCACGGTGTCTCCGTGGGCAGCTGCCCCATTTCTCAAGCTTCTGTGTACCCTTGTCTGTTTTGTCTGTCTTGCACTTACCGAGCGTAGGGACCGTCGCCCAGTTGTACCCCGTCGCTTAGGACAGGTCGTTGCAAGTAGGGAGGGACTGAGTGGCGGGTAGATTAGGGCTCACCTGTCTGTCTCCCTACCCTGTCATTACAAAGGGGATACTGGTTCCGTACAGTGACCTTATTCAAATTTCGGTAATCGATGCACGACCTAAGACCACCATCCTTCTTCCCTACGAAGAAGCCAGCACCTGCCAAAGAAGTAGAGGGGCGAATGTAACCCTTGGCCAGGCTTTCCTGGATATATTCTCTCATGGCCTCACGTTCGGGACAAGAGAGATTAAAAATCCTACCCTTAGGGAGCTTAGCTCCTGGTACCAAATCGATTGCGGATTCGTATTCTCTATGAGGAGGTAACACTTCAGAGGCCTTTTTAGAAAAAACATCAGCGAAGTCCTGAATAAACTCAGGTAGAGTGTTTACCTCCTCAGGGACAGAAATAAAATTAACAGAAAAACAGGACGTCATGCATTCATTACCCTATTTGGTAAGATCCCCAGTATTCCAGTTAAACGTGGGATTATGCATCTGCAACCAGGGAAGGCCTAAAACCAAATCGGACGATAATCCCTGCATCACCAGTACAGAACACTGCTCCAAATGAATGTAGCCAACATTGAGTTCAAAAACAGGGGTATGCTGCGTAAAATAACCGTTAGCAAGTGGAGTGGATTCGATACCCACTACTGGGACAGGTTTAGGCAAATCAATCAATGGCATAGCTAGAGACATAGCAAATTCCACAGACATAATATTAGCAGAAGACCCTGAATCCACGAAGGCACTGCCGGTGGCAGACCTACACTCAAAAGAGACCTGAAAGGAAAGCAAGATCTTTGTTATGGCAGGAAGGAGGTGAAGGGAACAAGTGAGCCCTAATCTACCCACCGCCCTGTCCCTGCCTACTTGCAACGACCCGCCCTAGGCGACGGGGTACAACTTGGCGGCGGTCCCTACGCTGACTCAGTGCAAGGGGATACAAACAGGGAACAAGCAAGGGAAGGGGCAGTAGCCCACGGAACACCGTGAGGAAACGGAGTGTTGAACGAGCCAGTCAGGATCAGGATGTAGTGGAGTATACAAACGCAGAGCACGGAGCAGGAAGCAAGCCAGGGCAGAGCGAAGCAGGATAAGCGGGAACTGAAGCAAGGCAGAAGCACGGCAGAAGCAGGCTGGAGCAAGGCAGCAGTGGGGCCAGGAATCCAAGAAGAATAACAAGCAATGATGAAGAGAAAACGGCAGGTATAAATGGACAGGGGGAGGAGATAACTCCGACTGACCAGGCCGCGATCGGCTCTCCCACTCCTGAGCCTGCCACCCTGATTGGTGGGAGCCGGTGTCAGTCTAAGAGGTCTGGCCTCAGGTGTCGACTGATTAATCCTGGGAGTATCCACAGACGTAGTGCCTGGCAGATCCTTTACAGTACTCCCCCTTTTATGAGGGGCCACCGGACCCTTACTAAGAGGACCCGGTTTAGTGGGGAAGAGAAGGTGGAACCTCCTGACCAATACCCCAGCGTGAACATCTCGAGCAGGTACCCAAGTCCTCTCCTCCGGCCCGTATCCTTTCCAATGGACCAGGTACTGGAGGGAGCCCTGGATCATCCTACTGTCCACAATCTTGGCCACCTCGAATTCCACCCCCTCAGGGGTGAGAACGGAAACAGGAGGTTTCCTCGAGGGGGACCAGGACGGGGAGCAGCGTTTAAGGAGGGAGGCATGAAAGACGTCGTGTATGCGAAAGGATGGGGGCAGCTCCAGACGGAAGGATACAGGGTTGAGGACTTCAATGACCTTATAAGGCCCAATAAATCAGGGAGCAAACTTCCTGGACGGGACCTTAAGGTGCAAGTTCCTAGACGACAACCACACCAGATCCCCGACGACAAACCGGGGGTTAGCAGAACGTCTTCTATCAGCCTGAATCTTTTGTACGCTCTGGGACGCCTCTAGGTACGCTCTGAACCTGGGCCCAGACTGTGCACAGTTCCCGATGAACGTCCTCTACCTCGGGATTATTGGAACAACCAGGAGAAACGGAGGAGAACCTTGGATTAAACCCGAAATTACAGAAAAACGGGGAGACCCCTGACGAGTTACTGACCCGGTTATTCAGGGAAAATTCGGCGAGGGGAAGGAATGAGACCCAATCAAATTGACAGTCAGAGATGAAACACCTTAAATATTGTTCCAGGGATTGATTAGTCCTTTCCGTTTGGCCATTAGTTTCGGGATGGAAGGCGGAGGAGAAGGACAGATCAATCTCCAACTTTTTACAAAAAGCTCTCCAAAATAAGGAAACAAATTGTACCCCTCTGTCAGAAACGATATTGACTGGGGCCCCATGGAGACGCAAAATGTGTTTAACAAACAAAGAAGCTAACGTCTTGGCGTTAGGTAGTTTCTTAAGGGGCACAAAGTGGCACATCTTGCTGAAGCGGTCTACTACCACCCACACCACCGACTTGCCCTGAGATGGAGGCAAATCGGTGATAAAATCCATGGAGATATGGGTCCAAGGTCTCTGGGGAATGGGCAAAGAATGTAGTAAGCCCGCAGGTCGGGACCTCGGGGTCTTGGACCTAGCACAAACCTCACAAGCGGCGACGTAAGCCCTAACGTCTTTAGGCAACCCAGGCCACCAATAGTTTCTGGTAATGAGGTGTTTGGTACCCAAGATGCCAGGATGACCAGATAGTGCGGAGTCATGGTTCTCCCTGAGTACCCTTAGCCGGTATTGCAGGGGGACAAACAGCTTGTCCCCAGGGAGGTTCCCGGGAGCTGAACCTTGATCAGCCGCAATGTCAGAGGCTAAATCAGAATCAGTGGCAGAAACGATTATACCAGGGGGTAAAATACAAGCAGGATCCTCCTCAGAAGGAGGATTGGCCATGAAACTATGTGACAGTGCATCAGCCTTAATATTTTTGGACCCAGCCCTATAGGTAACCAAGAAGTTAAATCTGGTAAAGAATAGCGCCCATCGAGCTTGTCTAGGATTAAGCCTCCGGGCAGATTCTAGGAAAACCAGATTCTTGTGGTCAGTAAGGACCGTTACCTGGTGTCTGGCCCCCTCCAGGAAGTGACGCCACTCTTCAAAAACCCATTTAATGGCTAAAAGTTCGCGGTTGCCAATATCATAGTTACTCTCCGTGGGCGAAAACTTCCTAGAGAAGTAAGCACAGGGGCGGAGATGGGTGAGGGAGCTGGTACCCTGGGACAAGACGGCCCCCACTCCCACCTCGGACGCGTCAACCTCCACAATAAATGGCTCCCTTTGGTTGGGCTGAACCAGCACGGGGGCCGAGATAAAGCACTCCTCGAGGGTCTCAAAAGCCTGGACGGCCTCAGGAGGCCAGTGGAGGAAATCAGCACCCTTGCGAGTGAGGTCCGTAAGAGGCTTAGTGACGACCGAGAAGTTGGCAATAAATCTCCTGTAATAGTTAGCGAACCCCAAAAAACACCGTAGCGCCTTCAGGGAGGCAGGTTGGACCCATTGCGCCACAGCCTGAACCTTGGCCGGGTCCATGCGGAATTCGTGAGGATTTGACCCAAAAATGGTATCTCCTGTACCCCAAACACACATTTTTCGGTTTTCGCAAACAGATTATTTTCCCGGAGGACCTGGAGGACCTTCCTGACATGCTCCACGTGGGAGGACCAGTCCTTGGAAAACACCAGTATGTCATCAAGGTACACTACAAGAAAATTTCCCAGGTAATCTCTCAGAATTTCATTAATAAAATTCTGGAAGACGGCAGGGGCATTACACAACCCAAAGGGCATGACCAGGTATTCGAAATGACCTTCGGGCGTGTTGAACGCAGTCTTCCACTCATCCCCCTCTTTGATGCGGATAAGGTTATATGCCCCCCGTAGATCGAACTTAGAGAACCATTGGGCCCCCTGAACCTGATTAAAGAGATCAGGAATCAAAGGAAGGGGATACTGGTTCCTTACTGTGACCTTATTCAAGTTCCGATAGTCAATGCACGGCCTAAGACCACCATCCTTCTTCCCCACGAAGAAGAAGCCAGCACCTACAGGAAAAGTCGAGGGGCGAATGAAACCCTTGGCCAGGCATTCTTGGATATACTCCCTCATAGCTTCACGTTCAGGACATGAAAGATTAAATATCCTACCCTTAGGAAGCTTAGCACCAGGTACCAAATCGATGGCGCAATCGTAATCTCTATGAGGGGGCAACACCTCGGAGGCCTCCTTAGAAAACACATCAGCGAAGTCCTGAACAAACTCAGGTAGCGTGTTTACCTCCTCACGGGGAGAAATAGAGTTAACCGAAAGACATGACGTCAGGCATTCACTACCCCATTTGGTGAGATCCCCAGTATTCCAATCAAACGTGGGATTATGCAGCTGCAACCAGGGAAGACCTAATACCAGATCGGACGATAATCCCTGCATCACCAGTACAGAGCACTGCTCCAAATGCATGGAGCCAACAAGGAGTTCAAAAACAGGAGTATGCTGAGTAAAATAACCATTAGCAAGAGGAGTGGAGTCGATACCCACTACCGGGACAGGATAAGGCAAATCAATAAAAGGCATTTTTAGAGACATAGCAAATTCCACAGACATGATATTAGCAGATGAGCCAGAATCCACAAAGGCACTGCCAGTGGCAGACCGGCCAGCAAACGAGACCTGAAAGGGAAGCAAAATTTTATTGCGTTTCATATTAACGGGAAATACCTGTGCGCCCAAGTGACCTCCCCGATGATCACTTAGGCGCGGAAGTTTTCCGGCTGCTTATTCTTGCACCTGGGCAGGTGTTCAGTAGATGCTTGTCACCCCCACAATAGAAGCAGAGACCATTCTTCCTGCGGAACTCTCTACGTTGTCGAGGGGACATGGAGGCCCCGAGTTGCATAGGTACCTCCGAGTCTTCCGTGGAAGAGCGAGGAGACGGGACCTCGGGGGGAATCGCAGGGAAGTCAGAGGGGAAAACATTGAAACGTTCAAGATGACGTTCTCTGAGACGTCGGTCAAGTCGTACTGCTAGGGCCATAACCTGGTCTAGGGAGTCAGAAGAGGGGTAGCTAACAAGCAAATCCTTTAGGGCGTCAGATAATCCTAACCTAAACTGGCACCTTAGGGCCGGGTCGTTCCACCGAGAAGCTACGCACCACTTTCTAAAATCAGAACAGTATTCCTCAACAGGTCTCCTACCCTGACGTAAGGTCACCAGCTGACTCTCGGCTAAGGCAGTCCTGTCAGTCTCGTCGTAAATGAGTCCGAGGGCAGAGAAAAAACGATAGACGGAGGAAAGTTCAGGGGCGTCAAGAGCCAAGGAGAAGGCCCACTCTTGGGGCCCTTCCTGGAGTCGGGATATAATGATACCCACCCGCTGGTTCTCGGAACCTGAGGAGTGAGGTTTTAGACGGAAGTAAAGTCTGCAACTCTCCCGGAAGGAGAGAAAAGTCTTACGGTCCCCTGAGAACCGGTCAGGTAACTTGAGGTCGGGTTCTAGAGGTGAGGTGAGGGGTACTACTATGGCAGCGTCAGACTGGTTGACCCTCTGAGCCAGGGCCTGGACCTGTAGGGAGAGGCCCTGCATCTGCTGGGTCAGGGTCTCAAGGGGGTCCATGATAGCGTCAGCGTAGGAGAAATGGTAGACTAGGTATGGGCTTGTTATTATGTTATGGCAGGAAGGAGGTGAAGGGAACAAGTGAGCCCTAATCTACCCACCGCCCTGTCCCTGCCTACTTGCAACGACCCGCCCTAGGCGACGGGGTACAACTTGGCGGCGGTCCCTACGCTGACTCAGTGCAAGGGGATACAAACAGGGAACAAGCAAGGGAAGGGGCAGTAGCCCACGGAACACCGTGAGGAAACGGAGTGGTGAACGAGCCAGTCAGGATCAGGATGTAGTGGAGTATACAAACGCAGAGCACGGAGCAGGAAGCAAGCCAGGGCAGAGCAAAGCAGGATAAGCGGGAACTGAAGCAAGGCAGAAGCACGGCAGAAGCAGGCTGGAGCAAGGCAACAGTGGGGCCAGGAATCCAAGAAGAATAACAAGCAATGAGGAAGAGAAAACGGCAGGTATAAATGGACAGGGGGAGGAGCTAACTCCGACTGACCAGGCCGCGATAGGCTCTCCCACTCCTGAGCCTGCCACCCTGATTGGTGGGAGCCGGTGTCAGTCTAAGAGGTCTGGCCTCAGGTGTCGACTGATTAATCCTGGGAGTATCCACAGACGTAGTGCCTGGCAGATCCTTTACAATCTTATTAAGTTTCATATTTACGGGAAATACCTGTGCGCCCAAGCGACCTCCCCGATGGTCACTTAGGCGCGGAAGTTTTCCGGCTGCTTATTCTTACGCCTTGGACAGTTGTTCACTTGATGCTTGTCCTCCCCACAGTAGAAGCAGAGACCATTCTTCCTGCAGAGCTCTCTACGTTGTTGGGGAGACACGGAGGCCCCGAGTTGCATTGGTTCATCCGAGATTCCCGTGGAAGAAAGAAGCAACGTAACCTCGAGAGCCATCATTGGGGAGCCAGAGGAGAAGGCACAAAAACGTTCAAGTCGTCGTTCCCTGAGACGTCGGTCAAGACGTACCACTAAAGCCATAACCTGATCTAGAGAGTCAGAAGAGGGATAGCTGACTAATAGGTCTTTCAGGGCGTTCGACAGACCCAATCTAAACTGGCACCTCAAGGCAGGGTCATTCCAACAAGAAGCTACACACCACTTCCTAAAGTCAGAACAGTATTCCTGAACAGGTCTCTTACCCTGACGTAAGGTCACCAGCTGACTCTCGGCAAAGGCAGTCTTGTCAGTCTCGTCATAGATGAGCCCGAGTGCAGAAAAAAAAAGGTCAACAGAGGAAAGTTCAGGGGCGTCAGGAGCCAAGGAGAAGGCCCATTCTTGGGGGCCGTCCTGGAGCCGGGACATAATTATACCCACTCGCTGGCTCTCAGAACCTGAGGAGTGGGGTCTTAATCGGAAATAGAGCCTACAACTCTCCCGAAAGGAGAAAAAAGTCTTCCGGTCCCCTGAGAACCGGTCAGGCAACTTGAGGTGGGGTTCAAGAGCTGAGGTGGAGGGCACTACCTGGTTAGCATCATGCTGGTTGCACCTCTGAGCCAGGGCTTGGACCTGTAGAGAGAGACCCTGCATTTGCTGAGCCAGGGTCTCAAGGGGGTCCATAGTTGCGTAGGAACCAGGGTAGAAAAGGTATATGGGCCTGTGATTATGTAATGTCGTGGTAGGGAGACAGACAGGTGAGCCCTAATCTACCCGCCACTCAGTCCCTGCCTACTTGCACCGCCCGTCCTAGGCGACAGCGTACAACTGGGCGGCGGTCCCTACGCTCAATAAGTGCACGACAGACAAACAGACAAGGGTACACAGAAGCTAAGGGAAATGGGGCAGTTGCCCACGGCAACACCGTGAGCAACAAGAGTAGTGAACGAGCCGAGTCAAACCAGGACTGTACGAGGTACCAAACGCAGAGCAGGAGAGTAGTCAGTAAAGACAGGGTCAATTTGAAGCAGAGGTCAATAGTACTAGCAGGAACAGCAGAGTCAGGAAACAGGCAGAATCACAGGCAAAGGAAGAGTAGGAAATGAAGGTAAAAATAGACCGAGGGCGGGAGCTAGCTCCATCTGGCCAGGCTGTGATAGGTTCTCCCACTCCTGAGCCTACCAGCCTGAGTGGTAGCAGATCGAGTCACTCTATCAGACCTAGGAGCAGATGCAGACAGATTAACCATGGGCGTCGACACAGAAGCTGTGTCTGGCAGATCCTTTACAGTATTTGAGTCTGTTAAGTTTTCTCATTGTCACTTGTGATTTTCTTGTGAATGCATGTGTCTGATCAAGCTCCTGTTTACACCCTGTATCACTTTGACTACTGGGACTCTTTGAACTGGACTTTGTCTTTGGATTTACCCTCTGCTCACTGATTTGGATATTGTGTTCACGGCTGGTTTTGACTTGTGCAACTCCTGGAATTCTTCTGTTTTGCAATTTGGACTTTTAGTCTCTCCTGGTTTGAACTCTGCTTGTTTATTACCCCTCTGGCTCATCTGGTTATCAGTTTTGGTATTGCCTGCAAGTGCACCTCCTGTCCAACACCTTATTCTGTAAAAGCAACCTGGGTGCTATGTGGCCAAATCCAACCTGCCTTGCAGTGGGCTCTCATGAAGACTATAGAGTAGCCTTAGACTCTGCTGACCAGAGTGGTGACAGAGGTAGCTGATTTACTTTTTGCTCGATCCAGACAGTCTCCAGCTGCCTTTGGGGAATTGTTCGTATAGTAATTCCATAAAGTTTCACTTAAGGGAATGGCTCAAGTAGTGATTACTTGACAAGTAAGCCCTGCTTCCCTGGTGCCCTCCTTGCCCTCCTCTTTTGAATTGTCCGTGTATATAAATATAAAAAATAAGTACAACAATGGGGACAGTGGGTGGACAGAAATTAATTTCTCACTAGAAATATGAAAACAGGTATTATCATAAAATGCATATAGTTACAGTATGTAGTAATTTAACTATGATTGCGGAGATGGGAATACCCTTTCAAGGCCTCCTCCGGAACTTCTTTTAGCATTTTTTAATTCCTGTAAAAAACACCATAAGGCTATGTTCACACGGAGTATTTTGGGGGAGGAATATCTGCCTCAAAATTCCGTTTGGAACTTTGAGGCAGATATTCCTCTCCCTGCACGCCGATTTTCGCGGCAATTATCGCGCCGTTTTTCGCCCGCGGCCATTGAGCGCCGCGGGCATAAAACAGCGAGATATACGCTTTCTCCTGCCTCCCATTGAAGTCAATGGGAGGTCGGAGGCGGAAGCGCCCGAAGATAGGGCATGTCGCTTCTTTTTCCCGCGAGGCAGTTTTACTGCTCGCGGGAAAAAGACGCCGACGCCTCCCATTGAAATCAATGGGAGGCGTTCTCGGGCCGTTTCTGCCGAGTTTTGCGACGCGGTTTCCGCGTCAAAAAACTCGGCAAAATACCCCGTGTGAACATAGCCTAAGTTACACGCATTTTTTATTGCCGTTTTTACATGCATTTTTAAAGTAACTTTTTATTTAGTGTCATTTTGTTTTTCCTGATGTTTTTAAAGTCCTATAGAGAAGCCAATCGAAAAAACTAGCGCATTCCGTGTTTTGGAAAAAAAAAGCCAATGACCACAAAAAAGCTACAAAAATGTCACTAACCAAAATGCTGTGTATGTAGCCATTCTCATATTTCACTATAGGCTCCTGGACACCCTGTGCTATAAGTGACTCACAACACTGGTTACCTGCCTAAACGACCTCTTCTAGATTCCCATTCAACACCGGTGGTTAAGGGTGTCAGCCTTCGAGCCACTCCGGTCAGTGCACGTCTCCTCATTACAAGCGGCGTGGACCTCCGGCTCCTCACACGCGGCTGACCGCCATTACAGCTCTTGCATCCCACGCATCGGATGGCCCCTGGGACCTGCAGCTCTGTTGGGATAAGGTCGGTGCCTGCTCATGCCCTCTACTGCTAGCGGGAGCCAATATTAGTGGGGTAACCAACGTAGGCCTAATCTGCTGTCCGGTTAGAAAACCAGCAGCCTCACAGGCACTTCCGTCACTCAAGACACTCCCTCCTGCTTATAAGTGCTGGCTGTATCTGGGGTCTTTAGCTGCTGCAACAGCCTAATCCGGCCTGCAACGATACGTCTTAAGGATTCATATGTACAAATTATACTGCAGGCTGCTTATCCTCAAGTGGGACAAAAATTCTGACTGCGGCAGTTACTTCTCCCACACTGCAGTGCACATATGTGATCCCCCATACTTGGCTGTAAGAGCGAGTTTTTCTAACGTGAGCCTCATCCACTGCCCTTTGTTCTGCACCTGTACGTTATATTTCAGTGCATGCTATTTTATAGACTGCAATAAAATGCAGTGGCAAATCAGTGGGACCACAGAAATTAACGGCCTATTTTCCAGCGACGGAGCCTGACTCTGATAACTCACCGACTACTACCCTGGATGGGCCTGTGGTTATGTTGGGTGTGCACAAGTCCCCCCCTATACTTTATCCCTAGGGAGTTCTTTATCATGACCCTGAGGAAGGAGTAATTCGATCACCAGATGGAGTCCTGTAACCTGGAAGGGTTCCCGTCGTCTTCTGCTCCATTAACCGAAGATTCACTCAAATCAATGTTGATTGTCCTGCAAAATAACATCTCTCTGCGGGTTACTGTGCTGGCCAGCAACCTTCACACCAACATTGATGCTCTGGGCACCAAAACTGATCACATAGAGAGAAAAATGGCGGAGTTCTCCTCGGCTCACAACGAGCTAATGGATACCCATACCGCCTTAGAAGAAGAAGTTCAATGGCTCAAGACCGAAGCTGTGGATGCAGAGGACAGATCAAGGCAGAACAATATTAAAGTTAGAGGAGTTTCAGCAAGTGTAGCTGCAACTAACATACCGGGATATCTAAAATAGCTGTTTAAAACTCTGAAAAAAAGTGTGCACAAAAAAACAGCGCCAAAAGCGCCAGTAAACTCTGTGTGTGAATGCAGCCTAAAGATAGTGGGGCAATGTACTAATGCTGTCTAAGATTTAGATAGCATAAACTTAGACCAAGCAGTTAAAATATGTGCCAGATTTATTACAGTGGTGCATGTGTTGACCTGTTAGACACTTTTCTTTTCTTTATACTACCTTTGATTTATCTTATTTTGCTACAGAATTTTATGCCAGATTTTTGGCTCAATTTTGGCACACAATGACATGTTAAGCCACACCCCTGTTTGCTAAGTTACACCCCCTTTTTGAGACACTTTTTAAAAGTGTCTAGTGAGGAACAAAGATCTGTTCTTTATGGCGCATTTGCTTAATAAATATGTCTAAAACTAGCTATAACATTATGCACCATAAATGTGTCATATTTTGGTGCTTTTTAACAACATATTCTAGGTGCATCCACATTAGTACATCAGCCCCAAAATGTCATCATAAAAAAAATGAGTACCCAACTAAGTTAAAACTCAGTTAATCTAAAGTGCACAGATTACATATATGTATTGTATTTGTGCCATCTCACTTTCAACCTTCAGTCCTCTGTATTCAAATAATGTCCCTTGTAGTCTGCTCCATTGTTTTAAGAGCTTTGGCGTCTGGGGGATGGACATATCCATAGCTATTATCCTCCCTCCTTAATTGATATAAATACTTTGCTGCAACAAACATCACCACACCAGTCTTTTCTTGCTAATCAAGGTTGTGTGGGACGGACCAACTCGCATTATGTATAGCTCTTCATCATCTGGGGCAGAGAATAACAGCCACGGGGCGGAAATTGCACAGAATTAGCATACTGAGCATAGATCGTTTGCAGGATTACTCCGGCGGAATGAAAGTGAGTAGAAATATAAGAAATACATATACTGTATGTAATCTGTGTGTTTTCATCTATCCACATAGCTGCCAACAGTCCCGAATCTGCCAGGACTGTCCCAAATTTACAGACAGTCCCGGCAAATTACTGTCCCGGGACCTGTCCCGGCAACTGCCGGAATTAAATTGTATCTGCATCCTCAGGACGCAGATACAATTGAGTACTATGGCAGATCAGGAAACTATCCATTTCCTGCTCTGCCATTCACTATGAGCGGAATCCCCAGCCAGAGCGTCGGCAATGCTCTGGCCGGGGACTCCAGCACTCCCGGAGGAGCCCCTCACTTCACTGTCCATATATGGACAGTGACGTCATCAGGGGTTTCCTCTATGAGTGGAATCCCTGGCCAGAGCATCGGCAACACTCTGACCTGGGATTCCGCTGATAGAGGGATACCTGAAGTCTCTGTCCATATAAGGACAGTGATGTCAGGGGCTCCTCCTGCAGCGGAATCCCATTCCAGAGCATTGCCAATGCTCTGGCTGGGAATTCCGCTTATAGAGGTAACCCGTGACAACGTCACTGTCCATATCCCAGAGCGCTGGAGTCCCCTGCAAGAGTGTTGCCGATGCTCTGGCTGGGGATTCCGCTACTGGAGGGGCCATTGGCATCACTGTCCATATATGGACAGTGACGTCAGGGGGTGCTCCAGGAGAGGAATCCTTGACCAGAGCGACGGCAACGCTCTGGCTGGGGATTCCACTCCTAGAGGGAGCCACAATGGCTCTATCTACAGGGGCAGGGGGAGAGGCACCATTAACAGGGGAGAGGGTGTGGCACCATCTACTGGGGAGGTGGGTGTGGCATCATCTACAGGGAGAGGAGTGTGTAGCACCAGCTACAGGAGGCTGTGTGGCACCAACTACAGGGTGGCTGTGTGGCACCAGCAAAAAAGGGGGCTGTGTGGCACCAGCTACAGAGGGGGCTGTGGGGCACCAGCTACAGAGGGGGCTGTGTGGCACCAGCTACAGAGGGGGCTGTGTGGCACCAGGAAGCAGTGCGTGACAATATCTACTGGGGGCAGTGCAGAGCACCATCTACAAGGGGCACTAAGTTTGGCACTATCTACGCTGGTATTTATGCTACCAGTAGTGGTGAGCATATATTACCTAGCCCTAGTAATAAAGTGAGACATCACCTGCCTGTAAACAACTGGATAACCAGAGACATACTGGCCACCATAGTAGTTCTTAGCCAAACTAGTGCCGATATTTTTTATTTATTTGTATGCAGAAATTCTGTAAAAAAAGCCATGCCCCACTAGCCACACGTACCAGATAAGCCATGCCCCCATAAGACATACCAACCAAAGACGCCACACACTAAGTTTCCTTGGGAAAAAATTCAAATGTTGGCAACTATCTATCCATGCATTACAGCAATTCAGGAGGGTTTTTCATGCTGACAAATTTATATTAAAGCGACTGTCTCATTAGGGCAACCCCTTTTGTATATGCCCTAAAAATGCATATGGACATCGTTGAGGGGGGTTTCCTGCTCAGGACCCCCTCTATGAGTCAAATTAGAAAGCTACTCACAAAAAAAAGTGACACCCGCTTACCTGAATGGCCAAACTTTGCCAAATGAATGGCTACCTGCAACTTCTTGACAATAACAGCTGATCGCTAGGAAGGTTCTGAACCCTGATTTCCTGGGAATTAAATTTAAAAAGAGGTTATCACCATGAGAAAACATGAAGTCACAATTTTAATACAGCCCCTTCAAATAGTGCAATATAACAACGTGGTTTTCAGACCAAAATGCCTGTGCGCACTTGTCACAGATAAATATTAGCAGTATAATTGGTTGCAGTAAAGATCTCAGTGTCTTTCAAAATGACATAGGGTTGGTTGAGGCTCTTAGGGTGCAGTCATACACAGCAGATTTTGTTGCAGAAATTTCTGTGACTGAAAATCAGTTCCATGACTAGTATGGTATTGCATGTCTAGGATAGGGGTCTCAAACATGCGGCCTCTGAGGCTGTCATCTGTGGCCCACGGGGCACCGTAGCTCCCTCGGGAGAGGAGAGAGCAGGCCAAAGGAGGAGCGCGCCGGCGCTCCTTCCTTACGTCATGAAGGAGCGCAGTACCTTTTCCCCACTGGTTCGTTGGTGGTAGGCCACACAGCCCCCTGTAGATATTGCACCTCCTGTAGATAGTGCCCCACACACCCCACCCTGTTGAAAGCGCTACACCCCCCTGTAGATTGCTCCATTGGGACTTGCTCTAGGGCTAGAATCCCCAGCCAGAGCATTGCCGACACTCTGGTTGTGGTTTCCTATGCTGGAGGAGCCCCTGAAGTCAATGTAGATATATAAACAGTGATGCCAGGGGCTTCCCCAGAGCCGGAGTCCCAGAGCAGCCTATACTAGCGCTCTGCTCCGGGATTCCTGCTCTGGTGAAACCCCTGACATCACTGTCCATATATGGACAGTGATGTCAGAAGCAGAGCTGTAGTTCCAGTCAGAGTGCTAGAAGTGGCTCTGCTCCGGGACTCCGGCTGGGGAAGCCCCTGTCATTACTCTCCATATATAGACAGTGATGTCAGGGGCTTTCCCAGAGTTCCAGTGCAGAGCCCATACTAGTGCGCTGCTCTGGGATTCCGGGTCTGGGGTTGCCCCTGACATCACATTCTGGTACAGGAGGATCCCCTGACGTCACTGTCTATGCACAGCGACGTCAGGGACTCATCCAGCAGAGGAATCCCCGGCCCAAGCGTCGGCAAAGCTCTGGCTGGGGATTACACTCCTAGATGGAGATATCTACAGGAGTGTGTGTGCGTGTATGTGTGTGTGTGTGTGTGTGTGTGTGTGGCACTATCTATAGCGGGGGGGGGGGGGTGTGGCACTATCTACAGAGGGCACTTTGGCATTATTTAGAGAGCACTGTGGCATTATCTACAGAGGGAACTGTGGTATTATCTACAGAGGGCACTGTGGCATTATCTACAGAGGTCACTGTGGCACTCTAAAAGGGGCTGCCCAATCTTCATATTCTTGTGTCTGCCAAACGCTGCCAACTGAGCAGCCAGACTGTATTTAGCGACACTTAAACTGGAATGTTAAAATAAGAACGTGGAGTAAACTCGCACGTTTCCGTTAAGTTTAAAGCTAGCGATATTATTATAGTAATGTAGCATTGTTATAGTAGTTCAAATAACTAATTGATTAACAATAATTTTGTATTGTATCAAATCTGAAAGTAACGCGGCTTGTCGACTTCAAATTTTTTCTATGTGCGGCCCACTTACCCGGCCGAGTTTAAGACCCCTGGTCTAGGACTTCTTAATTACATCCTGATATATATTTTTATCACTAGTGCTATTCATGGAAATTGGTGACTATGTAACAAATTATATCATACTTGTATTAATAACCTGCTCTACTAAATGTGCTCAGGAGGGGGTATATAGGATAATAAGCAAGAGCAAAAAAAAAAATCATAATTATTAATATAGACTTGCTGTTCTTGACATCTTAAAGGGCATTTATACATTTGTAAGCATTTTTATACTGCTGCAATGCATCTAAAATAAAAGATTAAGCAATTTTGCAAAGCCTTGATTAAAAATATCTTACCATTTTGTGTCTAGGCCCTATGGGTCTCTATAGATACAGACTACAAACGCACGCGGTGTAGTCTGATCTTGCAATTATACTGCTCTGTATCTGCCCCTACTACTTATTAACTTACATGCTGTAAGAAAGCAAGAAGTAGGGCCAAATGGAAGGGATTCAATAAATTGCATACATCTGGGAAATAAATCTGTTATCAGAAATAAGACAGGAAAGGTCAGAAGCATCCCAGCCCCCTCCCCCCAAAAAAGTCATCTTACCAGGTTACTGTTTTGGGTTTTACCTGCCATTGATAGATGTCACCTTTAAAATTCCTGCAATTTTACCAGGAAGACAATAGACATATTACAGCCCTATAAAAAAAAGCATTTGCCTTTCTTGTTGTCTTCTGTTATAGCATTTTTATCACATTAAATGGTTTCTGATCTTGATATAAAATTTAATAGGAAGTGAGCTGTAACACATTTTTTTTTAATATTACAATTATTTTAATTATTGTTACATTAATTTCCCTAACAACATTATCCAATACCTATATCACCCATGTGAAAAGTAACTGTTCCCATTAGGGGTGTAGCTATAGGGGGTGCATAGGTAGCAGTTGCATCCGAGTCCTGGAGCCTGAGGGAGCCCAAAAACCCCTGAACCACATAAGAAGACACTAGTATTATAAATGATATATGGTAGGTGGGGGTCCTGTTATAGATTTTGCATTGGAGCTCCCGAGATTCAAGTTACGCCTCTGGTTGCCATAAGGATCTTTCAGCTCTATTGATGTGTCTATTTTATTAAATACTTGCATTCGCCATAAAATAACAATCAGTGCTGATGTCAGACTGTGTAGACCCACGCCCTATTGACAAGGGAAGTGGCAACGCCCAATTGTCAATTTATTTTTACATTTTCATGAGAAATAACAGATGAATAGCACAATGCAGCATTGTACTGTTATTTAATGAGAAACACAAGTATTTACTAAAACATGTAAGAGCTGACAGATCCTCCCCAAAAATTGATTGTAGCATCAGCTATAATTTTATATAAATATTTCCTATTATTTGATATCCGTCTTTCACATCCTTGAATCAAATCCTCCGTGAATTTTAAAACATACTTTATTAATACGGTCTTAAAGTTAGACAGGATAAAACTAGACCAGACAGACAGACAGAAACTGTCCCAAATGTATCACAATGGTGCTAGTTGTACTGTATGCTAAAATATTGCTAGACATTTTAGACACATTTTATCTTCCTTATGCCACCTCATAAATATTTTATCAAAAATAAATTGTGCACACCGTTACCAAATCTGCTGCATTTTATAACTCCACTTAACTGTCCAGGTAGGCTGCAAAAAGTTGTCCATTATGGTGTCAGTGCCTGGGCCTACTGGGAAATCTTCTGATCCTTTGGTGGATTGGTCCAACCCTGATTTCATGGGTGATTTAATTGGAGAAAGTTATCTATCCAGGAAGACTTCCTTTGTCATTTTTCTTCAGCTATAGTGTGTGTAAAAAAATAAAAAAACAAAACTTCAAAAACAAGCAAGAATTGTGTTTTAATAAGCACTGCAGTTTACTTAAGAGTCATTTTGTGCCATAACTGGAAAATCTCTTTAAATGAGTTATCCCATGAATCATTTTCATACCAAAAGTCCAGAAATGCTTTTAATTGCTGTTTAAAACTTATTTGCTGTATTTCTAGCATTTAAAAATACCATTCTTATCTTTTATTGCTTCCCAGTGTTCCCCTTGGTGCTGCTGCTAATCTGGGGGCAGGCTTTGAACAGAATCAATCTCCTTTCCAATCTAGCAGCCGACAATAAAGTCCCATCTTACTTTCCCTGCAGGTAGGAACATGGGGTCCAGAGTAGTGAAGATATATACTGTCTGACATCGACAGTATGCACTCCCTTAGAAATCAATGAAAATATAATTAAATGAAACGGTCTGAGTGGCCATGTGCAGAATTTATATCAGCTATGGGAATGCGGAGCTTTATAATGCTAACAAGCTGAGAAGGAGTCTCCTTTGCTATACTGCTATGCTACGGCAGAGTCTCTGCTCCTTCCCTAACAAGCCGGGAAGAAAGCTATTTCTATTGGCTGCTCTGCAGTGAACAGAGGATCTCTGTGCAGACACCTTGCGTGGAGAGTGACTGAGCATGCATGTCCACCAGCACTCCGCTTATTCGGTGGAGGTGCACATTGTTATACACTTTGAACACTAGGTGGTGCTATGTAAGTAAATGTCTATGTAAGTAAGTAAATATCAGAATTCTTTCACTGGATGTTTTTTTTTACCAAAACGTTGCTCACATGAGGTGAATAAAGCAATCATTTTTCATCTTCATTGAAGTCCTGGTGCCGTTCCTTTGTCCTATGTTTTTTTCGATATACACACAGTATATATATATATATATATATATATATATATATATATATATGTATATATATATATATATATATATACTACCGTTCAAAAGTTTAGGGTCACTTAGAAATTTCCTTATTTTTGCAAGAAAAGCACAGTTTTTTTCAAATGAAGATAACATTAAATTAATCACAAATACACTCTATACATTGTTAATGTGCTAAATGACTATTCTAGCTGCAAACGTCTGGTTTTTAATGCAATATCTACATAGGTGTATAGAGGCCCATTTCCAGCAACCATCACTCCAGTGTTCTAATGGTACATTGTGTTTGCTAACTGTGTTAGAAGGCTAATGGATGATTATAAAACTCTTGAAAACCCTTGTGCAATTATGTTAGCACCGCTGTAAACAGTTTTGCTGTTTAGAGGAGCTATAAAACTGACCTTCCTTTGAGCTAGTTGAGAATCTGGAGCATTACATTTGTGGGTTCGATTAAACTCTCAAAATGGCTAGTAAATGAGAGCTTTCATGTGAATCTCGACAGTCTATTCTTGTTCTTAGAAATGAAGGCTATTCCATGCGAGAAATTGCCAAGAAACTGAAGATTTCCTACAACGGTGTGTACTACTCCCTTCAGAGGACAGCACAAACAGGCTCTAACCAGAGTAGAAAGAGAAGTGGGAGGCCCCGCTGCACAACTGAGCAACAAGACAAGTACATTAGAGTCTCTAGTTTGAGAAATAGACGCCTCATAGGTCCTCAACTGTCAGCTTCATTAAATCGTACCCGCAAAACTCCAGTGTCAACGTCTACAGTGACGAGGCGACTCCGGGATGCTGGCCTTCAGGGCACAGTGGCAAAGAAAAAGCCATATCTGAGACTGGCTAATAAAAGGAAAAGATTAATATGGGCAAAAGCACACAGACATTGGACAGAGGAAGATTGGAAAAAAGTGTTTTGGACAGACGAATCGAAGTTTGAGGTGTTTGGGTCACACAGAAGAACATTTGTGAGACACAGAACAACTGAAAAGATGCTGGAAGAGTGCCTGACGCCATCTGTCAAGCATGGTGGAGGTAATGTGATTATCTGGGGTTGCTCTGGTGCTGGTAAAGTGGGAGATTTGTACAATGTAAAAGGGATTTTGAATAAGGAAGGCTATCACTCCATTTTGCAACGCCATGCCATACCCTGTGGACAGCGCTTGATTGGAGCCAATTTCATCCTACAACAGGACAATGACCCAAAGCACACCTCCAAATTATGCAAGAACTATTTAGGGAAGAAGCAGGCAGCTGGTATTCTATCTGTAATGGAGTGGCCAGCGCAGTCACCAGATCTCAACCCCATAGAGCTGGTGTGGGAGCAGGTTGAGCGTATGGTACGCAAGAAGTGCCCATCAAGCCAATCCAACTTGTGGGAGGGGCTTCTGGAAGCATGGGGTGAAATTTCTCCTGGTTACCTCAGCAAATTAACAGCTAGAATGCCAAAGGTCTGCAATGCTGTAATTGCTGCAAATGGAGCATTCTTTGACGAAAGCAAAATTTGAAGGAGAAAATTATTATTTGAAATAAAAATCATTATTTCTAACCTTGTCAATGTCTTGACTATATTTTCTAGTCATTTTGCAACTCATTTGATAAATATAAGTGGGAGTTTTCATGGAAAACACAAAATTGTCTGGGTGACCCCAAACTTTTGAACGGTAGTGTATATATATATATATATATATATATATATGCAAGGCACTGCGATGGGGTCAAATATCGCCCCTACTTACGCCAACATATTCATGCGATCATTTGAGGAAACTTTCGTCTATACGTCCCACCATTTTGAACATGTTATCAAGTGGTGGCGATATATAGACGACATCTTCATGATCTGGTCAGGTGACACTGAGACTCTTTTAGACTTTTTTTCATGAATCATTGTGTTTGATGATAAAGTCAAATTTACATTAGTACAGTCGGACACCGATATCCAATTTTTGGATTTCTTGGTCAAAATTAAGAACGATGGTTTTATTACAGAACTTTACACAAAACCTACAGATTGTAACAATCTACTCCTTTACAGCAGCAATCATCCACGCAGGATGATAGAAAGCTTACCCACGAGTCAATTGATGAGGGTCAAGAGAATTGTTAGTGACACAGACACTGCCACCAGGACTCTCGATATCATGGTCAATCGATTTCATACTCGAGGGTATCCCAAAAAATTATTGAAGAAACACAGCTCAAAAGTGGGACAGATGGATAGGAATATACTCCTTAGACCTAGAAATATAAGATCAGGAATGGATCGGATTCCATTTATTTCTACATTTACAGATCAAAGTAATGCTATAACATGTATTATCAGACGACATTGGCCCATGCTGGGCAATTGCTTGACACATATCATTGAATTCTCTAAATATCCTCTACTCTCCTACCGTAGATCTAGAAGTCTGAGGGATAGATTAGTGAAAGCTGATACGGGTTCCTTCAAACCAGATAGACAGACATACCTTGCAAAACCTAAAGTTGGCTGTTTTCCCTGTTTGAGCTGCATTAACTGCAGTCTCATGCTGAAAGGTTCCACTCTTACACACCCTATTACTCAAAAGATCTTTCAGATCAGGCACTTTCTTACATGTAATACTGATTTTGTTGTTTACGTTTTACAATGTCCCTGTCATCTTCTGTATGTTGGTGAAACCACACTCGATTTAAAAACTAGATTGAACCAACGTAGGTATACCGTCAGAAAAAAACGTCTGGATTTACCTGTATCTAAACACTTTTCAGATATGGGTCATACTGAACAACAATTAAGATTTTGGATCCTGGACCATATACCCCCCTTGAGACGAGGTGGTAATAGGACCAGGTTACTAAAAACTAGGGAGTTGCAATGGATAAGTAGGCTCAATACCCTTAAGCCAAATGGGCTTAATGTAGATTTTTCATTTAGTGGAGTGATATAAAGAAGCCTTTCCTCTTTCCGCCATGCCCCATTAATGTTGATACTTTTGACATCATCATCTGTATAATTACATGTTTTATTATTTTTTGAGATATTAATACTTGTTCTTTCTCTCTAGATTACTCTCATACCTTCTTGAAGATCACCTTTACAGACAGAAAGTCATCACAGATTTTTTATTGAATAAAATTAAAACATTTATATATGGAATTTTGCCGTCTTCTAATTTGTGGACACTATGCGTTTGTATACTCTGAGTAATAGCAATGATATTTTTCTTGCTTTTATGTTGATATCTGAATGGGGTGTATAACATACAGACAATTCCAACTCTGTCTATGTGATTTTGATAAAAACGCAGGTATGGTACTTCCTATTTATCTCTTCTAAATACAAAATATGCTATGTTAGGAGCTATAGGGGACACTATGGCACATGGGTATAAGGTATATCTATGGTGCCGTTGTCAACCTTTTATGTGGGTGGGGGTGGTCATTTATAGAATGGCCATTAACCGCTCTCTTGACTCCAGTTCTTAACCTTATAATGGTCACCTAGGTAATATACAATAATAAGGTTGTACCACTGCGTCTATTTCCACTCTCTTGGGTTGTCATAAAAATGGCTTCATGTGGACAGTGATTATGGAGATACTGTAATGTATTTTCACTCTCCCCAGATAGTATAGATCCTTTGATAAGAGTGATATACTCTGTACAATAATAGAATTCGCAACCTTAGAATATATGCATATAGACAGCAATTGACTATACCTTACGTAACGCAGTTTTTCCCATTTCAAAGATGGCCGCATCGCGTCCGCGCTTTACTGCGCATGCGTGATCGCATGCCGGATATCCGCGATACACCGAACATGGCAAAATTCCATGCAAGCACAATAGTGCGTTTCTGTTGGCCGCAATGGCGGCACCGTGCTACTATGTCCTATGAGGTGATTTTCTTTTTAATTTATTTTTAAAGTCATACACATGGATTGCACATATGATATCACTACTCCTAATTGGATACTTTAACTTTATTGTTATTTATATGATACTGATTGGTTCTTATCCATCTTACTTCGACACTATGTGTTTACAATTTGCATATCACTTTGTACTGTATGTTTTATACATTGTTTTTATAATGATGTTATGCACTTTTTACCTGATTGTACTTAACTCTGTTTGCTGATTGACACTATGTTATATACCTGGATTGTATCATGTTAGTTGCTTGAGAAAGGCTCTAGAGGACAGAGCTGAAACGTTGCAGAGGGGCAATAAAAGTACCCACCTTTTTTCACATTTACTACGGAGTGCTGCCTATTTTTTTAATACTATATGTATATATATGTATATATTATGCTATATTACTGTACTATTATTAATATATATTGGGTAATTGCTAAATTGCTATACCATTGTAAGGGTCACATTTTTTCAGTCATCATGAATAGATGCATGTACAATTAGTCAACCCAATACTTAAGGTGACTGTGTCCAGTGACGTATAAATTACGAATGAAGCTGCTGGGAGCAACAACTAAATCCTTGTAAAAGCTCTTGTGTCACTAGTTCAACTGAACATACGCCCACCTCCAGGCATCGATGAACAGGATTTATTGTATGAGTTGCTTCATTGTACCATTCGGCTTCTGCATATTTTATGACATTTATTTGAAGTAACTGAATAAGTGCTGCACACTGTTACTTCTAGCCCAGAAACACCTGTCATGCATATTTTATTTAGTTTCTCTTAAAAAAAAAATGTGTATCAGGCCATTTTTACACCGCAGTATTTCGGTCAGTATATTGGAAGCCAAAGCTAGGAGCGGATCCTACACAGAGAAAAATTATAATGGAAATATTTGCACCTCTTAAAGGGTAACTAAACGTTGCACAAACTTCTGACATGTCATAGTGACATGTCAGAAGTTTGTATTGGTGGGGGTCCGAGCACTGAGACCCCCAACAATCTGCAGAAGTGCTCGTGTGAGCACTCAGCCGCTTTGTGTCTGTTCGGCTTTTTCCGGAAATCGATGTAGTGGTGTATGGACTCAATAGAAAGTCTATGAGCCCGTACACTGCTACATCGGCTTTCAGAAACTAAGCAGCTGTGCGCTCACACGAGCGCTTCTGTCGCTTCGTTTTAGCGTTTGGTGGGGGTCTCAGTGCCCGGACCCCCACCAATCAAAAATTCTGACATGTCACTATGACATGTCAGAAGTTTGTTGAACGTTTAGTTACCCTTAAGGCCTCATGCACACATCCTTCACCATTTTCACGTCCGTTTAAAACAGATCCGTGTGTCCGTTGTGACATCTGTGTGGTTTCCGTTGTCACTCCGCATCTGTTCCATTGTTCCGTTTTAAATAGATGCTGTGCTTCCGTTTGTCTTCCATTTTAAACAGTCTGTTAAAATCCATCTTTTGTATTTAATGCAGGGAACTTTGGCACGCCCTGCTGTTGCCTAGCAACGAATCTGTGAAAAATGGACGGCACATGGATGCCCTCCGTGTGCCGTCCTTTTTTTGACAGACCCATAGACTTCAATGGGCCCCACGGTCACTGAACGATGGACAAAAGTAAGACATGCACTACTTTTGACGAAACGGCGAACGGAACCGTCAAAACAACTGAAGTGTGCATGGCCCCATAGAAATGAATGTGTCAGGGTGCTATCAGTTAAAAAAACTACTAGCACCCTGAAGAAAATAACTGAAGTGGGCATGAGGCCTTAACTGTTTTGCAGCCACTACTGGCTTTGGCTCCCAAATACTGAAGCAAAATACTGACCAAAATACTGTCATGTGAAAGAGGCTTTAACCCCTTCCCTCTTTGACCATGTTTGACCTTCCAGACAGAGCCTAATTTTTCAAATCTGACATGTTTCACTTTATGTGGTAATAACTTTTTCCCCACATATGCCATTTCAGTGGCAAATATGTCGTGCTCAGGTTGTGCCACTGGAGACATACACCCCAAAAATTGTTAAAAGGGTTCTCCAGGCTATGGCGGTGCCATATATGTGGAGGTAAACTGCTGTTTGGGCACACTGTAGGGCTCAGAAGAGAGGGAGCACCATTTGGCTTCTGAAGCGTGGATTTGCTTGGTAGTGGCTTTGTTTGGCGTTTTACTGGTATTTTAGTTTATAATGTGGGGGCATATGTAAGGTGGGCAGAGTACATCAAGGGCATAGTCAGGTGGTATAATAATGGGGTAAAATAATCCATAGATGTGTGTTACGCTGTGAAGCAATCCTTTATGCACAGGCCAGTGTCGCACTGATAAATGGTGTCCTTTCTTATCCCCCTTTTGGTCCACACTCCAAACCTTTGCAGTTTGGGGAATTTTCCTGGGTGTGTTGTCCTGTTATAATATGGGCTCTCTCGCTTCCAGCAGATATGTTTGGAACCTACCCTTCCTGCTTTCCTAATTTTAGGGATAAATCGCCTCTTGAAACAGAAGAAATGTTCCCTTCCAGCCTGCACAACTTCATATTTTTCGTTCCTGACTTATTGGAGCCTTAACTAATTTATTTTTTCATAGACGTAGTGGCATGAGGGCTGTTTTTTTGCGGGACACACTGTAGTTATTATTGGTACCATTTTGGTGTACATGCGACTTTTTGATCACTTTTCATCCTATTTTTGGGGAGGCAAGGTGACCAAAAACCAGCAATTCTGACATAGTTTTTTACGGTTTTTTTTACGCCGTTCACCTTGCATTATAAATTACGTGTTAACCTTATTCTGCAGGCCAGTATGATTCCGGCGATACCAAATTCATAGCACTTTTTTATGTTTTACAACTTTTCGCACAATAAAATTACTTTTGTAAAAAGAATGTCTTTTTTCTGTTGCCATGTTGTAAGAACCATAACTTTTACATTTTTTAGTCGACGGAGCTGTATGAGGGTTTGTTTTGTTGCGAGACTAGCTATCGTTTTTATAGGTACCATTTTTGGATACATGCGACTTTTTGATCACCTTTTATTCCAATTTTTGTAGGGCAAAGTGGCCAAAAAAACGAAATTCTGTCATGATTTTTTAATTATTTTTTTTACGCCGTTCACAGCATGGAATAAGTAACATAATATTATTATAGCTCAGGCCGTTACGGACGCGCCGATACCAAATATGTATGGTTTATTTATTTCTTCAATAATAAAGGACTTGATAAGGGAAAAAGGGAATTGTGTTTTATTTTATTACTTGAAACGTTTATTATATTTTTTACAACTTTTTGTTTCAGTTTTTTACACTTGCCAATCTGCTAGCAACCACAAAGATCCAGCGATCCTGCCGTTACAGGTGGATGTCAGCTGTAACATACAGCTGACATCCACCGCTGATGACGCCGGCTAAGCTCCTGAGCTGGCGCTATCTTGCCGGCGGCTATGGAAGCCTTTTAGGCCCTGCCTCCGGACGGGGGCCTAAAAGTCTTCCATACTAGGCATACCGGGAGGCCAGTTTTAGGCCTCCGGTTTCCTTCGCAGCCACCGGCACCCTGACAATTTCATTGCTGGGGTGCCGATGAGCTGCAAACACCTTAAATGCAGCGGTCGCTTTTGACCGCTGCATTTAAGGGGTTAATGGCAGGGATTGGAGCAAACTTTGGTCCTTGCCATCACCCCAGGGTGTCGGCTATAACATGCAGCCGACGGACGGGGATGGTGGCACCGACTCAGCCGGTGTCCACCATTTGTCTTATGGATACGGCAAAATGCGGGAAACCCTAGCTTTCCATGACGTATCAATACAAAAAATGTTGGGAAGGGGGTTAAGGCCTGGTTCACATCTGCATTGGTGTTTCTTTTGTTCTGCTCCATCAGAGAAGCAGAGCAACAAAAATACCAGGGCGAGAGTGTTTGGCGTGCCGCCTAGAAATTGTAAAGATTTTTATTTACCTTGATGCTTTTATTTCTTGTTACTTCTGTGAGTATGGATTAAACTTGGCGTGGAGCAATCTTTTTTCAGAGGGTGTTGCACTATGTGTCTTCCTTTTAGAGACATAAGATCCCTTTCCTACTAGGAGTTATTTTAACGTCGAGAGACAATACGGAGCTCTGTGGGACTACAGGGATAAGAATTGCCATCCAAACCCTCATTGGATTGCGGACTGTCCACTGCATTTTTCTGGGAGAGAGTTTCCATACTGAATGATATCGGACTGTTACCAGTGCCGTCTGAGTGGCAAACTTAACTGTACTTTATATATATCCTTTAGGGTATTTTTTGGATCATACCCGATATAGTTTTACCTGCTCCGGTCTAAGAGATATATTGTGGGTATTTGAGCCAGGAGAAACTACAATTATATTTGTAACAAAAATACCGGAAGCGCTGATTCCATTGTACGATGGGCAGCAACAAAAATATCGGAAGCACCGGTTCCATTGTACAATAGACACCATCGGCACCTAACTTTAATAGAATCAGTCAGGGTGTCCGTGGTTTTACCAGAAACAGTAGCGAGACATGCTACACTATAGTTTCCGGTATTTTCAGCCAGATCTGTGACGAAGGCTCCTAACGGAGCCTCCAATACAGATGCGAACAGGCCCTAAGTCGTACATTACCAATGTTGCTTTAGTTACAGAATGAGACTTTGTCCCCATATCGATTTCGTTTTTTAGCATACTGACCACCTTGATCCAATATATATAGGATAATGTACTGTAAATAAGAAAATTAGAAGTCAGTGATGAGTTTCGAGACAATATGAGGGCTGAGTGAATTTATACAAGTGTCAGAAATCCAAGGACACTAGTTTATGAATAATTATTTCCAAAAGATAAAAAATTTGACCCTAAGGACTCATGCACACGACCGCAGTGGTGTGCACGGCCTGTGATTTGCGGCTCAAACGGCCGTGGAGTGTCACCCGCGGGCCGCCCGCAAATCGCAGGCTATGCAAATGGCGGTGTACATTCATTTCAATGAGCCTGGACCGCAAAATGCGGCCGTAATAAGACATGTCCTATCTTTTTGCGGTCCAGGCTCCCGGGCAATGCACGGACCGTGGAAACCACGGTCGTGTGCATAAGCCGATATAAATGAATGGGACCACAATTCACCCGCAGATTTGCGGGTGAATTGCGGCAGCAAAAACACGGTTGTGTGCATGGGCCCTTAGTCTTTGCGCCATATTAGAAACACCAACTACTTTAATTTAATCAGCTATGAATTTTTCTAAAGTATTAAAATCTTATTCAGGTAAAGATGACCAAAAAAGCAGTCTACTTCCAAAACTACAATAATCCTATTTAGTATTTGATCAAAATAACCCTTCTCCCCTGGCTCTTGACAAACTGGGATTGCATGATTTTCACACCGTTGCTCTTTGTGTTCCATATCTGGACAATTGATTCAGATGTGTAACCTGAAACTCTTGGGCCTGAATGCAAAATCTGTAACAGGGCCCTCCACTTACTATATATGGAGAAAAGTATTGGGACACAGCTCTTGATCATTGAATTCAGGTGTTTTATTCGGTCCCATTACCACCGGTATATAAAATCCAGCACATAGCCATGCAGTCGCCTTTACAAACATTAGTGAAAGAATGGGTCCTACTAAAGAGTTCACTGAATTTTTAATTTGTGACATTTCTTCCCTCCTAGATATTCCACGATCAACTGTGAGTGGTATTATTGCAAAGTTGAAGTGTTTAGGAACCACAGCATCTCAGCCACGGAGTGGCAGACCATGTCAATTTAAAGAGCGGGGTCGCCGAGTGCTGAGGCACATAGTGCATAAAAGTCGTCAATGCTCTGCTGACTCAATAACTGAGTTACAAACCTCCTCTAGCATTAATATCAGCACAAAAACTGTGTTCTGTGGAGTCATGAATCGACCCTTCTCTATCTGGCAGTCTGATGGACGAGTTTGGGTTTGACGAATGCCAAGAGAACGTTACCTACGTGATTGAATTGTGCCAATTGTTAAGCTTAGTAGAGGAGGCATAATGCTATTGGGTTGTTTTTCAGGGGTTGACCTAGGCCCCTTAGTTCCAGTGAAGGGAAATCTTAATGCTTCAGCATACTAAGGCATGTTGGACATAGGGCCGCACCGCCCATGAGGCGAGATGAGTATGCCGCCACCCTCTCCTGCACTATAATTGTACCTGCGTCTATAGGATGCAGATACAATAACATGCATAAGCGCTGAATGGCGGGACACAGAACGTACCCCGCTATTCAGCACCTTTCAATGATGTAAGCAGCGCAATGTCCTGATCGCGCCGCTTGTGTCGTTGATTGACATTGCAAGGCAGCCCGCCAATCAGCGACCTTTCAACAACGCAACATTGAAAGGCACTGATTGGCCAGGCAGAATGACTTGCCCTGCCACTCAGCGCCTTTTAACGGTGCAAGCGGCGTGATGACATCATCGCGCCGCTTGCGTGATTCAGCCCCAGCAGACCTGCTCAGAAGAGAGCAGGCCTGCATTGCAAGAAGACAGCACAAGAACGGGTTTAGGTGAGTATGTTAAAAAAAAAAAATTATGTTGAAAGTGTGAGGAGCTATGTGTGGAGCATTATATACACTGGGGCTGGATGTGGGTGCTATATGTGTAGCATTATCTACAGGGGGTGAGGGCTATATTTGGAGCACTATCTACAGGGGACTATATGTGGGGGCTGTAAGTGGGGGCTATATTTGGAGCACTATCTACAGGGGTGGCCATATGTGGGGCACTACCTGCAGGGGGGACCATATGTGGGGCACTAACTACAGGGGGCTATATGTGGGGTACTATCGACAGGGGGCTGTATGTGGGGCACTATCTACAGGGGCTATTATATACAGGGGGATCTATGTAGGGCATTATCTAAGGGGGCACTATCTTTAGGGGCTCTATGGGGGGCAATATCTACAGGAGGCTCTATAGGGGCCACTATGTATGTGGGGCACTGTCTACAGGGGGCACTATATAGAGGGGGCTCTATCTACAGGAGGCACTGTGTGTGTGTGTTTGTGTGACAAAGTGTAAGGTGCTATTATAACCAGGGACAAAGTGTATGGTATGGCGGAAAAAAGGGGAGAAGAAGCCTCCAGCTCACCTTGTGTGTAGACTTGCACTATTGACTGCGCACGGGTCCACGTGTCGGCACACGATGAAGAGATAGTGGAAAGGAAGAAGTTGGATCCAGCGCTGTTTTGAATAAAACGGAAACTAATTCCAAGTTTAATTCCAATGTTAAAACAGGATCAAAAGAGAATGATATCCTGAAGTGCAGGGAGAAGTTACAATGGTATAGGAAGCATACGCGTTTCAGACGCCTCCTGCGTCCTTAATCATGGCTGGGTTTGACTGGCTGACATGTATAGCTGATATATATATATCCGGTTTGACATGTGTTTTCTGATTGCGTACCAGGTGACGTGAGTCTCCCTGAACGCAAACAGGAATGAAGTGCGGCCGGAATCCTGTCTGACGGGCGTGACGTTCTCTGGATTCGGTAAGTAAATAGTTTAATTATGTATAAGAAATGACAGTACTAGTGATAATGGTTTGGGTGCCAAGATGTTATTTTGATTTTTTCGGGAAAAACTTAGTATTGATGTTGTTGTCTAACAGGCTTGGCAGGGACGCAGTTATTTCCGGTATGTCATGTGTGTTTTGTTTGCGTTCCAGGTCACGTGGATCCCCTGGAACGCAAGCAGGAATCAAAGCGGCATCTAGTCTTTGGGAAGTGAGCCCAGCATGTGCCGATTTGGTTGGTTAGTACATTATGTCATTCAATGTGGAAGATGGCAATACTTGTAGAATTGAATCCAATGTTAGAAATTGTAAGAAATTAAATATATAAGAGGAAAAGTATATCGTATGTGTTTTCTTACCCAAAGAAACGTTTTTTCGTTAGTATAGTAAAAATAAGAGCATGGTTGTAGTCAAACTGGATGTTATTTTAAATCAGACAGTCAATGAGATTTTTATTTATTGTGACCAAGTAAAAGTGGAACGTGGGAAAGGTAATGAAAAAGAGAAATAGTAGGGCTAAAAAACTTCTACATGTAACAAATATATAATCTACATGTATTGTTGGTTAAAACTTAGTGAATAGACAAATGGAGGTCATTTATATGAGGCTGATAATCGTTGGTGTCTCTTGTTATGTTTGCAGTATTTATTTATTGGCTGCATGTGTTAATATATTCAAGAATATCTCTTTTTATGTATCATGTAAGTTGTTTTAGATAATGTAAAGAGAGAAGGACAAGGGAAAAGGTTTTTGGGGGCATACTTATAATGTGTTATTTGGCGGTGTTTGAGGTAGTATATACTCTGTTTTGAAGTAGATATAGTGAGTTTAATGGAAAACTGTGTATGTAGATAAGGAACCGCTATTGAAAAAGTATGTGACTTTGGGTATGTTTAATAGTGGAACATCAGTTCCTTTTTTAAATTGAGACCATTGGGGACTTGAGTTTTAAGTCTGTAGATCCAGTATGCTTCTCTTTGGTGGATCTTATGTGGTAGATCTCCGCCTCTTTTGGGAGTGTGAATTTTTTCTATAGCGTGACATTTTAATGTTTTTGCTGTTCTATTATGGTGATAGATGAAGTGTTTAGCCACGTTGGAAATGTTGCTGATGTTGGGGTTTCTGATATAACTCAAATGTTCCAATATTCTAGTCTTAAATTTTCGACCAGTGCATCCAACGTATTTTAGGTTACACTCAGTACATTCTATCACGTAAATGACGGATGTGGTGTTGCAATTTATATAATTTTGTACTGTGAATGTATCAGAGTTGTTTGAGTTGGAAAAAGTTTTGGTGGGATGAGCATAAGAACACACTTTACATGGGTGTTGTCCACATCTGAAGAAACCCTTGTTTTCCAACCAGGTGGTTTTGACTTCGTTTGAGGTGAAAAAGGAGGGGGAGAGGAGACTACCGAGAGAGGGCGCTTTTCGGGCGACTATTCTGCAGCCTCCCTTGAGAATGGAACGCAGACTATCATCCTCCATCAAGATTGGTAAGTACTTGTTTACAATTAGTCTAATTTCAGAAAATTGGTTGCTTTGTTGTAGAACCAGAGTAGGTTTATTTGAATCTGAATTTTTGGCTTGATTTGATTGTTTGAGTAGGTTAGCTCTAGGTATCTTTGCCGTGATGTTGTTTGCTCGATTGAGGGACCAGTTAGGGTATCCTCTGTTGTGTAACCTGGATTGTATCTGTTTTTGTTCCATGGTAAATTGATTGTTTGTACTGCAGTTTCTTTTGGCTCGATACATTTCCCCGACGGGGATAGACATGATGGTCTTTTTTGAATGATTACTATTGGCGTGTAGTATGGTATTCGCAGTTATGGGTTTGCGATAGGTTTTCGTTTTGATGATTGACCCTTCTGTTCCTTTCAATTCTATGTCTAGAAAAATGATGTTAGTTTAGTCATAACTATGCATAAATTTAAGGTTGTATGGATTTTGGTTAAAAAATTCTGCAAAACTGGGGATGGTTGAGACGTCTCCACTCCAAATGAATAGGAGGTCGTCAATATATCTCCCATACCATTCTATGTGGTCCCCGAAGGGGTTGTTGGTGGAGAAAATGTAGAGTTCCTCCCACCAAGCCATAACCAAGTTTGCTATGGAGGGGGAGAATTTGGCTCCCATTGAGACACCTTTAACCCCTTCCCGCTCCTGGACGTACTATTAGGTCATGGCAGCTGTATCGTTCGCGCTCCATGACCTAATGGTACGTCTCGGGAGTAACGGCCGTTTCGGCCGTCCTCCCGACACATACAGGAGCTGTGACAGCTGCTGTCTTGTTCAGCAGCTGTCACAGCTCCACCAGTGGGGACCGATCGCTGTGTCCCCGCTGCTTAACCCCTTAAAAGCCGCGTTCTATAGAGATCGCGGCTTTTTAGGGGTTAAGCTGCCATCGCTGGCCTGCTACGCGATAGCGGCCGGCGATGGTGACTATGGCAACCGGACACCAAACAATGGCGTCCGGCTATGCCATAGACGGAAGCCTAGTGGGTCCTGACAACGTCAGGACCCACTATGCTTGCTGTCAGTGAGTAGCTGACAGTTCTAATACACTGCACTACGCATGTAGTGCAGTGTCTTAGAATTGCGATCAGGGCCTCCTGCCCTCAAGTCCCCTAGTGGGACAAAGTAATAAAGTAAAAAAAAAGTTCAAAAAAGATGTGTAAAAATAAGAAAATAAAAGTTTTAAAAGTATTAAAAGTAAAAATCCCACTTTTTCCCTTATCAGTCATTTATTATTAATAAAAATATATAAACAAACAAATAAACTTTACATAATTGGTATTGCCGCGTCCGTAATGGCCTGAACTACAAAATTATTTCGTTATTTATCCCACACGGTAAACGCCGTAAAAGAAAATAATAATAAACCGTACCACAATCACAATTGTTTGGTCACTTCACCTCCCAAAAAATGGAATAAAAAGAGATCAAAAAGTCTCATGTACCTAAAAATGGTACTGATCGAAACTACAGTTCGTTACGCAAAAAATAAGTCCTCGCACAGCTTTATTGATTGAAAAATAAAAAAGTTCTGGCTCTTAGAATAAGGTAACACAAAAAGTGAATGATTGTTTACAAAACGTATTTTATTGTGCAAACGCCATAAGACATTAAAAAAAACTATAAACATATGGTATCGACGTAATCGTATCACCCTGCAGAATAAAGTGAATATGTCATTTATAGCGCACGGTGCACGCTGTAAAAAAAAAAGAATGAAAAAACAATAGTAGAATTGCTGTTTTTTAGTCACCACGCCACCTAAAAATAGAATAAAAACTGATCAAAAAGCCGCATGCACCCCAAGAAAACTACAATGGATTCCTCAAGGGGTCTAGTTTCCAAATTGGGGTCACTTTTGGGGGGTTCCCAATGTTTTGGCACCACAAGACCTCTTCAAACCGGACATGGTGCCTAATAAAAAAGAGGCCTCAAAATCCACTAGGTGTTCCTTTGCTTCTGAGGCCGGTGCTTCAGTCCATTACCGCACTAGGGCCACATGTGGGATATTTCTCAAAACTGCAGAATCTGGGCAATACGTATTAAGTTGCGTTTGTGTTATAAAAAAATGGTATAAAGAGGATTTTCTAACAAAAAAAATATGTAAATTTCACCTCTACTTTGCTCTAAATTTCTGTGAAACACCTAAAGGGTTCATAAACTTTCTAAATGCTGTTGTGAATACTTTGAGGGGTCTATTTTCTAAAATGGGGTATTTGATAGGGGTTTCTAATATATGGGCCCCTCAAAGCAACTTCAGAACTGAACTGGAACCTAAAAAAATAAATAAATGAGGCAATACTTGGCTTCTTACATTATACTGATAATGAGCCGTGCCCACCCCGAGATGACCCCAGTTTTGACCGTTTGTATAAACGGAGACCTCTATTAGACCGTTCCAGTGCCCGGTTTTCCCAAGCATACACCCCCTAGAAGTGTATTTCTATTGATGAGTCCCTGGTACATTTTAAAGGGAGGGTTCAATTCCGCGAGTACCTGCCGGGTAAGAGGGCAAGGTATGGCGTGAAGATGTATAAGCTGCGAGAGTGCATCCGGGTATACCTACAGGTTTAGGATATATGAAGGAAAGGCCACCCCCAAACCAGACTGCATCCTGGACTACAATAGGTACATGGGAGGGATGGACTTGTAAGATCAAATCTGTGGTATAAGAAGCTGGCCGTGCACATCATACAGATGGCTTTGTACAATGCGTACGTGCTACGTCGATGTGCAGGGATGTGCAGGCCAGACGGGAACTTTCCTGGAATTTCAAGAGGTGATTATCAAGAACCTAATCTTTAGGGACCAAGAAGGGGGGGCACCCAGTACTTCTGGAAGCGGGGCCACACGCATCGTACCAGGGCGGCAACACTTTCCAGGAGAAGTTCCCCAAACTGGCAAGAAGGGAAAAAGGTCAAAAGATGTGCAAAGTCTGCTATAAGAGGGTGATAAGGGATGACACAATATATCAATGTGACACGTGTCCCGAATAACCAGAGCTCTGTATGAAAGAGTGTTTTAAAATTTATCATACATCCCTTGGTTTATAATTTACCCCAATTTTACTTACCCTGATGCACTCCGCACAGCTTATCCCCCCTCGTCTTTCCCCTCTGAGCCCTGCTGTGTGTCCAGGCAGCTGATAACAGCCACATATAGGGTATTGCCATACCCGGGAGAACCCACATTACAGTTTATGGGGTGTAGGTCTCCGGTCAAAATGCTCACTACACCTCTAGATGAATGCCTTAAGGGTGTAGTTATTAAAACGGGGTCACTTCTTGCGGGTTTCAACTGTACTGGTACCTCAGGTGCTTCTGCATACATGACTTCGCACTAGAAAATCCCCAGTAGGCCAAATGGTGGTCCTTTCCTTCTGAGCCCTCCCATGGGCCCAAACGGCAGTTTATCACCACAAATGGGGTGTTGTGGCACTCAGAACAAATTGCGCAACAGAATGGGGTATTTTGTTTCTTGTGAAAATAAGAAATTTTCAGCCAAAACTACATATTATTTGAAAAAAATAATTTTGTTTTCATTCCCAGCCCAATTCAAATAAGTTCTGTGAAAAACTATGGGGTCAAAATGGTCACAACACCCATAAATGAATTCCTTGAGGGGTGTAGTTTCCAAAATGGGGTCATTTGTGGTTGGTTTCTATTGCTTCGATACCTCTGGGGCTCTGCAAATGCGACATGGCACCCGAAAACCAATCCAGCAAAATCTGGACTCCAAAGAACACACAGCGCTCCTTTCCTTCTGAGCCCTCCCATGGGCCCAAACGGCAGTTTATCACCACACATGGGGTATTGCCGCACTCAGGAGAAATTGGGCAACAAAATTGAGTATTTTATTTCTTGTGAAAATAAGAATTTTTGTGCTAAAATGACATATTTTTGGAAAAAATATATTTTTTTTTAATTCCCAGCCCAATTCAAATAAGTTCTGTGAAGAAACTATGGGGTCTAAATGGTCACATTACCCATAAATGAATTCCTTGAGGGGTGTAGTTTCCAAAATGGGGTCACTTCTGGTGGGTTTCCATTGCTTTGATACCTCTGGGGTCTCTGCAAATGCGACATGGCACCCGAAAACCAAACCAGCAAAATCTGTACTCCAAAGAACACACAGCGCTCCTTCCCTTCTGAGGCCTCCCATGGGCCCAAACGGCAGTTTATTGCCACAAATGGGGTATTGCTGCACTCAGGAGAAATTGGGCAACAAAATTGAGTATTTTGTTCCCTGTGAAAATAAGAAATTTTGATAAAAAATTACATCTTATTTGAAAAAATGTCATATTTTAATGTCACAGCCCAATTGAAATAGGTGCTGTGAAAAAACTGTGTGGTCAAAATGCTAACAACAACCATAAATGAATTCCTTGAGGGGTGTAGTTTCCAAAATAGGGTCACTTTTGGTGGGTTTCCATTGCTTTGATACCTCTGAGGCTCTGCAAATGCGACATGGCACCCGAAAACCAATCCAGCAAAATCTGGACTCCAACAAACATATAGCGCTCTTTTCCTTCTGAGCCCTCCCATGGGCCCAAACGGCAGTTTATCACCACAAATGGGGTATTGCCACACTAAGGACAAATTGGGCAACAAAATGGGGTATTTTGTTCCCTGTGAAAATAAGAAATTTTGATCACAAATGGCATTTTATTTGAAAAAATGAAATTTTTTTCATTTCACAGCCCAATTCAAATACGTGCTGTGAAAAAACTGTGCGGTCAAAATGGTAACAACAACCATAAATGAATTCCTTGAGGGGTGTAGTTTCCAAAATGGGGTCACTATTGGGGGATTCCTACTGTTTTGGCACCTCAACACCTCTTCAAACCTGGCATGCTGCCTAAAATATATTCTAATAAAAAAAAGGACTCAAAATGCACTAGGTGCTTCTTTGCTTCTAGGGCTTGTGTTTTAGTCCACGAGCGCAGTAGGGCCACATGTGGGACATTTCTAAAAACTGCAGAATCTGGACAATACATATTTAGTAGTGTTTCTCTGGTAAAACCTTCTGTGTTACAGAAAAAAAAAATGAACTTTTCAAATTTCACCTCCACTTTGCTTTTAAAATGGGGTGTTTTATCAGGGTTTCTAATACATAGGCCCCACAAAGCCACTTCAGAACTCAAGAGGTACCTTAAAAAAAATGCTTTTGAAATTTTCTTAAAAATATGAGAAATTGCTGTTTATGTTCTAAGCCTTGTAACGTCCAAGAAAAATAAAAGAATGTTCAAAAAACGATGCCAATCTAAAGTAGACATATGGGAAATGTGAACTGGTAACTATTTTGGGTGGTATAAGCGTCTGTTTTTACAAGCAGATGCATTAAAATTCTGAAAAATGCAATTTTTTCAACATTTTCTCTAAATTTTGCAATTTTTCACCAATAAACACTGAATATATCGACCAAATTTTACCACGAACATGAAGCCCAATGTGTCACGAGAAAACAATCTCACAATCGCTTGGGTAGGTTTAAGCATTCCGACGTTATTACCACATAAAGTGAAATATGTCAGATTTGAAAAATGGGCTCTGAGCCTTAAGGCCAAAACTAGGCTTCGTCCTTAAGGGGTTAAGCTGTAAATAAAATTTTCCGTCAAACTGAAAGTGATTGTGGGTCATTAGAAACATCAATATATCTAGGATATAGGTTTGAAAGTTTTTGCTGTAACTGCTGTGTGTGGCTAAATGATGTTTTAGAGCAGCATGAGCAACTTGGTGTGGGATGCATGTGTATAATGATACTACGTCGCATGTGAGCCATACGTAATTTTTGTTCCAGATTTTGTTATGGAAAGAGCACAGAACATCTCGTGTGTCTTTTAGAAAGCCTGGTGTTTGTTGGGCTATTGGTTGTAACAGGGCATCCAACCACTCAGATAATTTTTCTAGGAGAGAACCTATGCCTGAATCTATAGGTCGCATAGGTGGGGGATTCATGTTTTTGTGTATTTTGGGAAGGGCATGTATGATCTGCATAATTGGTTGTTCAATGTAAATATAGTCTAACTGTTTTTGATTGATAAAGCCACCTCTAAGACCTTCATTTAATAGTTGTTTCATAATGGTTTGGATTTTTTCTGTGGAGTTATTGTCTAATTTTTTTATAGGTGTTTTCATCTGACAGTAGTTCTAGTATTGATTTCATATAGTCCATTTTGTTCATAACTGCTATGCCTCCTCCCTTGTCAGACATTTTGATGATTAATTCTACCACATAAGATCCACCAAAGAGAAGCATACTGGATCTACAGACTTAAAACTCAAGTCCCCAATGGTCTCAATTTAAAAAAGGAACTGATGTTCCACTATTAAACATACCCAAAGTCACATACTTTTTCAATAGCGGTTCCTTATCTACATACACAGTTTTCCATTAAACTCACTATATCTACTTCAAAACAAAGTATATACTACCTCAAACACCGCCAAATAACACATTATAAGTATGCCCCCAAAAACCTTTTCCCTTGTCCTTCTCTCTTTACATTATCTAAAACAACTTACATGATACATAAAAAGAGATATTCTTGAATATATTAACACATGCAGCCAATAAATAAATACTGCAAACATAACAAGAGTCATCAACGATTATCAGCCTCATATAAATGACCTCCATTTGTCTATTCACTAAGTTTTAACCAACAATACATGTAGATTATATATTTGTTACATGTAGAAGTTTTTTAGCCCTACTATTTCTCTTTTTCATTACTTTTCTCACGTTCCACTTTTACTTGGTCACAATAAATAAAAATCTCACTGACTGTCTGATTTAAAATAACATCCAGTTTGACTACAACCATGCTCTTATTTTTACTATACTAACGAAAAAATATGTTTCTTTGGGTAAGAAAACACATACGATATACTTTTCCTCATATATTTAATTTCTTACAATTTCTAACATTGGATTCAATTCTACAAGTATTGCCATCTTCCACATTGAATGACATAATGTACTAACCAACCAAATCGGCACATGCCGGGCTCACTTCCCAAAGACTAGACGCCGCTCTGATTCCTGCTTGCGTTCCAGGGGATCCAGGTGACCTGGAACGCAAACAAAACACACATGACATACCGGAAATAACTGCGTTCCACGCCAAGCCTGTTAGACAACAACATCAATACTAAGTTTTTCCCGAAAAAATCAAAATAACATCTTGGCACCCAAACCATTATCACTAGTACTGTCATTTCTTATACATAATTAAACAATTTACTTACCGAATCCAGAGAACGTCACGCCCGTCAGACAGGATTCCGGCCGCACTTCATTCCTGTTTGCGTTCCGGGAGACACACGTCACCTGGTACGCAATCAGAAAACACATGTCAAACCGGATATATATATCAGCTATACATGTCAGCCAGTCAAACCCAGGAAGCGTCTGAAACGCGTAGGCTTCCTATACCATTGTAAATTCTCCCTGCACTTCAGGATATCATTCTCTTTTGATCCTGTTTTAACATTGGAATTAAACTTGGAATTAGTTTCCGTTTTATTCAAAACAGCGCTGGATCCAACTTCTTCCTTTCCACTGTATGGTATGGCATTAGAATGGAATGTCATGCTCCTGAAGATGTAATGTGTAGTTGTCTCAATAGTTTTATCCATATAGTATACCATGTGCCATTTATAATACTGGTTTCATCTTATGAGACAGAGGGGCCTTTGGGCGCCCCTTTAGACACCCGGGGCCGGGTCGCCCCCTGTACTAATACTCTTAGTTATTGAAGAAGCTTAATTGTTTATTATAATGAGCAGATTCTAATGTTCTTATTTTAGAAGTAGATTTTATTTTCAATATTTAAATTGGTAGCAAATGATAGAGTTAAAAAAAGTGTTCTGCTATTCTACTGTGAGTGCTGAAGATTCAAACACAGTTACCATGGAAACCTCGACATAGGGAGAAGGGGAAAAAAAAGAATGAAAGTCTTTATGCACCTCCATTACATGTGCCTCCAGAGACTTGTTACGATGCGAATGTATTATATATCGTATGTGCAAAGAAAGCATGACAGCTTAGTACCTGGAAAACTGCGCTGTCACATGTTCTGTCTGAAGACAAATTACTATTGATCCTGTCCCCTAGCAGGAGCCATCACATGACTAAGTGAACCTATAAGTAAAGCTATTGCAGCGGTAAGGACAATGTTTTCTTGCTTTTCATTCATAATAAAGCAACCGTTTCCACTAGAGTCTGAAGCATAAGAAATAGGTCATAGTTTGGGGCTACAAAAACGTGATCACATGAGCAAATTTTGTATGTTTATTATCAAAACAGCAATTAATGAAATCTACCACGCAAATCTTAAAGGGAAACCCACCTGAAAAGCAGCCTCTGATATGTCATAGAGACATTTCAGCACTGCACAGGGCATTGAAATTGGTGTTTATAGAATCAAGTTAAAGGGGTTCTCCGGGCATTGTATATTGAAGGCTTATTCTTAGGTAGGGGTCCAACTCCCGACACCCCCGCTAATCTGCTGATTGAAGGGTCCACGGTGTTCGACGCCGAGGCCCCTTCAGTGTTTACCAGGCACAGCGCCGCATACATCCGTAGCAGCTGTGCATGGGATTGCAGCTCAGTTCCATTCACTTGAGTAGGACTGGAACTGCAACCCCAGGCACAGCTGCTGGATGTGTACGGCGCTGTGCTAGCAACCTGGGAAAAGGCTGCGGCGACGAACGCCATGGCCCGATCAATAAGCTGATAGGCGGGTGTGCCGGGAGTCGAACCCCCACAGATCTTATATTGATGACCTATCCTAAGGATAGGCCCTCTCATATCTATCTATCTATCTATCTATCTATCTATCTATCTATCTCATATCTTGTGGTAGGCTAAGATACAGGGTCCCACAGACAGTATCACACATGGGCCATGTATCTAAGCCTAACACATGTGTTACTAATTGTTTTTTGTGTGTTTTCTTACAGGTTCGGTCGTTGGACTACGTCGGATTCGAGGACTACTTCGATGACGGCTTTTTTTTATTATCAATAAAATGGTTAATGAGGGTTGTGTGTTTTTTTTTATTTCAATAAAAAATTTTTTCTATGTCTTTGTGTTTTTTTTAAACTATATTAGTACCGCCTTAGTAATGGCAGCCGGCTGATTGACAGCATCCATTGCTAAGGCGGGGCTTAGTATTAGCCAGTGCAGAGGCTAACACTAACCCCCATTATTACCCCGGTACCCACCGCCACCAGGGGTGCTGGGAAGAGCCAGGTACGATCCACTACCTGACCATTTGTATTGATGGTCGGCCACCGGAGTGGCCGCAGGCTGGTAGGGACAGGCCGGAAACAGTGGCCCTTCCCACCCTGGTGATGCTAGGCTGCTGCTTTATTGTATTTGGCTGGTTATGAAAAATAGGGGGAACCCCACGTCATTTTAAAAGAATTAAATAGAAAATAATTGGAAAGAACGATGTGTGGTCCCCCCCCAATTTTCATAACCAGCCAGATGCAACACAGCAGCAGCCTAGCATTACCAGGGTGGGAAGGGCCACTGTTTTTGGCCTTCCCCAGCCTAATACTAACTGCCTGCGGCCGCCCCGGTGCCTGACCGTCACTACAGATGGTCGGGTACTGGTTCGTACCCGGCTCTTCCCAGTACCCAAACAACCGAACTTGTAAAAAAACACAAACACACAAAAAAATTAGTAACACATAAACAAGAAAAATTATTATTCTTACCTTTCCTGGGTCCAGCGCTGGAGCCGCAATGTCAGCGAGCTGAGCCCTGTATCTAATCCAATCATGTGTGATACTGTCTGCTGAGCCACTGTATCTAATCCGATCATGTGTGATACTGTCTGCTGGGCCCTATATCGAATTCCATCATGTGTGATAATGTCTGCTGGGCCCTATCTCTAATCCTATCATGTGTAATACGGACTGCTGAGCCACTGTATCTAATCCTATCATGTGTGATACTGTCTGCTGAGCTGTGTATCTAATCCTATCATGTGTGATACTGTCTGCTGGGCCACTGTATCTAATCCTATCATGTGTGATACTGTCTGCTGAGCCAATGTATCTAATCCTATTAATAATTTATAGGGTCGTAGTGGTATTGATATGCTATACTGTCTACTATACACACACATTTTTTTGGGTCGGACACATACACTACCGTTCAAAAGTTTAGGGTCACTTAGAAATTTCCTTATTTTTGAAAGAAAAGCGCAGTTTTTTTCAATGAACATAACATTAAATTAATCAGAAATACACACTATACATTGTTAATGTGCTAAATGACTATTCTAGCTGCAAACATCTGGTTTTTAATGCAATATCTACATAGGTGTATAAAGGCCCATTTCCAGCAACCATCACTCCAGTGTTCTAATGGTACATTGTGTTTGCTAACTGTGTTAGAAGGCTGATGGATGATTAGAAAACACTTGAAAACCCTTGTGCAATTATGTTAGCACCGCTGTAAACAGTTTTGCTGTTTAGAGGAGCTATAAAACTGACCTTCCTTTGAGCTAGTTCATAATCTGGAGCATTACATTTGTGGGTTTGATTAAACTCTCAAAATGGCTAGAAAGAGAGAGCTTTCATGTGAAACTCAACAGTCTACTCTTTTTCTTAGAAATGAAGGCTATTCCAATGCGAGAAATTGCCAAGAAACTGAAGATTTCCTACAACGGTGTGTACTACTCCCTTCAGAGGACAGCACAAACAGGCTCTAACCAGAGTAGAAAGAGAAGTGGGAGGCCCCGCTGCACATCTCTCTCTCTCTCTCTCACTCTCTCTCTCTCTCTCTCTCTCGAGAGAGAGAGAGAGAGAGAAATGTTGCATTCTTTTACAACATCATACTTCCTAGCCGTTCTAATTTTTGTCAGGACAATCCTGCAGAACGGATCGCAAAAGAGGTGGGTGTGTGCAAATTTGCACAAAAAATGGGCAGTTTCCATTTGCTCTGGGGGAGGGGGGGGGGGCGTTCCTTGGCATTACATGGCCAGAGCTTAAAGAGGCTCTGTCACCAGATTTTGCAACCCCTATCTGCTATTGCAGCAGATAGGCGCTGCAATGTAGATTACAGTAACGTTTTTATTTTTAAAAAACGAGCATTTTTGGCCAAGTTATGACCATTTTCGTATTTATGCAAATGAGGCTTGCAAAAGTACAACTGGGCTACTTACCTACAAATGCTGATGCTGCTGCAGAATCAACTGTAGCCTCTGGTGCCGACACGATGCAGGACCTGTGAGTGACGTCACAGATTCTGCACTGCCAGAAGCTGGGCGTTCTGAAGAGAAGTGGATGATACTTCTCATCAGAACGTCCAGCTAGTAAAAGAAGTAAACACGCCCAGATGTAACACACATAATACACGCCCAGTTGTACTTTTACTTTTCAACACGCCCAGTTGTACTTTTGCAAGCCTCATTTGCATAAATACGAAAATGGTCATAACTTGGCCAAAAATGGTCGTTTTTTAAAAATAAAAACGTTACTCTTATCTACATTGCAGCGCCGATCTGCTGCAATAGCAGATAGGGGTTGCAAAATCTGGTGACAGAGCCTCTTTAAATGTCCCGATTTTGGGGATTTAATTGATGGTAAGTATACAACATTGCTTTAGTTTATTGATGTTTGAGAGCATTAGTTTATGAACAGCTCTCGAAAAATCCTGTAAGACCCCATGCACACGACGGTAAAAAACCTCAGTTTTTGCGGACCGCAAAAACGGACCCATTCACTTCCATTGAATGCTGACACTTTTCCGTATTGCTACGGATGAGTGTCCGTGCCGCAGAAATGTTCCGAAAATTATGGAACATGTCTGTACTTTGTATGGGATCACGGCCCGAAAATGCGGGTGAAAAGTCGGCGGCCGGCCGTGGCCGCAGTCGCGGGCCGTGATTACGGGCACGGCCGTGTGCATAGGGCCTCAGAGCATTTAACTGAGATTGAGGTCTGGACTTTGACTTGGCCACTCTAACACCTTGATTTTTTTCTTCTTTAGTCATTTAGATGTTGATTTGCCAGCCAGTGTGCTTGGGATCATTGTCCTGTCGCAAGATTAAATTTTGGCCCAGCTTAAAGGGGTTTTCCCATCAGGGACATGTATGACTGTCATATCCCATGCCTGAGCGTTGTTGTCGTACCCAAAGTTTGTCTATGCAAATGGTCTCCTAGTGTTTTCCAGTTCCCAGTGTTTCCCGTACCTGTATCCTGTATCCCGTGCAATCCTGGTCAAGTGCTGTGCTGAGCTGTAGTCGTGCTGTGCTGCATGCCAGGCCTGTCCTGCTACACCACACCTGACGTCTGCCTGCTGCCTAGTCCCAGCCGAGCCTGCCGTGCTACTGACCGAGCTGCCACAGGTACACTATACGAACTATAGACTGTTACCAGCGCCCTGTTGGCCAGCTGCCATACCGTCAAAGTGGTATGACCCAGTGGGTCCACGAACCCAACATGACAGTACGCTCAGGCCATGGACCCCGCTGGTCGATCCAAGACCAAGATGACGTCACAAGAGATGCTGGACCTCCAGTCTCGACAGGACCAACTCATCCAGGCCTTGAACATTCTCGCATGTCGGCAGGAGGCACAAGCTGCCGTTCCTCCTACTACACCTCCTGGCAGTGTTGATCCTCAGACTACACCTCCTGGCATTGTTGATCCCTGTTTTTCTTTGCCACTTCCTGACCGCTATGATGGAGACGCAGGTACCTGTCGTGGATTTTGGAACCAGTGCCAGATCCACTTCAGTCTGTATGCAAGTGCATTTTCGTCTGATGGCGCAAAGGCCGCTTTCATCATCTCTCTCCTCACTGGCAAGGTCTTTGCATGGGCGAATCCTATCTAAGAGAGACGAGGACCAGAGACCCGTGACTTCCAGGGCTTCCTCTGGACTATTCGCATGGTGTTTGAGGAGCCTGGACAAGTCTCATCAGCAGTGGCTTCCTTGCTAAACCTACGCCAAGGGGACACCTCCGTGGGCGAGTACGCCATCCACTTCCGCAGCATGGCGGGAGAACTGTTGTGGAACAATGAGGCCCTGGTGGCTACATTCTGGCAGGGACTGTCTCCAAAGATTATGGATGAACTTGCCGCTCGAGATCTACCGTCTACCCTGGATAACCTCATCCTTCTGTCCACCCGGATTGATATGAGGATCTGAGAACGACTCCAAGAAGCTCGTCGGGAGGGAGGCCTTCCTAGTCCGGCCCCACCCTTGCAGCAACATCTGCTGTCCTCTGATGCTGTTCCTCCTAAGGAGTCTGTGAGGATGGACCAGTGTAAGCTATCTACCCAGGAGAAACAACGCAGACGCACTTCGGGACTCTGTGTATATTGCGGCCTCGGAGGCCATCTTGTGAGTCTATGTCCCCAAAAGCCCCAAAGCATAGGGTTGGTAGGAGAGACAACCTTGGGTAAAAAAAGACTTCTGTCTAAATTGTCCATACCCGTGACCATAGTGTCAAAAAAATGCATGGGGTCTCTGCGTATCTGGACTCTGGATCCGCTGCTAATTTTATTTGTAGAGACCTGGTGGATATTTTTCAATTACCCATTACCCCTCTGGAGAAGCCGTTGATGGACTACCTCTGCCAGATCCAGTTATAGCTGTGACCAAGGCGCTGAGGCTCCAAGTGGGAGCTCTCCACTCCGAGCCGTTATCGTTCTTTGTCTTGTCCAAGGCCATTAACGCCATGCTGCTGGGCCTGCCTTGGCTCCAACTACATGCCCCAGTCCTGGACTGGAACTCTGGAGAGGTTCTCCAGTGGGCCCCGAGTGTCACAACCGTTGCCTGGGACAGATTTGTTCGGCTCAGCCTCCTCTGCCTCAGTCATTGGCAGGATTCCCTAGTCATTATGCTGCATTTTTGGACGTCTTCAGCAAGAGGGAGGTGAAGACGATGCCCCCACACCGGACGTATGACTGTCCTATCGAGCTGATTCCTGGTGCATCCCTTCCCTGTTGTAGGGTATATCCTCTCTCCTTGCCAGAGACTCTGTCCATGTCCGCCTATGTGAAAGAGTACTCGGAGCGGGGCTTCATACGGAATTCTTCCTCCCTGGCAGGAGCTGGGTTCTTCTTCGTCAACAAAAAGGATGGTTCTCTGCCTCCCTGTATCGACTACCAGGGTCTCAACCAGATCATGGTGAAAAATAAGTATCTGTTGCCATTGATCTCAGAACTATTTGATCGTATACGTGGTGCCAAGATTTTTTCCAAACTAGACCAGCATGGGGCTTACATCCTAATCCGGATTCGCTGGGGTGACGAATGGAAGACTGCATTTAACACCCGTGATGGACACTATGAATATCTAGTAATGCCCTTCGGCCTGTGTAATGCTCCCGCGGTCTTCCAGGAGTTCGTTAATGACATCTTCCGTGACCTCCTCTATGTTTGTGTAGTAGTCTATCTTGATGACATCTTGATTTTTTCTCCAAATCCTATGACTCATCAGAGACATGTCCGGCAAGTTTTGCTGCGGTTAAGGGAGAATCGTCTGTACGCTAATTTGGAGAAGTGCGTGTTTGAGAGAGATGCTCTACCCTTCTTGGACTACATCGTCTCGAATCGAGGTCTCAAGATGGATCCTGAAAAGGTAAAGTCCGTCCTGGAATGGCCACACCCTCAAGGCTTGAGGGCCATACAGCGCTTTCTGGGATTCGACAATTTTTACAGACAGTTCATTCCAAACTTCTCACTGATATCTCCTATCTCTAACCTCACCAAGAAGGGCATGAACGCCAAGGTTTGGACTCCTGAGGCAGAGTCCGCATTCAATAGCCTGAAGAGTGCCTTCACGTCAGCCTCTATCCCTCATCATCCAGATGTTTCTCTACAGTTCTCGTTGGAGGTGGACGCCTCCTTTGTCGGTGCTGGTGCACTCCTGTTCCAGAGAGGTTCCAAGGGCAAGTCAATAGTATGTGAATATATCTCTAAGTTCTACTCTTCCGCAGAATGCAACTACTCGATTGGGGATCGGAAGTTACTGGCCATCAAATTGGCTCTGGAGGAGTGGAGACATCTACTAGAGGGCGCAGCTCATCCCATCCTAATTTTTACGGACCACAAGAATCTCACCTATCTCCAGACGGCCCAATGGCTGAATCCTCGTCAGGCCAAGTGGTCGCTGTTCTTTACTATACCTATATGGAGAACAACCAAAATCCCCTTATCTATATGATGAGAATGAACCCATATTTAATGTATAACATGTTGGAGGGGAGGGGCACATGGGCCCATAATGTACATGGTGGTAATGGTGTAGAAACCCGCTATTGGAAACAGCAACCTAAAAATCGGAGTCTGACACACTGTTAAAGGGCTGCTATAATGGTGGGTTTCACTTGCTTGTGTCAACCCCCATTACTACCTCCTTTATAATCAGGGTCACTAGGGTTATGCCTAGTTCCCCTACCTTTTCCTTATACTAACGTTTGTCTACTTGCTTTGCTGCTACTCAAGGCAATAAGACCGTACAGTAAATACAATTGTATAGTGAACAAAAGGTAATATTTATTACTAACAATTATCACACTTACACATATAAAATACACCCAACACAGAACAGAGTAACTGATTACCATATAGTATCAGTATACCGACATTCATATTACAATAAAATATATACTGAGTATACTCACACTATACGTAGTACAGCATAAACACGGTAACACAGTCCTACGTTATACCAATTACTAATTGTCATTGTCTTCTTTTGAGTAGATTCCTACGACCAAGTCTGTGATTGTACAGACCTGGCTCCTGGGACATAAAGATATAAATAAAAATATATATATATATATATATATATATATATATACATATATATATTGTGACAACCTGGAGACCACTTAGCTCACAGGATCGCCATCTCCTGGGTGAGATGGTTGGCACACTTAGAAAGTTCACTCCAACTCCTTGAATAAAAGGTTTAAACCAGCCGCAGCTAGCTTTATTGTCTTCACCACAGCAATCTGTGTTACAACAATAAACATACAAAATAAACCCTAGGCCGTCCAGCCTCTAACTAACACATTCAGTGTCCCTCACTACAAGACACTGAGCCTTGTGCCCAGCACCTCAAAACCTTCACAGCTTTACCTCACACGGGGGTGACTCTCACAGGTTAGCATGCCTGTCTTCCCCAGACTGAGAGCCCTGTGTGAACTGTACACACCTGAATTAAAGAGCCGTCTCAGGTGAAGCCTAACTAAGCTCATCAGACAGCCCAAGACACGGACTGTCTGTATGGAGTGGAAGCCCAAGACACGGACTGTCTGTATGGAGTGGAAGACGCTCTTCTCCTTCACACTCCAGCAAACCAGGCCCTATTCCAGGCTTTACACCCAAGCAACAGCAGAGAAAACCCTCTCTGCTGTACATGCTCCCTGGTTGCTTAAAACCTGAGTTTCTGCACTGTCCAGTAGCTGCACGGCTACATATTTGATAAAGGCCGTAGGATTGATCACATTTCAACCTCCTTCCAGGGTCAAAGCTCCTACATTGGGACATAATTACACTTAGGGTCACTTCTACAGTAACAGTTTGATAATCAGCCGTGGGTGTATTATACCGGTGCTCCAAAAACTCTTCTATGTTGGCAAGCATAGCATCCTCATCCCTTGTAGTCACTACTAGCTTTTGCTGATCACAGCCGTATTTACCTGTGTTGTGTCCTACATTCAGGGACCTTTCCGTATCCATGAAGTACCTTTGTGTGTCACCCCTTGGTTTAGACACTGGCTTATAGTGTTCAGTAACACTCATCTCGTGAGTTTTGGTATACACCGTACCATCTACCAAACCCCTTTCAGATGCTATACTCCCCTCCATCTTGGAGTTTTTCATCTCAGCACTTAAATGCTCAGACTGTCCATCCAGAGACAATTTTTCACCGCACTGACCCGACCCCTCTGGTTACTTCTATCAGACCCGGTAGTGGTCGTCTCTGCAGCAGCGTTAGGGCCCGCATCCTGCTTAGTGGTATAGCACCACTTGTTGCCCTTAGCAACCTGTCTTGTGTCACGTGCAGCTTCCATGGCTAAAGCACACTCTGCATTAGTATCCATTAAGCCAGCCTGGAAGACCCCCTCTATTGCTCCCGTTACCTCCTGGGAAAGTGTGGGCGCTACATGGGTCTCAACATCTACATGTGAAAGACCTGCAGAGGGCAGAACTTCTAAGGGCGAAGTAGTAACCCTTCTCACACTATACATGGCAGTAGTGTCCTCATTGGTACCATTGACAGCCCCAACCTCTAGGGTAATGTTTTCATGTACATCTGGTTCACTACTGGGCGGTTCATTAGTGACCAAGGCCACAGCCACCAGTGCACACACCTCACTCACTCCACTGTCTAGGAACTCATGTGCGTCACTTAGGGCTACATTCACACTGGTGTGGTCGCTCAAATAAAAACGTGGATCACTGCTGCTGGATTCAGCTGACTCTGAGGTGACCCCAACCACATTCTCAGACCTGTAGAGTTTATCACCACTCCACTCACACATCACAGCAGTATACAGCTGGTTGCCATTAGGAACAGTGCACACATCACCTGCAACAGTCTTGTTATTGTGAACCATGACCTCTAGGGGCACACTTGAGCCATTAGTAACCTGTTTTACATCACATGTAATATCAGGGACAGAAGCATACACTATAGTAGCCTCCACTGAACACGACTTGAAGTCTACCTCCTGTGATTCCCCCATCCCCATGGAATGAGTGAGCGTTACATCAGTCTCAGTTTCTACAGCATAGGAATGACCTGTAGGGGGCAACATTTCTAAAGGTGCTGCAGTCACCTCTATTGCACCAGGCCCATTTTCATCACCATCACTAGGTATGGCAGGGCTGTACTCCAGGTTACCACCATCAACAATCCCAACCTCTAGGGAAATCTCAGATACACCTGGCACATCTGTTTCCAAGGTCACATCCTCTGGATTACCATCAGTAACAGTACGCACATCACATGTGACACGCTCGACTTTCTCAACTACAGCCTCAAGGGGCACACTTGAACTAATCACCTCTTTTGTCTCGGCTGCTGTTTCTTTAACAGCCTGTTCACACAATGCATTAACCTGCTCAGGCTGTGTGACATACTCATGGCTTAAAGACATGTTAGGCACAATTTTTGACATTTCACTAGTGTCATCACATAAACGCTGTGCATCAAATACATGTGCGTCATTTTTAGCAGGCATTTCCTGAATCACATTATCACTTGACATCATTACAACTGGTGCATTTTCCCTTTGTTTCAGTGGAGCAGCACACCCTGCAGAGGACTTTTCCCTGTAATAGCTACAATGCTTATCGGAGACATTGCCTCTCTCCCACAACTGCCAAAAATTAGGGAAGTCCCTTCCCAGCACAAACTCCTCATCAAGTTCCTGACATTTTATAAGTCTGTGCTGCACAGTCCCAAAATCAGTTCCAAAGTCAATCAGAACGGTCTCACCCATCTCAGGATCCTTCTTGACAAACAGCAAAATGTCCGGATGCACCCTCGAGAACTCTTGGCGAAGATCCAGTAGTGGAATTCCACCAACCAACACTTCACGTGTCTTCTCTTGGGCTCTCTCTGGCCTCCTGACCAGAGAACAATCAGGTACACATCCATCCGCTCGATGGCATCTCCAACAGCGCTCCTTTTGCCGAACAACAGCCACCACATGCTGTCGGGGTTGTTTGCTCCTAGCAACCACATCTGGGGAATTCAGCACACTTGGCTTTTTAACAGCTGCCCCACATTGCTTGGGAACACCTTTTAAATTCACATAATCCGCTCGCAAACATTCCCACCATGAGTCCGGGTGGTTGCCCTTAGCAACGGTCCTCACAGCTTGTATAACAGGTACGCACGCTCCATGCTCTTCTCTGCAAGCTGTCTGCACCACCTCCGGAGTACCCGGCGTCAATGCAGCTGGTGTTGAAAAGCATCCACTTGGCCTGGAAGGCTGTGTATCCCTGGACAGCACTGGTGCCCTTAGAGCCTCTCGCTCTGCTTCCAACTTTGCCAGGACCCTTTGGTTATCCTCTCTCTTTTTGGCATTTGTTTCCTGCAGCTCTGCATTCATCTGCACCATTTGTTTGAGGAGTTCCTCCATAAGACCAATTGCAATGGAAAAACAGTCTCTTTAATTTGGCTTCTGGCCCTTTAAATTTTACTGCATACTTCTTGTGCCATTTTATTGCCCAAAGCAATTCTCCGCCATATGTGACAACCTGGGGACCAATTTGCTCACAGGATCGCCATCTCCCGGGTGAAATGGTTGGCACACATAGAAAGTTCACTCCAACTCCTTGAATAAAAGGTTTAAACCAGCCGCAGCTAGCTTTATTGTCTTCACCACAGCAATCAGTGTTACAACAATAAACATACAAAATAAACCCTAGGCCGTCCAGCCTCTAACTAACACATTCAGTGTCCCTCACTAGAAGACACTGAACCTTGTGCCCAGCACCTCAAAACCTTCACAACTTTACCTCACACGGTGGTGACTCTCACAGGCTAGCATGCCTGTCTTCCCCAGACTGAGAGCCCTGTGTGAACTGTACGCACCGGAATTAAAGAGCCGTCTCAGGTGAAGCCTAACTAAGCTCATCAGACAGCCCAAGACACGGACTGTCTGTATGGAGTGGAAGCCCAAGACACGGACTGTCTGTATGGAGTGGAAGACGCCCTTCTCCTTGACACTCCAGCAAACCAGGCCCTATTTCAGGCTTTACACCCAAGCAACAGCAGAGAAAACCCTCTCTGCTGTACATGCTCCCTGGTTGCTTAAAACCTGAGTTTCTGCACTGTCCAGTAGCTGCACTGCTACAATATATATATATATATATATATATATATATATATATATATATATATAAAGTCCAAATACAATGTCAGCCGCACAGCCTTGTGAATCATGGATGGGTGCCGACCTGCCCAAGTCACGGCTAACAGACCTGCTGTAGTAGAATCCAAAAATCAGGCAGCACTCCAAGGTATAAGGCAGGGGTCTCAAGCACGCAGCATCCCAGTCCGGTGTGTCAACATCCGGGGCATGACCCGGAAGTGACAGGACACTCAACACGTGTCCCGCCAACCCGTCCTGCCACGGATGCAAAGACCCGGACTGAGAAACTGCGCATGCGCGAGCTGAAATGCTCAATCAAGGGTCCGACCTAGTGACATATGTTGTCACTCAAGAAGAGCCTGTGATTTAAGGTAGGAGAAAATGACGAGAGAAATAAGAGCAGCATCAGTTTAGAAAAGATATACATATACAGTATATACACATAAATATCTGTCCCTATCCTTTCCCTAAAAACACTCAAAACGTCAATGATATTATATGGGAAATGTGAGCAGATACATATAATTATAAAGATTAATCACATATTTAAACATCTAGGTTTATAATAACACTAATAGATCAAAGCATATAAATATAAAAGTACAAAAATAATAATATATATATATATATATATATATATATATATATATATACACACACACTGTGTTCCAAATTATTATGCACATTGGATTTAAGTGTCATAAACATTTAATTATTGGTTTTTCAATTAAACTCATGGATGGTATTGTGTCTTAGGGCTCTTTGGATCATTGTAATCAATCTCAGACACCTGTGATAATTAATTTTCCAGGTGTGCCCAATCAAAGGAAAACTACTTAAGAAGGACGTTCCACATTATTAAGCAGGCCACAGGTTTCAAGCAATATGGGAAAGAAAAAGGATCTTTCTTCTGCCAAAAAGCGTGAAATAGTGCAATACCTTGGACAAGGTATGAAAACATTGGATATTTCAAGAAAACTTAAGCGTGATCATCGTAGTGTGAAAAGATTTGTGGCTGGTTCAGAGCACGGGTTCGTTCAGATAAAGGCATAATGAGGAAGGTTTCTGCCAGACAAATTAATAGGATTAGGAGAACAGCTGCTAAAATGCCACTGCAAAGCAGCAAACAAGTATTTGAAGCCGCTGGTGCCTCTGGAGTCCCGCGAACCTCAAGGTGTAGGATCCTCCAGAGGTTTGCAAGTGTGCATAAAGCTATTATTCGGCCACCCCTAAACAATGCTCACAAGCAGAAACGGTTGCAGTGGGCTCAGAAATACATGAAGACAAATTTTCAAACCGTGTTGTTTACTGATGAGTGCCGTGCAACCCTGGATGGTCCAGATGGATGGAGTAGTGGATGGTTGGTGAATGGCCACCATGTCCCAACAAGGCTGAGACATCAGCAAGGAGGTTTGCGGAGTCATGTTTTGGGCTGGAATCATGGGGAAAGAGCTGGTAGGCCCCTTTAGGGTCCCTGACGGTGTGAAAATGACCTCTGCAAAGTACGTAGAGTTTATGACTGACCACTTTCTTCCGTGGTACAAAAAGAAGAACCATGCCTTCCGTAGCAAAATTATCTTCATGCATGACAATGCACTATCTCATGCTGCAAAGAATACCTTTGTGTCATTGGCTGATAAGGGAATAAAAGGAGAGAAATTCATGGTGTGGCCCCATGTTCCCCTGACCTCAACCCTATTGAGAACCTTTGGAGCATCCTCAAGCAAAATATCTATGAGGGTGGGAGGCAGTTCACATCAAAACAGAAGCTCTGGGAGGCTATTCTGACATCCTGCAAAGATATTCAAGCAGAAACTGTCCAAATACTCACAAATTCAATGGATGCAAGAATTGTGAAGGTGATATCAAAGAAGGGGTCCTATGTTAACATGTAACTTGGCATGTTAAGTTTTTTTTGATTGAAAGAGAATTTGATTTCTGGAAATATGACCTCCTGATGCTGCAAATTCAACAAATTACCATTTTAGTTCTCTTTACAACCTTTAAAATGTTTTGATCTCTGTTGTGCATAATAATTTGAAACAGTGCATGTTTTTTACTTCTAAAAAAAAATCTGTTATCATTAGGAGATTTGTTCAATAAAATTTGCATTATAATCCAAGGGTTGATGGCTTGAAGATTATACTGACTGTCATTTGCATCGACTATTTAGGAAAATCAGCGAAAAATAACATTTGCATAATAATTTGGAACGCGGTGTATATATATATATATATATATATATATATATATATATATATATATATATATAAAAATACATATGCAAATACACACACATTACATAATGGGATACATGTGTGCATAAAAGATTCTAATATAGTCAAAATGCATCACACATTAAGGACCATTAATGTATTATTTCATATACTGTACAAATAACATACATTAAATATAAAAAACCGCTGTTCTTTACCAGGTTCCAGTTTGAGCTCCATTATCGCCCAGCTGACAAAAATGTGAGGGCCGATGCCTTGTCCAGGTCTTTTGAGACCATGGAAATTCCACAGAACGTTATTGATCCGTCTTGCATTGTTTCTGTCAACCCCCTACAAATTGGGGACATTCCTGCAGGGAGGACTTTTGTGCACCTGGCTGACAGAGGGAGAATCCTCCGCTGGGAACACTCCTCTAGACTGGCAGGTCACGCGGGTACCCGTAAGACCCGAGATCTGATTGCCCATCATTTCTGGTGGCCCACGCTAACCAAAGACATTATGGACTTTGTTTCTTCCTGCTCAGTGTGTGCAGGTAACAAGGTCGCTCACTCCAGACCTGCTGTCCTGCTCCAGCCATTGCCTGTGCCCGATGCTCCCTGGCAGCATATAGCTATGGACTTTATTACTGACCTGCCTCTCTCTGCTGGATGCAGTACTGTCTGGGTGGTGGTGGATCGATTTTCGAAAATTGCCCACTTCGTTCTTCTGACCGGTCTTCCTTCTGCTCCTCAACTGGCCAAGCTTTTCATCCAACACATCTTCCGCCTGCACAGTGCACCTCAAAGTTCTGGAGAGCCCTCTGCAGACTCCTAGGTGTAAAGTTGGACTTTTCCTCAGCCTACCATCCTCAGTCCAATGGTCAGTCCGAGAGGATCAATCAGATCTTGGAGAACTACCTACGCCTCTTCATCTCCAAGCAGCATGATGACTGGGTGCAGTTGCTCCCATGGGCTGAATTCTCATACAATAATCACACCAGCGAGTCCACAAGGAATACACCGTTCTTTATTGTCTATGGCCAACACCCACGAATTCCTCTGATACGACTGAGGTACCAGCTGCTGACACTGCTTTGAGGGACTTTCTGCAGATCTGGCAGCAGACTTGATCCTCCATCCTGCTGGCGGTCGACCGCATGAAATTGAAGCGGACACAAGGAGAATAGAACCTCCTCAATTTCTCCCTAGCACGAAGGTCTGGGTGTCCTCTAGGAATATCCGACTTACGGTGCCATCGTACAAATTTGCTCCCAGGTTTCTCGGACCCTTCAAGATCCTACAGCAGATCAACCCTGTCGCCTACAAACTTCGGCTGCCTCCTATCCTCAAGATCCCCAACTCCTTCCATGTCTCCCTCCTGAAGCCGGTGGTTCTGAACCGCTATACCAAGACTTCTAGCTCTGTGATTGCCTCCAGCGGTCCTTCAGACATCTTCAAGGTTAAGGAGATCTTGGATACCAATAGAGTAAGAGGAAGAACTTTTTATTTCATGGATTGGAGGGGGTTTGGTCCTGAAGAGAGGTCCTGGGAGCCAGAGGAGAACCTCAATGCTCCTACCCTTCTGAATAACTTTCTCTCTCGCTCTGGCCCCAAGAGGAGGGGGCGTAAGAGGGGGATACTGTCATGCTCATGGCCGCGGGCCGTCAGGCTCACTCAACCCCTGACGGCCGCAGCCATGGATCTGCGAGCGTTTGCCCCAGCCTCATCCTCAGGAGACACCAGCGCTCACTTCCGCTTACCTCGGACGGGGCCCGTAGGGTGCGCGCGCACGCTCGTGCCTGCTCTTAAAGTCAAAGTTAGCCCATGAGCACCCTGGACTGTAAGAGGGGCCCAGCCCCTTCCTGCCTTGCCTGAGCGTTGTTGTCTTACCTTAACTTTGTCTAAGCAAATGGTCTCCTAGTGTTTCAGAGGTTCCCAGTGTTTCCTGTTCCTGCTACCTGTACCTGTATCCCGTGCTATTCTGGTCAAGTGCCGCGTTGAGCTGATGTCGTGCTGTGCTGTGTTCTACGCCTGGCGCCTGCCTGCTGCCTAGTCCCTGTCTTGCTACTGTCTGAGCTACTACAGGTACACTATACGAACTATGTCCTGTTGGCCAGCTGCCATGCCGTCAAGGCAGTACGGCCCAGTGGGTTCACATACTCAACCTGACACAGCCATCCTGAAGAAAGACCTCAAGGATCCATTCTGCTTTTTAACAAAAGAGAATTAGTCTCCAGCAGGGGAAGAGGACTCCCGAATCAACCCTCTCTCCAGATTCTCCTTGATATAGGCTGACATCCCCTCAGTCTCGGGTAGAAAACAGTCTACCCCTGGAAGGGTTGTGCCCTGGAAGAAGCGAAATAGCACTATCGTACCGCAAAGTCCATATTTTGAGGTGGGACACATGAGAAGAAGTAACCAAGTAAGGACCAGATTTTGGAGACTGCGCTGGAAGCAGAAATACCCCCAGCGGGCAACCAATCTATATATGGGGAGTGTCGTCAGATCCAGGGTAATACCAAAAGGGACTGGAATGCTGGAACGATAAAGGACTAGGAAGGAAATCTCTGTAGTATGAAGAACTCCCACCTAAAGAGGATGTCACTCATTTATTAATTCCCTATATCCTAACTAATCTAATAGGCGCTATGATGCTGATAACTACAGTGTAATTTTTTTTTGAAAAATGATTATTATTTGCAAAGTTGTGTGTATTTTTCTAAATATGCTAATTTGGCTAATGGGAGGTAACTCTTTCTTTTCACTCTGGGCGGTGTAATGTTTTCTTTATGACACTGTCCATTTGTCATATAGCTCGCCTTCCCAGCTAAGCAATACAGCGTGATCATATAGTATATAGTTTTCATTCCTGACTGTGTTTTCAACTAGTAATACCTCTGGTTGTTTCACAGCTAGAACTGCGATCCTGGTCATATGAAAGATTAGAATCTCATCTTTTATATGCCACCAGAACTACTGTTCTAGGTGGTCCACAGCCCAAGATGTAGCGGTTTTAAGTGATCCCCCTTCTCTCCCGTCTCAGTCTCTCACACTGTGTGAAGCAGCTTTATGCTGATAGGACAGCATCGGATGATGTAAGGTAGCTCCACCTCAGGAGAATTACTGCTGTTGACACCCTCTTGGCTAGTATAGCCTCATTTGCATATTTAGAAAAAAAGCTCATTAAAACTTTAAAAATAATAAACTTTTTGGGACACAATTTTCACTAGCATTATAAGTCTGACAGTGCCAATTAGATTACCTAGGAGATTGGGCATTACTAAACTAGTGACAGATACTCTTTAAAGCCAGTTACGTGACTAACATGATCCTGTGGGATGAGCATTCCATTAATGGAGGTACAATGGCGTAGATAGCGAGGGGCACGGGGAGCGATGGCCCCGGGCCCACTGAGTTGGTGGGGCCCACTGAGATGGTGGGGTCCAATGAGATGGTGGCTTCTGCCGTTCCGCCGCTCTCACCATGACCGGCGCGGCCACGCTACAGTATTATTCAATCTAACAGATGTGCCGCACGCTAGGAATGTCTGCTAGAGCACGCCTCTGACGCTGCCCGTCAGCAGCAGAATAAGCCCGCTTGTGAGGAGAGGGTGCGCAAGCACCCCTCCCTGATGGATAAAGTTATAAAGTTGGCTGGTATATACAAGGATGATTGGGATTATATACAGTGATGATGGCGGGTATATACAGGAATAATGGCTGGTATATACAGTGATGATGGGGGTTATATACAGGGAGGATGGGGGTTATATACGGGGAGGGAGGGAGTTATATACAGTGATAATGGCTGAACCAGGCAAAACGAAAACCTTACAGAATGGAGATAAGCTGACACCATTAGGAACAGAAGCATTACCATTGAAATCAATGGTAATGCAAACGGAAAGCCATTGTTTCTGTTTGGTTTCCGTTCATGGGTTCCCCTGATGGAAAGGTCTGATGGAACCCACCAAAAGAAGCCAGTCGCAGATGTAATCGAGGACATAGATGTGATCGGTAACAGCTCAATCCTGCGTGTTACATGCGTTGGGGGGGGTCCACTGGGTTGGGGCCCACTCAGAAATGTTTCACCACCCTGTGCTAAACCCCTATCTACGCCTCTGTGGAGGTAAGATTTAGAAGGAGCGACACAAGAGGAATCTAGAGGCTTTTGACAAAGGAATACTTGATGAAACTCTCCGCAGCACCAGAGTCCACGAAAGCGAGGTAGAATTTGTGAAGAGCTTTCAAGCTTAGAGTAACGGGTACCAGCAATTTATCATCGGGAAAAGGAAATGTAAGGCCGAGGGTGAGCAAAGAAACAAACAAGGATATACCTGAATATGCAGGCAAGATGTTCAGGCCAGAGTCACCGGTAAATAGGCAGTTTCGGCCCACGTCAACCAGAAGCATCAGTCGCCATGACAGCAGTGGGAAGGAGGAGAGCTACAGACTGGAGGAGCAGGTCTGTGGCTGCCAGCAGACGGCATCGTAGGTTGTTGCCTAACAACCTGACTGGAGAAGGGGCCCCAGGCGGGAACACGCCACTGCAACAGGAAAACGTAACAGCGACAGTAGGAAATATATTTGTATTGCTCCAACCACACCCTGATAGTTGTGAGGCACTATCGATTGTATTTACTTAATTGCTTGCATATACAATGACCTTCACTTTTTATGACCGGTTGGATGAAATATGACAAACCTTACTGCCAATTAAATCAGTCTCTGCATTATGACCTTTAGGTATTAGTTTTGCCAATATGCCTTATCAACAGTCTGTCTCAAATACAGTCAAATGAGCAAGCCAATAGCTTTGTTAATATACACTATATCCTGTATTACCGTTATGTTTGTATGCTTTGTTAATAAGCTTTTGTTAAAGTTCACAAAAACATGTTTCTTACATTTGTTGTGAGTTAATTATTAATGATTTGTTCTTGCGATTTTTAAAGTAACGGCACGTATGTGTCACAGTAAATTGTCTGAAAGAACACTTTGTCCGTTCTACAAAGCACAAATTCACCATTCAACTGTTTTACAATATTTACTGAATCTGGAGGTATGCAATTTGTATTTTTAATTTAACTTACAAAAGAATGTAAATGAAAATAAATAGAATTCTGAGTTGTAAGGCTCTGTTTAAATCTGTGTCGATATGTCAGTTTTTCTGTTCCATCATAGGAACAGAAAAACGAAAAGAACAGAAGTGCCATGACAAAAACGAATGCCCGACAAGTTTCCGTCATTTTACCGGATAAACTAGCATTGCATTCTGCACTATTTTGTCCAGAATGTGACACAGAATCTGCAATGGCAACGCAGATATGAACACAGCCTCATTCTGCTTTCAATCTACAAAATCTTGATAACTTGTTCATAAGTTAAATAATTCCCATAGCAGCTTATACAATCACTACCCTCATTGCCTTACAAGCTAAAACAAAAAGCACAGCTGAAATCCCATTGGCTACAATGTGCAACACCTGATCTTTTCTTTTGTGTTATTTTTTACATATATGTAAAAAAAATACAGGTATTTTAAGCGCTGCAGATAAAAGTATAATGTGGCTAATGGTATAGTTATGGGGCATTATACTGTGTGTGGGGCAGCCATAGGGGCATTATACTGTGTGGAGGCCACTATAGGGGAATAATACTGTGTGGAGGCCGCTATCGGGGTATTATACTGTATGGGGGCAGATATGGGGGCATTATACTGGCGCAGCTAAAGGGTCATTATACAGTGTGGGACATCGAAGGGAATTATACTGTATGGGGGCAGTTATGGGGCATTATACTGTGTCGGCGGCACTATGGGGCATTATACTGTGTGGGAAGCACGATGGAGGCATTATACTGTGTGGGGGCAGCTGTGGGGGTATTATACTGTGTGTGGAAGGCAAGATGGGGCATTAATTATAACCTATATATATCCCGGGCATATATATGACAAAACATGAATTATAACCTAAATATATTGTAGCGTCCATGGCCACGGGCCGTCGGGTTTCCTCCCCTCCCGGTGCCCGCAGCCATGGATCCGTGAGCGCTGGTCCCCATCTCCTTCCTAGGAGACGCCAGCGCTCACTTCCGCTCCGTTCTGCTGTGTCCCGTAGGGTGAGCGCGCACGCTCGTGCCCGGCCTTAAAGGAAATCATCATCATCAACAGCCCATGATTTCCTGGTCTATAAGAAGGCCCCAGCCCTTCTGATCCTTGCCTTAGTGTTGTTAGTTTATCCCAGTCTGTCTTGCATCTTGCAAATGGTCCCTTAGTGTTTCCCATTCCAGTTGTTACCCGTATCCTGTTATCTGTTCCTGTATCCCGTGCTGTTCCTGTGCCTACCAGTGTTGGCCACGTCCAGTGTCTTCTGCCACGTCCAGTGTCTTCTGCCACATCGGATACTGCCTGCCACGATTGGCGCTACCTGCTCCACCGGCCTCCATCCGTGCTGAATTCACAGCCACCGTCTGGACTAGTTCAGGTACCCAAGCGTTACTGTCTACTATTGACTTTCGTATAGACTGTGACCTGGTCAGCTGCCTCTCCGCTATGGCGGAGTCGCCTAGTGGGTCCACATACCCTGTGACCGTGACATATATATATATATATATATATATATATATCCCGAGCATATATATGACAAAACATAAATTATAACCTTTATGTATGACAAAACATAAATTATAACCTATATATATGACTAAACATAAATTATAACCTATATATATATATATATATATATATATATATATATATATATATATATAAAAACATAAATTATAACCTATATATATGACAAAACATAAATTATAACCTATATAAATATGACCAAACATAAATTATAACCTATATATGTGACAAAACATAAATTATAACCTATATATGTGACAAAATATAAATTATAACCTATATAAATGACAAAACATAAATTATAACCTATATAGACAAAACATAAATTATAACCCATATATGACAAAACATAAATTATAACCTATATAAACGATGGGGTATTATACTGTGTGTGGGGGGAAGCTATGGGGGCATTATACTGTGTGGAGGCCACTATGGGGAAATAATACTGTGCGAGGGCAGCTAAGGGGGCGTTATACTGTATGGGGCATTATACTGTATGGGAACAGCTATGGGGCATTACACTGTATGGGAGCAGCTATAAAGGCATTATACTATATGGGCAGCTATGCAGCATTATACTGTGCAGGAGGCACTATGGTGGCAGTCTACTGCGTGGGGGCAGCTAAGGGGTATTATGCTGTATGGAGGCAGCTATGGGGTATTATACTGTGTTGGGGGGACACTATGGGGCATTATACTGTGTGTGGGGCACTATAGGGGCATTATACTGTGTGTAGGGCACTAAAGGGGCATTATACTGTGGGGGGGCTATGGGGAATTATACTGCGTGGGGGCACTATAGGGGGATTATACTGTGTGGGGGCACTCTGGGAGCATTTAAATGTTTGGGAGGCACTATAGGGGCATTATACTGTGGGGGGCACTATGGGGACATTACAGTGTATGGGTGACACTATGGGGCATTATACTGTGTGGGAGGCAGCTATGGGGACATTATATGCTGTGGGGGCAGCTACGGGAGCATTATATTGTGTGTGGGCCACTACAAGGGCATTATACTGTGTGGGGTGCACTATGAAGCATTATACTTTGTGTGGGGGGATCTATGGGGGCATTATACTGTGGGGAGGCACTATGGGAGTATGATACTGTATGAGCTGAACTGGGTGTCTATGGGTGGGGATTGGGTGGGGTTAGAGGCGTGGCTTAACAGGCAAAATAATTACTTGTTGTCCCTCTTTGCAATACTTGAAAGTTGGGAGGTATATATAGGTCCTGTATTTTCACTAAAAGCAGAACTTTTGCTCTTTTATGTTGTATACACAGTAGTATATTATTTCACTATGTAAGGGCATATAATTAGTACTGTTTGCCCCACTTGCAAACAGAGAGAAGCAAACTATTTGCTTTACATTACCTGTAGAATGCTGCCTCAGTCCCAAAGCAAGCATGATGCAAATAAGATTTGGCTTACTCACATTTGCATTATGTATGCCAATTTTTCTGTGCTTTTTCTGGAGAAAAAATACGATATGTGAATATATGAAACAAACACGAGGAGTTAGGGCCCCTCGCAAGAGCTTACCAAAGTCCTCCAAACCACTTACATTTTTCAGTCTGTACACTGTGACTCTATTATTTATTTTAAAAAAATAGGAAAACCGCAGCACGCGGTTCTCAAGGTATCAAAAGGCAAAAATTTGTCTTACCTGTAATTTTCCTTTCCTTGAGTCCGAAGTCAGCACCAAAGGGTAAATGGCCTCTGAGGATTTAGCCCTATGACAAGCCCACCTAGCATAAATAAATAATTAATTAGCTATCACAAGCTACCTATCAGCAGGCAGCTGACTGATTAAAAGGTCTTGGTGTCATCTGCAAAAATAGAAATAGTGCTATTAATCCCATCCTCTATCATTAATAAATAAGTTGAATAGTAGTGGTCCCAGCACTGAACCCTGGGGTACACCACTTATAACCGGGGACCATTCAGAGTAGGAATCATTGACCACAACTCTCTGGATACGGTCCTTGAGCCAATTCTCAATCCAATTACAAACTGTACTATCTAAACCTATAGTCCTTAATTTACCCATTAGACGCCTATGAAGGACAGTGTCAAATGCCTTTGCAAAGTCCAAAAACACTATATCCACAGCGGCCCCTCTGTCCAGACTTCTGCTCACCTCTTCATAAAAGCAAATCAGGTTGGTTTGACAACTTCTGTCCTTAGTATAACCGTGCTGGCTGTCACTTATAATACTATTTTTGTCACATAATCCTGTATATAGTCCCTCAATAACCCCTCAAACATTTTCCCCACGATGGATGTGAAGCTTAGTAGTCTATAATTACCCGGGGAAGACCTGGAACCCTTTTTGAAAATAGGCACCACATTTGCCCTGCGCCAGTCCCTTGGCACTATACCAGTCACTAGAGAATATCTGAATATTATGAAGAGGGGGACTGAAATAACTGAACTAAGCTCTTTAACCCCTTAAGGACGCAGCCTAGTTTTGGCCTTAAGGCTCAGAGCCCATTTTTCAAATCTGACATATTTCACTTTATGTGGTAATAACGTCGGAATGCTTAAACCTATCCAAGCGATTCTGAGATTGTTTTCTCGTGACACATTGGGCTTCATGTTCGTGGTAAAATTTGGTCGATATATTCAGTGTTTATTGGTGAAAAATTGCAAAATTTAGAGAAAATTTGGAAAAAATAGCATTTTTCAGAATTTTAATGCATCTGCTTGTAAAACAGACGCTTATACCACCCAAAATAGTTACTAGTTCACACTTCCCATATGTCTACTTTAGATTGGCATTGTTTTTTGAACATTCTTTTATTTTTCTTGGACGTTACAAGGCTTAGAACCTAAACAGCAATTTCTCATATTTTTAAGAAAATTTCAAAAGCCTTTTTTTTAAGGTACTTCTTCAGTTCTGAAGAGGCTTTGAGGGGCCTATGTATTAGAAACCCTGATAAAACACCCCATTTTAAAAACTAGACCCCTCAAAGTATTCAAAACAGCATTTAGAAAGTTTTTTAACCCTTCAGGCATTTCACAAGAATTAAAGCAAAGTGGAGGTGAAATTTGAAAATTTCATTTTTCTTGCTGAATTTCAATTTTATTAATTTTTTTTCTGTAACACCGAAGGTTTTACCAGAGAAACACTACTAAATATGTATTGTCCAGATTCTGCAGTTTTTAGAAATGTCCCACATGTGGCTCTACTGCGCTCGTGGACTAAAACACAAGCCCTAGAAGCAAAGAAGCACCTAGTGCATTTTGAGTCCTGTTTTTTATTAGAATATATTTTAGGCAGCATGCCAGGTTTGAAGAGGTGTTGAGGTGCCAAAACAGTAGGAATCCCCGAATAGTGACCCCATTTTGGAAACTACACCCCTCAAGGAATTCATTTATGGTTGTTGTTACCATTTTGACCGCACAGTTTTTTCACAGCACCTATTTTAATTGGGCTGTGAAATTAAAAAAATGTAATTTTTTCCAATAAGATGTCATTTGTGATAAAAATTTATTATTTTCACAGGGAACAAAATACCCCATTTTGTTGCCCAATTTGTCCTTAGTGCAGCAATACCCCATTTGTGGCGATAAACTGCAGTTTTGGCCCATGGGAGGCCTCAGAAGTGAAGTAGCGCTGTGTGTTCTTTGGAGTGCAGATTTTGCTGGTTTGGTTTTCGGGTGCCATCTCGCATTTGCAGAGCCCCAGAGGTATCAAAGCAATGGAAACCCACCAGAACTGACCCCATTTTGGAAACTACACCCCTCAAGGAATTCATTTATGGGTGTTGTGACCATTTAGACCCCATAGTTTCTTCACAGAACTTATTTGAATTGGGCTGGGAATTAAAAAAAATAATATTTTTTCCAATAATATGTCGTTTTAGCTCAAAAATTCTTATTTTCACAAGAAATAAAATACTACATTTTGTTGCCCAATTTGTCCTGAGTGCGGCAATACCCCATTTGTGATGATAAAATGCTGTTTGGGCCCATGGGAGGGCTCAGAAGGAAAGGAGCGCTATGTGTTTGTTGGAGTACAGATTTTTCTGGTTTGGTTTTCGGGTGCCATGTCGCATTTGCAGAGCCCCAGAGGTATCAAAGCAATGGAAACCCACCAGAAGTGACCCCATTTTGGAAACTACACCCCTCAAGGAATTCATTTATGGGTGTTGTGACCATTTTGACCCTATCGTTTTTTCACAGAACTTATTTGAATTGGGCTTGGAATTAAAACAAAATTAATTTTTTCCAATAATATGTAGTTTTGGCTGAAAATTTCTTATTTTCACAAGAAATAAAATACCCCATTCTGTTGCGCAATTTGTCCTGAGTGCAGCAATACCCCATTTGTGGTGATAAACTGCCGTTTGGGCCCATGGGAGGGCTCAGAACGAAAGGACCACCATTTGGCCTACTGGGGATTTTCTCGTGCAAAGTCATGTGTGCAGAAGCCCCAGTACAGTTGAAACCCGCAAGAAGTGACCCCGTTTTAAAAACTACACCCTTAAGGCATTCATCTAGAGGTGTAGTGAGCATTTTGACCGGAGAGATACACCCCATAAACTGTAATGTGGGTTCTCCCGGGTATGGCAATACCCTCAATGTGGCTGTTATCAGCTGCTTGGGCACACAGCAGGGCTCAGAAGGGAAAGATAAGGGGGGATAAGCTGTGCGGAGTACATCAGGGTAAGTAGAATTGGGGTAAATTATAAAACAAGGGATGTATGATAAATTTTAAAACACTCTTTCATACAGAGCTCTGGTTTTTCGGGACACGTGTCACATTGATATATTGTGTCATCCCTTATCGCCCTCTTATAGCAGACTTTGCACCTCTTTTGACTTTTTCCCTTCTTGCCAGTTTGGGGAACTTCTCCTGGAAAGTGTTGCCCTGGTACGATGCGTGTGGCCTCGCTTCCAGAAGTACTGGGTGCCCCCCCCCCCGGTCCTGGTCCCTAAAGATTAGGTTCTTGATAATCACCTCTTGAAATTCCAGGAAAGTTCCCCTCTGGCCTGTACATCGACGTAGCACGTGCACATTGTACAATGCCATCTGTATGATGTGCCCGGCCAGCTTCTTATACCACACCGCATGGCGCTGTAGGGCTTCAGGACTTGATCGGACAAGTCCACCCCTCCCATGTACCTATTGTAGTCCAGGATGCAGTCTGGTTTAGGGGTCTCTGTACTGGTACCTCGTACAGGTACATTGGTACTGGTGTGACATTTCTCTTGTCCTTGTACTTGACACACAATATGTTGCTGCTAGAATGTGCCCTGCGCTCACCCCTTCTTGTTTGCCCTGCAGAGTCTTAGGGAGGCCTAGAAAGTAAATGGGAGGGGACCTCCAGCTCACCTTAGGGCAGAAGAATTTCCAATGCCTGTTGCGCACGGATCCTCGTGTCAGCACACGTTGGTGAAATTGTAGCAGAGAAGTGGTTGAGATCCAGCGCAAAAAATGGAAAGTTGTTCAAAGATATGTTAAAATGGAATCTAGTTCCAATTTTATTAGATAAATAAACATAAAATCGGGAGTCTTATTCCCCCAGCGGGTAAGGTGGATGTAGATGGAAGAAAAATGAATGCGTAGCCTACGCGTTTCAGACGATAGCCTCGTCCTTAGTCATGGCTGGGGGAATAAGACTCCCGGTTTTATGTTTATTTATCTAATAAAATTGGAACTAGATTCCATTTTAACATATCTTTGAACAACTTTCCATTTTTTGCGCTGGATCTCAACCACTTCTTAGGGAGGCCTCTCAGATTTCTTCTAGCAGTGCCGCATGTCGCAGGACTGGAAGCGAGGCAGTTGAAGAGTGGGACGCCGGTATAAAAATTATCCAGGTAGAGGTGGTAACCCTGGTCCAGCAGTGGGTGCACCAAATCCCACACAATTTTTGCATTAACTCCCAGTAAGGGGGGGCATTCTGGGGGCTGAACACTGGTGTCCTTCCCTTCATATATCCTAAACCTGTAGGTATACCCTGATGCACTCTCGCACAGCTCATTCATCTTCATGCCATACCTTGCCTTCTTACCCGGCAGGTACTCGCGGAATTGAACCCACCCTTTAAAATCCACCAAGGACTCATCAATAGAAATACACTTCTTGGGGGTGTATGCTTGGGAAAACCAGGCACTGAAACGGTCTAATAGGGGTCTCCGTTTATACAAACGGTCAAAACTGTGGTAATCTCGGGGTGCGCACGGCTCATTATCAGTATAATGTAAGAAGCGAAGTATTGCCTCATTTATTTATTTTTTTAGGTTACAGTTCAGTTCTGAAGTTGCTTTGAGGGGCCTAAATATTAGAAACCTGTATCAAACACCCCATTTTAGAAACTAGACCCCTCACAACAGCATTTAGAAAGTTTATGAACCCTTTAGGTGTTTCACAGGAAATTAGAGCAAAGTGGAGGTGAAATTAAAAAAAAAAATTTGTCAGAAAATCCTCTTTATACCATTTTTTTTATAACACAAAAGGTTTTACCAGAGAAACGCAACTTAATACTTATTGCCCAGATTCTGCAGTTTTGAGAAATATCCCACATGTGGCCCTAGTGCGGCAATGGACTGAAGCACCGGCCTTAGAAGCAAAGTAGCACCCAGTGGATTTTGAGGCCTCCTTTTTATTAGGTACCATGTCCGGTTTGAAGAGGTCTTGTGGTGCCAAAACAGTGGAAAACCCCCAAAAGTGATCCCATTTTGAAAACTAGACCCCTTGAGGAATCCATTGTAGTTTTCTTGGGGTGCATGCGACTTTTTGATCAGTTTTTATTCTATTTTTAGTTGGCGTGGTGACTAATAAACAGCAATTCTACTATTGTTTTTTTAATCTATTTTTTTTACAGCGTGCACCGTGCGCTATAAATGACAAATTCACTATATTCTGCGTGGCGATACGAGTACGGCGATACCAGATGTTTATAGTTTTTTTTTATGTCTTATGGCGTTTGCACAATAAAATACGTTTTGTAAACAATCATTCACTTTTTGTGTTACCTTATTCTAAGAGCCATAACGGTTTGATTTTTCCATCAATAAAGCCGTGCGAGGACTTATTTTTTGCGTAACGAACTGTAGTTTCGATCAGGACCATTTTTCGGTACATGCAATTTTTTGATCTCTTTTTATTCAATTTTTTGGGAGGTGAAGTGACCAAACAATTGTGCTTCTGGTACGGTTTATTATTATTTTCTTTTACGGCGTTCACCGCGCGGGATAAATAACGAAATAATTTTGTAGTTCAGGCCGTTACGGACGCGGCGATACCAATTATGTATAGTTTATTTGTTTGTTTATATATTTTTATTAATAATAAAGGACTGATAAGGGAAAAAGGGGGATTTTTACTTTTAATACTTTTAAAACTTTTATTTTCTTATTTTTACACATCTTTTTTTAACTTTTTTTTTAACTTTATTACTTTGTCCCATTAGGGGACTTGAGGGCAGGAGGCCCTGATCGCTATTCTAATACACTGCACTACATGCGTAGTGCAGTGTATTAGAACTGTCAGCTACTCACTGACAGCAAGCATAGTGGGTCCTGACTTCGTCAGGACCCACTAGGCTTCCGTCGATGGCAGAGCCGGACGCCATTGTTTGGTGTCCGGTTGCCATAGCCACCATCGCCAGCCGCTATCGCGTAGCAGGCTGGCGATTGTAGCTTAACCCCTAAAAAGCCGTGATCACTATTGAACACGGCTTTTAAGGGGTTAATCAGCGGGGACACAGCGATCGGTCCCCGCTGTAGGAGCTGTGACAGCTGCTGTACGAGACAGCAGCTGTCACAGCTCCTGCATGTGTCGGGAGGACAGCCGAAATGGCCGTTATCCCCGCGACGTAATAATCCGTCGCTGAGCGCTAACGATACAGTTAGCGCGACGGATTATTACGTCGCTGAGCGCGAAGGGGTTAAGAACTCTAGGATGTAACCCATCTGGTACCGGGGCCTTGTGTACATTCATTTTATTTAATTTAGCTTGGACAAAATCTACATTCATCCAATTCAGTATATCAACTGATATATTAACAGCACTGGCACCGGCTACATCAGTTGCTCTTTCTTCTGTTGTATATACAGAGCTAAAGAACCCATTTAGTAACTCTGCCTTCTCTTGATCCCCTGTGACCAACTCCCCATTACCACTATCTAAGGGTCCTACATGTCCAGACCTTGGCTTTTTTGCATTTATATACTTGAAGAATTTTTGGGGATTTGTTTTACTATCCTTGGCCACCTGCCTTTCATTTTGTATTTTTGCTAATTTTATTACATGTTTACAGATTTTATTACGCTCTTTATAATTTAAAAAGGCTACAGATGTACCCTCAGATTTGTATTTTTCAAATGCCCTTTTTTTTGTCATGTATTGCACTTTTTACAGAAGGTGTAAGCCATGTGGGTTTAATTTTAGTCATTTATACTTGTTACCTATAGGAATAAATTTTGCACTATAATTACCCAAAGTAGATTTGAAAATCTCCCAATACGTTTTATTAAAAATAATTGTAACTTTTTGAGATACGGATGCTCTGCATCCTGTATACAGAGCAGGACTGAAGGGTTCAGTGTCAGCGGGTCCTGCGTGTCTCTGACAGTATTAGGGCGGATTTACACAAACGTGATATACATTTGTGCAACGCGCGTGATTTTCACGCGCCTCGCACGGACCTATATTAGTCTATGGGGCCGTGCTGCGTAAAACTCACGACATGTCCTATATTTCTGCGTTTCTCGCGCATCACGCACCCATTGAAGTCAATGGGTGTGTGAAAATCACGCGCACCACACGGAAGCACTTCCGTGGGACGCGCGTTATTCATGCAACAGCAGTCAAAAGTATGATTGAAAACAGAAAAGCACCACGTGCTTTTCTGTTTACAAACATACAAACAGAGTGTCATAATGAAGGCGGCTGCGCGAAAATCACGCAGCCGCGCATCATATGGTGATGACACATGGAGCTGTTAAGTGCCTTTTGCGTGCGCAAAATGCAGCATTTTTTGCGCACGCAAAACACACACGCTCGTGTAAATCTGCCCTTACAGATAGATCCTGCGTGTCCGTTTTTATTACAAATGATTTAAACTTTTTGAGACACAGCTGCTCTGTATTCTCTATACAGAGCAGCTGTATCTTACGCTGAATCCTGTACCCATCAGGTCTTTGGGACTGACGGGTTTAGTGTCAGCGGATCCTGCGTGTCTCTGACACGCAGGATCGAGCTGTTAACGATCACATCTAAATTCATAACATAGATGTGATCGATAACAGGTGGATTGGACACTACACCCGTCAGTCCCGCGGGACTGACGGATTCAGGTTTTAGCGCTACATACAGCTGCTCTGTATACAGGATACAAGCAGCTGAATCTCAAAAAGTAAAATAATTTTTTATAAAAATTATTTAGAAAGTTGCACAAATCACAGTGATAGACATTTTAAAGAAAAAAAATAAAAATGATTTCAAATGTGTACATAGTCTTTAGAGAGATTGTCCAGATTGTCTCACCCCCTACATTGTAAGTAAATGTTTCTGTACAGCAGCCACATCACATAATCACATTGGCATTTCCTCCAATAGACCTGCCGCTGTGTTACGCATCGTGGCCACTTGACTAGGACACACGGCTGCTGTATGGAAACATTTTCCTTAGGCCCCATGCAGACGACCGTAAAAATCATCCGTAATTGCGGACCGCTATCTAAAAAATACCAAGACACAATTCTTTTATAGAAGAGAATTGCAGGCAGAGCTATTATATAATATATACCGATTATCAGATTGTCCATTAGGTGCTATGTGTGATCACACTTAGTTATAAAGGGGACAATCCTGATGATCGGTATATATTATATATAATAGCTCTGCCTGCAATTCTCTTATGTAAAAAAATTGTGTCAAGGTAATTTTTTTAGAAAAGGGAATTGCATGCACAGTATTTGCTCAATTACTCCGACTACTAAGCAGGCTAAAAAAAAAACCTCCATCCGTTATGACCCTATTCTGATGTTCCATTTGAGGTTTCCGTCAGAATAGAGTCCTGACTGGCACAAACGGAAACCATAGGTTTTCCTTTCCATCACCGTTAATTTCAATAATGACTGATCCGGTCCCAATGGTTTCCGTTTGTCTCAGTTGTGCAAGGGTTCCGTCGTTTTGACTAAATCAATAGCGTAGTCGAAGCCTAAGACAGTCTCTTCTCTGTATATCTGTCTAATGTAAATAGAGGAGAGAGGGAGAAACTCTGAGACAGTTTCTCTCCCCTGTTTACATTAGACAGCCTCTATCTCAGTCTCCAGGGTGTGAGGTCTTCCTCCTTGTCCTTCATACGTAGGCTGAGTTCACATGGGGCAGATACGTTGCATCAAATTACGCAACGTATTCGCCCTGTACGCTGCAGGGAATAGCATGCCGGCCTCCTGGAATGACGTTTCCCCAATGGGGAAAACCCGCAACAAATAAGCAACGTTTACGCAAATACTATTGACATGCTGCTGAATAAAACTCCTCACCGCAGGTAAGTTTCCGCTCTGTATTTACGCAGCTTGTGGATGAGATTGTTTTATCTCCTCCACCTTGTTGCTACTGTATTTACTGCAGATTTTCGGCAACAACTTCCGTAGGCGGTAAATCCACAGTATTTACGCAGTATTTATCTGGGTGAAGTGTCTCCTCCTCCATCCTCCTCCTCCTCCTTCCTGGGTCTCTCCTTTTCTCTTGAGAGCCCGCAGGATCAAGTGTATGTCCTCGGGTTCCTTATTCTCTCGTCTTCCCCTCGGTACATGGGTGCCGGGCCAGGCACCAACAGTTTTGCTGTGTGGTGAGGCAGCCTGGCAGGTGTGCGTAGGAAGATGAAGACATCAGGGGAAGCTGATGCTAAACAGGTCGGAGGTCAGATGGGTTTAAGTTCAGAGATCCTGCTGGTCCTGAAGTCACAGCTGCACTAGTGGTTTGTTCCTCCAGTGCCCCCTCCTGCCATAATGAGAAGACACTGCAATGCGGTCGGGGATAGTATCGATTTGATGATTCTGATTAGAATCAGAATCATGCTTCAATCAAAGGTTGAATTAAACGAATTCACTCGATTAATCACCTAGCCCCTAGCATCTCCATAAAGCTTGTCAGCAGAGGTAAGCATGAAGTGCGCTAAAATTTCGTGGTAGACGGCTGCGTTGACTCTGGACTTGATATATCATGTGGACCAACACTGTTGCTCTGTGGTCCAAAGTCCTGTTTTCAGATGAAAGTAAATTTTACATTTTCATTGCATTTCATTTGGAAATCAAGGTCCCAGAGTCTGGAGGTAGAGTGGAGAGGCATCAACCCAAGTTGCTTGCGGTCCAGTGTGAATTCTCCACAGTCAGTGATGGTTTGGGGAGCCATGTCATCTGCTGGTGTTGGCCACTGTGTTATATCAAGTCCAGAGTCAACGCAGCAGTCTACCAGAAATTTTACAGCACTTTATTCTTCCCTCTGCTGACAAGCATTATGGAGATGCTGATTTCATTTTCCAGCAGGATTTTGGCACCTGCCCACACTGCCAAAAGTACCAATACCTGGTGTAATAACCACAGTATCACTGTGCTTGATTGGCCAGCAAACTCACCTAGCCTAAACCCCATAGAGAATATATGAGGTATTATCAGGAGGAAGATGAGAGACACCAGACCCAACAATGCAGATGAGCTAAAGGCCACTATCAAAGCAACCTGGGCTTCCATAACACCTCAGCTGTGCCACAGGCTGATCGCCTCCATGCCATGCCGCATTGATGCAGTAATTCATGCAAAAGAAGCCCCGACCAAGTGTTGAGGGCAAATACTGTACATACTTTTCAGTAGGCCAACATTTCGGTATTAAAAATCATTTTTGGAATTGGACTTATATAATATTCTTATTTTCGGAGACACTAAATTTTGGGTTTTTATTAACGGTTAGGGTATGTTCACACGTAGTGTTTTCAGGCGTATTTCGTGGCGTTTATGGCTCGGAAAACAGACGAAAAATCGGGAGCAGAACGCCTCCAAACATCCGCCCATTGATTTCATAGTGAAAAACTGCATTCTTTCCCGACGGGGCGTATTTTTACGCGGCCGCTTTTCAAAACGGCCACGTTACAAAACGCCCGCGAAAAAGAAGTGCATGTCACTTCTTGAGCCGTTTTTGGAGCCGTTTTTCATTGACTCTATAGATAAACAGCTCCAAAAATGGCCGTAAAAAACAACGAAAAACGTGAGATTGATGAAAAAACGGCTAAATATCAGGAGCTGTTTTCCCTTGAAAACAGCTCTGTATTTTCACACATTTTTGTTAAGCGTGTGAAAATACCCTTAGCCATAATCATCAACATTAAAAGAAAATATGCTGGAAATAGATCACTTGGTGTATAATGAATCTATATGAGTTGCACTTTTTGCATTGAATTACTAAAATAAATTTACTTTTTGATGATATTCTAATTCATTGAGAAGGACACGTGTATGTATATATATATATATATATATATATATATAATTTTTTTTTTTGCCTGCAATGTCTAAATATGTGCCTTTATGTATGTACAGATGTAGTCATCTATATCTTTACTTTAAATACATTAAATACACAGTGTCAAGCAACTTTATCTTGACTTTTTAAATTGATTTTCAATGCTTTTGTTGTGTGATATCACGCTGCAGCAAGTTACCAGAGTCAAGATAAAGATGGCATCTGTACAGTATATATGTGGTTTATTTTTGGTTTGTGGAGGGCAGCAATAGAAAGTCCTGCACAGTGTGCGATGCAATGTAAGGCCGGCCCTGCTCAGACTTGAGGGAAACAGCGGAACCACGGAATGCATTATTTTACATTGTTGTATGTCACAGTCCCCAGGACCAGAGGGTCTCTTCAATTGTATCCGCATCCTTAGGCCTCATGCACACTTCTGTCAGCCGTTGGCCGGATGGCTTCCATGTGCAGTCCGCTGCTTCACGAACCAAATCAATGAAAATGCCGAGACAGTTTCGTCAAAAATGGGCAGGAGTAAGACCTGTCCTATTTTTGACGATACGGCCGCACGGTTCCGTTAAAACAATGGAAGTGTGCATGGCCCCATTGAAATGAATGTATCAGGGTGCTATCTGTTAAAACAACGGACAGCACCCCGACGAAGAAAACTGAAGTGGGCATGAGGCCTTAGGATGCAAATTCACCTGAACTTTTAGGGCATGCCTAGACGTGGCAGAGTTCTTCCGCCACTGTCCGCATCAATGCCGCACAGAATCTGAGTTGCAGATTCGGTTGCGGCTTTGCCTAAATTGGCATTAAATTGATACGGACTAGCCGTTGCGTATTGAGGGGAAGAAGGCTTCCCTTCACTCTATCAGTGCAGGATAGAGAGAAGAGACAGCCCTTTTCCTAGTAAAAGTAAAAAGAAATTCATACTTACCCGGCCGTTGTCTTGGTGACGCGTCCCTCTTTCGCCATCCAGCGGATGACGCGGCAGTCCATGTGACCGCTGCAGCCTGTGATTGGCTGCAGCCCTTACTTGGACTGAAACGTCATCCCAGGAGGCCGGACTGGAGGAAGAAGCAGGGAGTTCTCGGTAAGTATGAACTTCTATTTTTTTTACAGGTTGATGTATATTGTGAAGTTACTGTCCAGGGTGCTGAAACAGTTACTGCCGATCGCTTAACTCTTTCAGCACCCTGGACAGTGACTATTTACTGACGTCGCCTAGCAACGCTCCCGTAATTACGGGTGCACACACGTAGTCACCCGTAATTACGGGTGCACACACGTAGTCACCCGTAATTACGGGAGCCCCATTGACTTCCTCAGTCTGGCTGTAGACCTAGAAATACATAGGTCCAGCCAGAATGAAGAAATGTCATGTTAGTAAAACCAATATGCTCCGCAGCACACATAACATCTGCGGACTTCATTGCGGAATTTTGACTCTCCATTGAAGTCAATGCAGAAATTCCGCAATGAGTCCGCAACAAGTCCGCTACACATCCGCAACAGCCAGTGTATGCTGCGGACACCAAATTCCGCACCGCAGCCTATGCTCCGCAGCGGAATTGTCCGCAACGTGTAAACGAACCCTACTAAAAAGCTATGGAAGGCAATGGAGAAACGTATACGCTGCGGATTTCCGCTGCGGACTGTCCGCAGCGGTATTCCAGAGCAGTTCCGCCACGTCTGGTCATGCCCTTAAAGGTAGGCCAATGACCCGGGGATAACCTGGGACCACGTGATGCAAACTAACCAATGACAGCTTAGAGCTGTCAATGCTTAGTTAACTGTCACGGACCTAGGAAGGTAAGTATAATAATGGTTTTGCCTTTTTTATTTATTAGGCTGGGTTCACACTGAGTTTTTTTACTAGTTTTTTTACGTCGAAACTGCGCCGCAAAATGTGCCAAAAAACGGCCGAAGATGCCTCCCATTGATTCGTAAGAAGAAGGGACATGCCCTATCTTCGGGCGTTTACGCCTCTGACCTCACATTGACATCATTGGGAGGCAGAGAAAGCATATTTCGCAGAGTATTATGCACGCGGCGCTCAATGGCCGCGGGTGAAAAATCGGCGTGCAGGCAGACGAGAATCTGCCTCAAAATTCTGTTTTGAATTACATCAGTTTTATGCCCTGATGTACTCCGCACAACCTACATATGCCCCCACATTATAAATTAAATACCAGTTAAACCCCAAACAAAACAACTACCAAGCAAAATCTGTGCTCCAAAAGCCAAATGCCACTCCCTCCCTTCTGAGCCCTACAGCGTGCCTAATTAGCAGTTTACATCCACATATATGGCATCGCCATACCCAGGAGAACCCGATTTAACATTTTATGAGGCATTTGTCTTCAGGGGCACAAACTGGGCACAACATATTGTGCATTAAAATGGCATTTCAGTGGAAAATTTTAATTTTCACTTTGCACCATCCGCTGCGCATTAACCCCTTCGTGCACCACAACTTAATAGCATGTCGTGGTGCGGGGGGTTATGTATGGAGCAGGCTCACACGCTGAGCCCACACCATATACTGCGGGTGTCAGCTGTGTTACAGGAGACTATAAAAATGACAATATACTGCAATACATTAGTATTGCAGTGTATTGTACCAGCGATCTAATGATCGCTGGTTCAAGTCCTCTAGGGGGACAAATAAAATGTGTCAAAAAATAAAATTATTAGTGAAAAAATTAAATAAATATTTAAAGTTAAAAAAAAACCTTTTTCCATTTTTCCTCTAAAGTAATGTAAAAAATAAACAAATTTGGCATCGCTCTGTCTGTAAAATTCCGAACTATTTCAATATACCATTATTTAACTCGCACAGTGAACGCCGTAAAAAATAAAGAATTCAAAAAGCCAAAATCGCTGTTTTTTTGTTCACCTTAGCTCTCAAAATAAATGTAATAAAAAGTGATCAAAAAGTTGTATCTACCAAAAAATGGTACCAATAATAACGACAGGTCGTCCCGCAAAAAATAAGCCCTCATACCGCTCAATCGACTAATAAATAAAAAAAGTTATGGCTCTCAGAATGTGGTGAAATAAAACAATTTTTTTATTTAACAAATCGTTTTCACTTTATAAAAGTAGTAAAATATAAAAAAACAATAAAAAAATTTGGTATCACCGTAATCGTATTGAGCCGCAGAAAAAAATTAAAGTTGTCGCTTTTCCCGCACGGTGAAAGCCGTTGTAAAGGATCTGCCAGGCACAGCGGGGTTAACGCCCATAGGTAATCAGTCGGCACCTGAGAGTATGTCTCTGAGACTGACTCCAGCTTCCACCACTCAGGCTGGCAGGCTTAGGAGTGGGAGAGCCTATCGCAGCCTGGCCAGACTCAGTTAGCTCCCGCCCTCTGTCTATTTATACCTGCCTTTCCTGTTCCTCCAGTGCTTGTGATTCTTCTCGTGTGGTTTCCTGGCCCAGCTACAGTTCCTGACTATTTGATCCTGCTCCATATTGACCCCGGCTTACTGACTACTCTCCTGCTCTGCGTTTGGTACCTCGTACACTCCTAGTTTGACTCGGCTCGTTCACCTCTCTTGTTGCTCACGGTGTTGCCGTGGGCAACTGCCCCATTTCCCTTAGCTTTGTGTACCCTTGTCTGTTTGTCTCGTGCACTTACTGAGCGTAGGGACCGCCGCCCAGTTGTACCCCGTCGCCTAGGGCGGGTCGTTGCAAGTAGGCAGGGACAGAGTGGCGGGTAGATTAAGGCTCACTTGTCCGTTTCCCTACCCCTATCATTACATAATCACAAGCCCGTTTAATCACAAGTCTACCCTGGTCCTTGTCTCTACTATGGACCCCCTTGAGACCCTGGCCCAGCAAATGCAGGGTCTCTCCCTACAGGTCCAGGCCCTGGCTCAGAGGGTCAACCAGCCTGACACTACCATGGTAGTGCCCCTCACCTCACCCCTTGAACCCCACCTCAAGTTGCCTGACCGGTTCTCAGGGGACCGGAGGACTTTTCTCTCCTTTCGGGAGAGTTGTAGGCTTTACTTTCGCTTAAAGCCTCACTCCTCAGGTTCTGAGAGCCAGCGGGTGGGTATAATTATGTCCCGGCTCCAGAAACGGCCCCAAGAGTAGGCCTTCTCCTTGGCTCCTGACGCCCCTGAACTTTCCTCCGTTGATCGTTTCTTTTCTGCTCTCGGACTCATTTATGACGAGACTGACAGGACCGCCTTTGCCGAGAGTCAGCTGGTGACCTTACGTCAGGGTAAAAGACCTGTGGAGGAGTATTGCTCTGACTTTAGGAAGTGGTGCGTAGCTTCTCGGTGGAATGACCCTGCCTTAAGGTGCCAGTTTAGGGTAGGTCTGTCGAACGCCCTGAAAGACCTGCTAGTTAGCTATCCCTCTTCTGACTCCCTAGACCAGGTTATGGCTTTAGCGGTATGACTTGACCGACGTCTCAGGGAACGACAACTTGAACGTTTTTGTGTTTTCCCCTCTGACTCCCCCATGATGCCTCCCGAGGTCCCGTTGCTTCGCTCTTCCACGGAAGACTCGGAGGTACCTATGCAACTCGGGGCCTCTGTGTCCCCCCGACAACATGGAGAGTTCCGCAGGAAGAATGGTCTCTGCTTCTATTGTGGGGATGACAAGCATCAAGTGAACACCTGTCCTAGGCATAAGAATAAGCAGCCGGAAAACTTCCGCGCCTAAGTGATCATCGGGGAGGTCACTTGGGCGCACAGGTATTTCCCGTAAATATGAAACGTAATAAGATCTTGCTTCCCTTTCAGGTCTCTTTTGGTGGTAGGTCTGCTACCGGCAGTGCCTTCGTGGATTCAGGGTCTTCTACTAATATCATGTCTGTGGAATTTGCTATGTCTCTAGCTATGCCTTTGATTGATTTGCCTAAACCTGTTCCGGTAGTGGGTATCGACTCCACTCCTCTTGCTAATGGTTATTTTACACAGCATACCCCTGTTTTTGAACTCCTTGTTGGCTCCATGCATTTGAAGCAGTGCTCTGTACTGTTGATGCAGGGATTATCGTCCGATTTGGTTTTAGGCCTTCCCTGGTTGCAGTTGCATAATCCCATGTTTGACTGGAATACTGGGGAGCTTACCAAATTGGGTAATGAATGCTTGACGTCATGTTTTGCTGTTAATTCTATTTCTCCCCCTGAGGTGGTGAACACGCTACCTGAGTTTGTGCAGGACTTCGCTGATGTTTTCTCTAAGGAGGCCTCCGAAGTGTTACCTCCTCATAGGTATACGCTATCGAATTGGTACCAGGAGCTAAGCTTCCTAAGGGTAGGATATTTAATCTTTCTTGTCCCGAACGTGAAGCCATGAGAGAGTATATCCAGGAATCCCTGGCCAAGGGTTACATTCGCCCCTCTACTTCTCCGGTAGGTGCTGGCTTCTTCTTCGTAGGGAAGAAGGATGGTGGTCTTAGGCCATGCATTGACTACCGTAACTTGAATAAGGTCACTGTAAGGAACCAGTATCCCCTTCCTTTGATTCCTGATCTCTTTAATCAGGTTCAGGGGGCCCAATGGTTTTCTAAGTTTGATCTACGGGGGGCGTATAACCTTATCCGCATCAAAGAGGGGGATGAGTGGAAGACTGCATTTAACACGCCCGAAGGTCATTTCGAATACCTCGTCATGCCCTTTGGGTTGTGTAATGCTCCTGCGGTCTTCCAGAATTTCATAAATGAAATTTTAAGGGATTACCTGGGGGTTTTTCTTGTAGTGTACCTTGATGACATACTGGTGTTTTCCAAGGACCTGTCCTCCCACATTGAGCATGTCAGGAAGGTGCTCCAGGTCCTTCGGGAAAACAAACTGTTTGCGAAAACCGAAAAATGTGTGTTTGGGGTACAGGAGATACCATTTTTGGGTCAAATCCTCACTCCTCATGAATTCCGCATGGACCCCGCCAAGGTCCAGGCTGTGGCGGAATGGGTCCAACCTGCCTCCCTGAAGGCGTTACAAAGTTTCTTGGGTTTCGCTAATTATTACAGGAGATTTATTGCTAACTTCTCGGTCATCGCTAAGCCTCTTACGGACCTCACTCGCAAAGGTGCTGATCTCCTCCACTGGCCTCCTGAGGATGCCAGGCTTTTGAGGTCCTTAAAAAGTGCTTTATCTCGGCCCCGGTGCTTGTTCAGCCCAACCAAATGGAGCCATTTATCGTGGAAGTTGACGCATCCGAGGTGGGAGTGGGGGCTGTCTTGTCCCAGGGTACCAGGTCCCTCACCCATCTCCGTCCCTGTGCCTACTTCTCCAGGAAGTTTTCGCCCACTGAGAGTAACTATGATATTGGCAACCGCGAACTCTTAGCCATTAAATGGGCATTTGAAGAGTGGCGCCACTTCCTGGAGGGGTCTAGGCACCAGGTAACGGTCCTTACCGACCACAAGAATCTGGTTTTCCTAGAATCTGCCCGGAGGCTAAACCCGAGACAAGCTCGATGGGCGCTATTTTTTACCAGATTCAACTTTTTGGTTACCTATAGGGCTGGGTCTAAACATATTAAGGCCGATGCACTGTCGCGTAGCTTCATGGCCAGCCCCCCTTCGGAGGAAGATCCTGCTTGTATTCTGCCTCCTGGTATAATCATTTCTTCTATTGATTCTGATTTAGTCTCAGAAATCGCTGCTGATCAAGGTTCAGCTCCCGGGAACCTTCCTGAGGACAAGCTGTTTGTTCCCCTGCAATTCCGGCTAAGGGTTCTTAGGGAAAACCATGACTCCGCACTATCTGGTCATCCAGGCATCCTGGATACCAAACACCTCATTGCCAGAAACTATTGGTGGCCCCGGTTGCCTAAAGACGTTAAGGCCTACGTCACCGCTTGTGAGGTTTGTGCTAGGTCCAAGACTCCCAGGTCCCGACCAGCGGGCTTACTAAGTTCTTTGCCCATTCCCCAGAGACCTTGGACCCATATCTCCATGGATTTTATCACCGATTTGCCTCCATCTCAAGGCAAGTCGGTGGTGTGGGTTGTAGTAGACCGCTTCAGTAAGATGTGCCACTTTGTGCCCCTCAAGAAACTACCCAATGCCAAGACGTTAGCTACCTTGTTTGTCAAACACATTCTGCGTCTCCATGGGGTCCCTGTCAATATTGTTTCTGACAGAGGGGTACAATTTGTTTCATTGTTTTGGAGAGCCTTCTGTAAAAAGTTGGAGATTGATCTGTCCTTCTCCTCTGCCTTCCATCCTGAAACTAATGGCCAAACTGAGAGGACTAATCAATCTCTAGAACAATATTTAAGGTGTTTTATCTCTGACTGTCAATATGATTGGGTCTCATTCATTCCCCTCGCCGAATTTTCCCTCAATAACCGGGTCAGTAACTCGTCAGGGGTCTCCCCCTTTTTCTGTAATTTTGGGTTTAATCCATGGTTCTCCTCCGTTTCACCTGGTAGTTTCAACAATCCCGAGGTAGAGGTCGTTCATCGGGAACTGTGCACAGTCTGGGCCCAGGTTCAGAAGAACCTAGAGGCGTCCCAGAGCGTACAAAAAACTCAGGCTGATAGAAGACGTTCTGCTAACCCCTTGTTTATGGTCGGGGATCTGGTGTGGTTATCGTCTAGGAACTTGCGCCTTAAGGTCCCGTCCAAGAAATTTTCTCCCCGGTTTATTGGGCCGTATAAGGTCATTGAAGTCCTCAATCCTGTCTCCTTCCGACTGGAGTTGCCCCCATCTTTTCGAATACACGACGTGTTTCATGCCTCCCTCCTTAAACGCTGCTCCCCGTCCTTGGCTCCCTCGAGTAGACCTCCTGTTCCCGTTCTCACCCCTGAGGGGGTGGAATTCGAGGTGGCCAAGATTGTGGACAGCAAGATGGTCCAAGGCTCCCTCCAGTACCTGGTCCATTGGAGAGGATACGGGCCTGAGGAGAGGACTTGGGTACCCGCCCGGGATGTTCACGCTGGGGTATTGGTCAGGAAGTTCCACCTTCGTTTCCCCAATAAACCAGGTCCACTTAGAAAGGGTCCGGTGGCCCCTCATAAAAGGGGGGGTACTGTAAAGGATCTGCCAGGCACAGCGGGATTAACGCCCATAGGTAATCAGTCGGCACCTGAGAGTATGTCTCTGAGACTGACTCCAGTTTCCACCACTCAGGCTGGCAGGCTTAGGAGTGGGAGAGCCTATCGCAGCCTGGCCAGACTCAGTTAGCTCCCGCCCTCTGTCTATTTATACCTGCCTTTCCTGTTCCTCCAGTGCTTGTGATTCTTCTCGTGTGGTTTCCTGGCCCAGCTACAGCTCCTGACTATTTGATACTGCTCCATATTGACCCCGGCTTACTGACTAATCTCCTGCTCTGCGTTTGGTACCTCGTACACTCCTGGTTTGACTCGGCTCATTCACCTCTCTTGTTGCTCACGGTGTTGCCGTGGGCAACTGCCCCATTTCCCTTAGCTCTGTGTACCCTTGTCTGTTTGTCTCGTGCACTTACTGAGCGTAGGGACCGCCGCCCAGTTGTACCCCGTCGCCTAGGGCGGGTCGTTGCAAGTAGGCAGGGACAGAGTGGCGGGTAGATTAGGGCTCACTTGTCCGTTTCCCTACCCCTATCATTACAGCCGTAAAATTAACCCCATAAAACAACAGAGGAATTTTTACCAATTTCAGCCTGCTAGGAATTTTATTTTCAGTTTCCCAGTACATTACATGGTACTTTAATAAATGGTGTCAATAGAAACTACAACTACATAAAAAATGATGGCTCTTGGAAAGCGGAGAAGGAAAAACGAAAATGAAAAAGCAAAAAATGAATCAGTCCTGAAAGGGTTACTTAATATCTAATGAAAAAACATTTATGATACATGTGGGGTATTGCTTTACAAATGTTGGGGTACTTTTTCCTCCTTTATCTTTTGTGAAAATGAGAAAATTCAACATTTTAGTGGAAAAAATGTTGATATTCATTTTCACGGCCTAATTCTAACAAATTCTGCAAAAGATCTGTGGCGTCTAAATGCTCACTATACCCCTAGATAGATTCCTTAAGGGGTATAGTTTCCCAAATAGGGTCACTTTTTGGGTGTTTCCACGGTTTCGGTCTCTCAGGGCTTTACAAATGCGACATGGCACCCAAAAACCATTCCAGCTAAATTAAGCTCCAAAAGCCAAATAGCGCTCCTTCCCTTCTGCCGTGGGTCCAAACAGCAGTTTATTACCACATATAGAGTATTGCCGTAATTGGGAGAAATTGCTTTACAAATATTGTGGTTCTTTTTCTCCTTTATTCCTTGTAAAAATTAAACATTTCTATGTTTTTTCAGGAAAAAAAGTAGATTATAGTCTAGACAGAGGGGCCGCTGTGGATTTAGTGTTTTTGGACTTTGCAAAGGCATTTGACACTGTCCCCCATAGACGCCTAATGGGTAAATTAAGGACTATAGGTTTAGAAAATATAGTTTGTAATTGGATTGAGAAATGGCTCAAGGACCGTATCCAGAGAGTTGTGGTCAATGATTCCTTCTCTGAATGGTCACCGGTTATAAGTGGTGTACCCCAGGGTCCAGTGCTGGGACCACTATTATTCAACTTATTTATTAATGATATAGAGGAAGGGATTAATAGCACTATTTCTATTTTTGCAGATGACACCAAGCTATGTAATATAGTTCAGACTATGGAAGATGTTCATGAATTACAGGCAGATTTAAACAAACTAAGTGTTTGGGCGTCCACTTGGCAGATGAAGTTTAATGTAGATAAATGTAAAGTTATGCATCTGGGTACCAACAACCTGCATGCATCATATGTCCTAGGGGGCGCTACACTGGCGGATTCACTTGTTGAGAAGGATCTGGGTGTACTTGTAAATCATAAACTCAATAACAGCATGCAGTGTCAATCAGCTGCTTCAAAGGCCAGCAGGATATTGTCGTGTATTAAAAGAGGCATGGACTCGCGGGACAGGGATGTAATAATGCCACTTTACAAAGCATTAGTGAGGCCTCATCTAGAATATGCAGTTCAGTTCTGGGCTCCAGTTCATAGAAAGGATGCCCTGGAGTTGGAAAAAATACAAAGAAGAGCAACGAAGCTAATAAGGGGCATGGAGAATTTGAGTTATGAGGAAAGATTGAAAGAATTAAACCTATTTAGCCTTGAAAAAAGACGACTAAGGGGGGACATGATTAACTTATATAAATATATTAATGGCACATACAAAAAATATGGTGATATCCTGTTCCTTGTAAAACCCGCTCAAAAAACAAGGGGGCACTCCCTCCGTCTGGAGAAAAAAAGGTTCAAGCTGCAGAGGCGACAAGGCTTCTTTACAGTAAGAACGGTGAATTTATGGAATAGCCTACCGCAGGAGCTGGTCACAGCAGGGACAGTAGATGGCTTTAAAAAAGGGTTAGATAATTTCCTAGAACAAAAAAATATTAGCTCCTATGTGTAGAAATTTTTCCTTCCCTTTTCCCTTCCCTTGGTTGAACTTGATGGACATGTGTCTTTTTTCAGCCGTACTAACTATGTAACTATGTAACTATGTAATAATAATTTTCACTGCCTAATTCCACTAAATTCAGCAAAAAACCTGTGGGGTCAAAATGCTAACTATGCCCCTAGAAAAATTCCTTGAGGGGTGTAGTTTCCAAAATGGGGTCACTTTTGTGGGGTTTTCACTGTTTTAGTCCCTCTATGGAGTTGCAAACGCGACATGGCACTCAAAAACCATTTCAGCAAAATCTGCGCTATAAAATCCAAATGGTGCTCCTTCCTTTCTGAGCCCTGCTGTGGGTCCAGACAGCAGTTTATTACCACATATGGGCTATTGCCGTAATCAGGAGAAATTGCTTTAAAAATTTTGGAGTGCTTTTTATTCTTTACTGTCTATGTTTTTTTCTGAAAAAAAGTAGATTTTCATTTTCACAGACTCACTCCAATAAATATAGCAAAAGACCTGTGGGGTCAAGATGGTAACTATACCCCTAGATAAATTCCTTGAGGTGTGTAGTTTCCAAAATGGGGTCACTTACAGTTTCCACTGTTTTGGCACCACAAGACCTCTTCAAACCTGACATGGTGCCTAAAATATCTTCTAAATAAAGGAGGCCCCAAAATCCTCTAGGTGCTCCTATGCTTCTGAGGCCGGTGCTTCAGTTCATTAGCACACTAGGGCCACATGGGATATTTCTAAAAACTGCAGAATCTGGGCAATAAATATTGAGTTGCGTTTCTCTGGTAAAACTTTCTCTGTTGTAGAAAGAAAATGTATTACAAATGAATGTCGGCAAAATTTTTTTAATTTAATTGCTTTAATTACTCTGAAACGCCTAAAGGGTTAAGAAACTTTCTGAATGCTGTTTTGAATACTTTGAGGGGTACAGTATTTAACATAGGATGATTTATAGGGTCTTTCTAATATATAAGGCCCTCAAAGCCACCTTAGAACTGAACTGGTTCCAAAAAATAGACTTTTGAAATTTTCTTGAAAATGTGAGAAATTGCTGCTAAAGTTCTAAGCCTTGTGACGTCCTAGAAAAATAAAAGAATGTTCAAAAAATGATGCAAACATAAAGAAGATATATTGGAAATGTTAACTAGTAACTATTTTGTGTGGTATTACTATCTGTTTTACAAGCAAATACATTTACATTTAGAAAAATGGTAATTGTTGCAATTTTTCTCCAAATTTCGGTGTTTTTCACAAATACATACTGAAATTTTTCCACTAACATAAAGTACAATGTGCCACGAGAAAACAATCTCAGAATCGCTTTGGATAGGTAAAAGCATTTCAAAGTTATTACCACATAAAGTGACACATGTCAGATTTGAAAAAATCGGCTTCATCCTCAAGGCCAAAACAGGCTTAGTCCTGAAGGGGTTAAAGGGAATGTATAGAAATCCTGTGTATTTTTATGAGATGCTCCTCACTGTCTCCTGCTTATAAAGACTGACATTGAGAAATCTATCACTTGCAGGAGGCAGAGGAGACAGGCTGAAGCTACATATGATACACTGAGTCTCTGCAGCGTGAGTTATGGGACAGAAGTTCTATGTCACTGATCTATCACTTGCTGCACTTAGATAGGACTCAGAGCAGAGCAAGTGCAGTGTGATGAGACTCCATCCCATCTGCAAAGCCAGAAGAGTCATGGGAAATGTAGTCTGCAATAGGGGAACTATATCAGAGGGGAAGAAGGAACCAAGATGGCAGACAACCCATTAATGGCACATCAACTAAAACAGTCATACACAAGGTATACACAATAGCCTCTACATTATTTTTTAATAGCAGTCTATGCTGCACTATATAGGTAGAAAAATAATTACTGGAGTGCTTCTTTAACATATAATTATAGCACAGGGATCATGCTTATAGTAATATCACAATACGGGGATACTGCACACAGCGATGACAAAGCATAGAGATAATACACACAGTTATGTTACAGTAAAGGGATAATTAACTGAATGAAGTTACCGCACAGGGACCATGCACACAGCAATGTCACATTACAGGGCTAATGCAGAATAATCTTCTCAGTGAAGTTAAAGCACAGTAATTATAAAAACAGTGATGTCACGGGACAGGAATTATAAAAACAGCGATGTCACTGTACAGTGATAATGCATAAAAATGTCATCGTGCACATAGTGACATCATAGAATAAGAAAAAATAATTTAAAAAGTGATTCAGCAGAGGCATAATGCACATAGCAGGGATGCAACAAGTAATGATAGGACTTCATAGCAGTTTGGAGATGGGCCCTTTTAGTTGGACCCCAAAGCAGCTAGTATTATACCAATAATTATCACAGATATTTGTACTAAATTATATCATGACATAATATAAAACTATGTCATGCCCAGCTCAATAGCCCCCATTCCTCTTCTATTTTATTATGCCCTCAAGTAGGGCTACATGGGACTGGCAGATCTGCTTAATTATTGTCTACCTATTAAAGTACTTGTCAGAAAAAATAAGAAAATGTAAAATTAAGAAAAGCCTAATGCAATAGTGTCCATTAGCAGACTCTAAACTGCAGTTTACTGTAGTGTTTGAATGACGATTGACAAAAATCAGATATCAGTAAAATCCTTATAGTCACTATGTTCTGACATCAGAGGACATTATTATACAGCATTGCTCATCACCAGCAGAGGCCGCACTGCCGCCTAAAAGACAGTAAGGGGAGGCCTCCATGACAGGCTTAGGAGAGAGTAGGTTAGAAGTTCAGTGTGGGGTTCAAAGAGAGTTCAAATGGAGGGGGTCAGTATTATGGTTAGAGGCAGGGTGGAGCATGGGGGTGGGACGTTATGTCTTTTGCCTTCTTCCTGCTTTCCTCATTCTGAGGGAAGCAGGGAGAAGAGCAACATCAAAAGATAAGTGAAAGTCAACTTACCTGGACTAATGGAGTCGGATGATCGCTTGTTGGAGCGGCTTCGTTTTTATGCTGCGGCACGTGATCCTGGCTGGCTGGAGGAGACGGTAAGAGCTCTCACGGGCTCCTCTGCCTCCTCGGACGTGTTGCCTCGGAGGTCCCGGCGTGCGGTTACAGGCCCGGGGGGCGCCGCTATGCAGTCTCCCGGCACTTCTGCAACTTCCGGCGGCAAGGAGAATGGAGCGCAGCTGCCGCCGCTTGCTTCCCCCCTGCTATCTCTGCTCATGGCACAGCTGGGTCGTCGGCTCGTGCGGCCGCCGGACTCGCCAGCCACGGCGCTCTCGCCCACTGGAAAGACTTAGCCCGGAAGTTATCCTGCGGGCCAGGTGCCGCAGGAGGAGCCCCTTATGGGACGCTGCAGGTCGGGCTTCAGCGGGGACCACTCCTCCTCTGAGGCCCCGGTCTGGCAGGAATCCTCAAACGCGGCGGGGTTCGGTGGTGAACAAGGGACCTCAGCCTGGATTCCCAGCCACTCCCCCTCCATCCGGTTCCAGGCCTGGTATGATGTCGTCTGCAGCCTCGTCTGGTGATGTTCCAGCCAGGGGGCGTGCTTCTCGGCGGAGAGTATCTTCTAGAGATGTGTCAGGAACAACCCCTAGCCTGCAGTCCGAAGTCTGGGCCATATCTGGCGGGCAGCAGGTTGCTGGCCCGGCCTCCTCACAGGACATTTCCCACCGCATGGCCCGTGCCAGGGTGGGGCCGCTGCCATCTGTCGTGATGGGCAGTTGTTCCAGATCGCCCTGTCGTCGTTGCCGATGTGAAAGGGAGCCGCAGGACATGGCAGAAGTGGAGGATGGCAAGTTGATGGAGTTCCATCGTGGGCAGGAGGTTCCGGCTGACGGGAGTACAGCACCTGTGCAGCCCGGTGAGTATGGTTCTCCTTCTATACCGTATCCTGCTATTTTTATGTCGGGTGTAATGGGGGGTAACTGGCAGGTCTTCATCTGCACCTGAGACTTGTCCGGCTAGCGCAGAGCGCCAGGGGTTGGCGGATTTAGTGGGTTGCTTGCGCGAGTTAGTCGGGCGGTTAGACAGGGTGTCTCTGGCGGTGGTTTGGGAAGGGACCGGGGCGGGAATTACTCAGGGTGCCACGCTTTCTGTCCAAACGGTGACAATGCCTGCGCGGGCGGTTGAGGCATCGGTTCAGACGGATTCGTCAAGGGAGGGGGATAGGATTCGATTGGATGATCGGGCTCGTGGGGAGGTTTACGTCTGTTTTGAGGGTCATCTTAAACAGGAAGTACGTGAGCGCATATGGAAGGACAAGTATGTGGAAATCTTTTCTCTTCTGCCGCTTGCGAAGTTTAATTTGGACAAAAGCAAGTGGGATGAGAGTAAAAAAGAGGAAGAGGAACGCCGGCGGTATAGGCTTATACCGCAGACGTTTGTGAATTGGCTCCAGGCTTCTCGCTAGTGTGATTGAGGAAAAGGCTCCAGAAAACGGCTCGGCGCTTTTTTGCTATCAAGACGCGATAGGAGAGGCGTATAGGGCGTATGGCGGACAGGCGTGGTTGCGTTATGATGAACAGTTTCGTCAGCGCAAGGTGATACGTCCAACTATTAGGTGGGATCAAAAGGATATCGCTTTGTGGTTACGGATTACTGCTCCGATAAAACAGGGTCAGTCCTTTCCCGGGAGCGGCGGCTCATCCGGGCAGGGCAGTCAGTCAGGCACGAGTGCAGGGTCAAAACTTGGATTCTGCTGGCAATTTCATGATGGCCAGTGCAAGTTCGGTTCCAATTGTAAGTTTAAGCATGTTTGCTCACACTGTAACGGGTCCTCCCACGGAGCTTCTAAATGTTTGCGCAAGGGAAAGTGGGCAGGCACACAACTTGGTTCAGTTAGTCAAGGGAGTGACACCAGTGAGGCTGGAAAAGATGGCCCCCTATCTAAGTGATTATCCTGACAGGGCCACGGCTAAGTTGCTTTATGAGGGTTTTAGTTGGGGTTTTGTTATTCTCGCCCCCCCCCCTCCCGCATGTAGTGCCTAGTATGCGGCGTAATCTTAGATCTGCTTACCAGCATTCCGAGGTGGTTTCTGCTAAACTTAAGAAAGAAGTATTGTTGGGTCGGATGGTGGGCCCCTTTCTTGTTCCCCGGGTAGGGGATTTGGTAGTTTCCCCATTAGGAGTCGTGCCAAAACGGGAGCATAATAAGTTTCGGTTAATTCAGCACCTGTCTTTCCCAAAAGGTTTGTCGGTAAACGACGGTATCACTCCGGAGTTGAGTTCGGTAGTTTACACGTCGTTTGATAAAGCGGTGGAGCTCGTGAGGCGGGCGGGGCGTGGTGCTCTTTTGGCGAAAACCGATATAGAAGCAGCGTTTCGACTGTTGCCACTGCATCCTGACAGTCAACGGCTGTTGGGCTGTTTTTGGGATGGGGGATTTTACGTTGATCGTTGCTTGCCTATGGGTTGCTCCTTGTCTTGTGCATATTTTGAAGCTTTCAGTACCTTCATTGACTGGGTCACTAGGGCAGTAGCGGGGGTGGACTCCTTGATTCACTATCTCGATGATTTTTTGTGTGTGGGCCCCCGGGGCACTCCCGTGTGCGGTAATTTGTTGTTTACATTGGAAAAGGTCACAAGGGATTTTGGAGTTCCTTTAGCACCCGGAAAGACCGAGGGCCCGGTTTCGACCATATGTTTCTTAGGGATTGAGATAGATTCTGTTGCAATGGAATGTAGACTCCCCGAGGATAAGTTGCGGGATCTCGGGGGGAGGTTGGGCGGGCACGTCATTTGCGAAAAATGACGTCGCGGAGTTTACAGTCACTGTTGGGAAAGTTGAATTTTGCCTGCCGGATCATGCCAATGGGCAGGGTGTTTTGCAGGAGGTTGGCGGCGGCTACTGCAGGCGTGCGGGAGCCGCATCAATTTGTGCGTTTGAGTGCGGATCATAGGGCCGATTTGCGGGTGTGGGAGGAATTTCTTGAGACGTACAATGGCCGGTCCCTGCGGATGTCACAAGTGGTGAACACGTTTGATTTGGATCTCTTCACGGATGCGGCGGGGGCCTGGGGTTTTGGCGCTTACTGCGGGGGTTCCTGGTGTGCGGGCGGCTGGCCGTCGAGTTGGGTGGTTGGCCGGTCTGATAAAGAATCTGGCCCTGCTTGAGTTGTTCCCTATCGTGGTCGCCATGACCATTTGGGGGGAGAGGCTCAGGGACAAGAAGGTTCGCTTCCACTGCGATAATCTCGGGGTTGTGTTGGCAATTAATAATATTACGGCGTCTTCTCCACCTGTGGTACAATTGTTAAGGCATTTGGTGTTGTTATGTTTGTCATTGAATGTGTGGGTGGTGGCTGCTCATGTGCCAGGGGTGGATAACTGTATTGATGATGCTCTTTCTCGCTCACAGTGGGACCGATTTCGTCAGCTGGCACCGGGTGCGGAACCAATCGGCACGGCCTGCCCGGATCACCTTTGGGAGCTGGTTTCCGTTCAGCAGGCAGGTTGATTGAGATGTCTTTGGCGGGGTCCACCTGGTCCTCTTACTTGGCCAGTTGGAGTCAGTGGGAAGAGTGGGTGAGAAGTTTAGGTGATGTCAATACGGACAGGGACAGGATGGTATCTCTCTTGTATTGGTTAGGGGAGGCGTATGAGGCAGGACAGTCAGTGGCAAAGGTTAATAAATTTGTCTCTGCGTTAGCTTTTGGTTTAAAAATGCGGGGGTTAGTGGACGTCACTAAGGATTTCCTAGTTATGCAGGCGTTGAAAGGCTTACTGCGGGGCAGGGCAGCGTTAGACTCTAGGCGGCCTGTTTCTTTTTCCCTCCTTTGCTCGCTCGGTTCGGCGGTTGAGGTGGTGTGTCGCTCAATGTTTGAAGTACGGTTGTTTAGGCTCGCGTTTTCCTTGTCGTTTTCTGGAGCTTTCCCGGCTGGGTGAGCTCGTCTCTCTTAGCGCTTTGCGAGCGGGGGGCTAGACATGATGACGTGGATTTGTACGAGGACAGGTTGGAAATTTTCTTGCGTCGGTCAAAAACTGATCAATTCGGCAGGGGTAAGCACATAGTATTGTTTGCTATCCCAACGGTGTGTTGTATGGGCGATTTCAGGCCTTATAGCGGCGCGTCGGATTTCCCTTTGGTACGCCATGAGGATGGTACTTTTCTTTCCAGATTCCAGTTTGGCTCCGTTTTTAAAAAATGTTTGGCGGCGGCAGGGGTTAGGCCGGACGGCTATGCGTCACATTCTTTCCGCATTAGCTCGGCAACTTTCGCTGGGGTTTGGATGAAGCAGGAGTCCGACGCATTGGGAGATGGGAATCTAATAGGTTTAGGTCATATGTTCGGCCTCATTTGTTGTAATTAATGACTTGTCAAATTGTATTTGATTTTGTGTGGCGGTGGGTTATGATGTGTTATTTAATGGAGTGTGTGCTTATTGACGTGCGTGTATGTTTCTTTTCATTTCAGATCCCCTCCCGTGCCTAGTTTGGATATTGGGGCACTCGTTCGTTCATTGGGGTGCTCTGAGTACGGATGTTCGCCCTGACGGCCGTCAACTTAGGATCCCACGGGTTGACGCAGTACTGCATTGGCTGGGATTCCGAGGTTTGTTATGGAGTGGGGTCTTGTCTGAGTTTCAGCAGTATTCCCAGTTAGACCGGGTCCCTGAGATCCTGGCCTTACATGTTGGCGGGAATGGCCTGGGCATCCACCCTTTCCGCAAACTGGTTCGGGATATTCGGCACGATTTGCTTTGTTTGTGGTCGTGGTATGGTGAGACATTGTTCCCAGGAAGCACTGGCGTTTGGTGCGGTCTGTTGACCGGATTAATAAGGCTCGTATAAAGGTCAACAGGGCGGTCTCGGCTTTTGTAGCCAGGAATGGGAGTGTTTCTGTTCGCCACAGGCATTTGGAGTCTGGTGAGGGTAGTTATTGGAGGGGTGATGGGGTGCACCTCAACGAGGTTGGTATGGATCTGTGAAGTCTGGTGCTGGCGGAAGGTATTGAAGAGCAGTGGTCGTTTGGCGGGACTCACAGGCTTGAGGTGGTCAAGGGCCAGTTTCGCTGTGGCGGGGGGAGTCCTTGAGGTTGGTCAGTACAAACTGGTGGGGGGGTCGCATCGGTGGTATGAGTCCTCCAAAAAAGGAATAATGGTGGAGGACTTTTTAGGGTGTTATCCCTTTAAAGTGGGTTTTTGTTCGGAGCCATCTGCAGAGGCGAGCGGTGCCTCCGAGCCTGGTTACGGCTGGAGGTAAAAAGGTGGTGGTTGGCAGATGGCTATCTCAATTAACCCCTTCAGGACTGAGCCTGTTTTGGCCTTCAGGACGAAGCCGATTTTTAAAATCTGACATGTGTCACTTTATGTGGTAATAACTCCGGAATGCTTTTACCTATCCAAGCGATTCTGAGATTGTTTTCTCGTGACACATTGGACTTTATGTTACTGGCAAAATTTGCCCGATAGATTCAGTATTTAATTGTTAAAAACACCAAAATTTAGCGAAAAATTGCAAAAATTAGCATTTTTCTAAAATTAAATGTATCTGCTTGTAAAACCGATAGTAATACCACACAAAATAGTTACTAGTTACCATCCCCCACATGTCTACTTTAGTTTGGCATCGTTTTTTGAACATTATTTTATTTTTCTATGACATCACAAGGCTTAGAACTTTAGCAGCGATTTCTCATATTTTCAAGAAAATTTCAAAAGGCTATTTTTACAAGGACAAGTTCAGTTCTGAAGTGGCTTTGAGAGTCTTATATATTAGAAAGTCCCCATAAATCACCCCATTTTGAAAACTGCACCCCTCAAAGTATTCAAAACAGCATTCAGAAAGTGTATTAACCCTTTAGGCGTTTCACAGGAATTAAAGCAAAGTAGAGGTGAAAGTTACAAATTTCATTTTTTTTATACAAAATTCATTTGTAATACATTTTTTTCTATACCACAGAAGGTTTTTCCCAAAAAATGTAACTTATTATTTATTGCCCAGATTCTGCAATTTTTAGAAATACCCCACATGTGGCCCTAGTTCGGTCATGGACTGAAACACAGGCCTCAGAAGCAAAGGAGCACCTAGTGGATTTTGGGGCCTTCTTTTTTTAGCATATATTTTAGGTACCATGTCAGGTTTGAAGAGGTCTTGTGGGGCCAAAACAATAAAGACCCCCAAAAGTGACCTCATTTTGGAAACTACACCCCTCAGGGAATTTATCTAGGGGTATAGTTAGCATTTTGAACCCACAGTTGTTTTGCTAAATTTATTTGAATTAGTTTGTGAAGATGAAAATCTACTTTTTTCTGAAAAAACTTAGAAATTTTTAATTTTTTCAAGGTATAAAAGAGAAAAAACACCCCAACATATGTAAAGCAATTTCTCCTGATTATAGCAATACCCCATATGTGGTAATAAACTGCTGTTTGGACCCACAGTAGGACTCAGAAGGAAAGGAGCACCATTTGGATTTTGAAATTCTGATTTTGCTGGAATGGTTTTCAGTGCCATGTCGCGTTTGAAATGCACTGGAGGGAACAAAATAGTGGAAACCACCGGAAAGTGACCCCATTTTGGAAACTACACCCCTCAAGGAATTTTTCTAGGGGTAAAGTTAGCATTTTGACCCCACGGTTGTTTTGCTGAATTCATTGAAATTATTCTGTAAAGGTAAAAATTGACTTTTTTTCTGAAAAAAGGTAGCCATTTTTAATTTTTACAAGGAATAAAGGAGAAAAAGCACCCCAACATTTGTAAAACAATTTCTCCCGATTACGGAAATATGCCATATGTAGTAATAAACTTCTGTTTGGACCCACAGCAAGGCTTAGAAGGGAAGGAGCGCTATTTGGCTTTTGGAGCTCAAATTTAGCTGAAATGGTTTTTGGGTGCCATGTCGCATTTGCAAAGCCCCTGAGAGGCCAAAACAGGGGAAACCCCCCAAAAGTGGAAATTACACCACTTAAAGAATCTATCTAGGGATATAGTGGGCATTTAGACCCCACAAGTCTTTTGCAGGATTTATTAGAATTAGGCCGTGAAAATGAATATCGACATTTCTTCCACTAAAATGTTGCATTTTTTTCAATTTCACAAAGGATAAAGGGGGTAAAAGCACCCCAACATTTGTAAAGCAATTTCTCCCGAGTACGGCAATACCCCACGTGTGGTCATAAATGGTTTTTCATTAGAAAGTAATTAACCCTTTCTGGAGTGATCCATTTTTTTCTTTTCCTTCTTAGTTTTTTCCTCCCCGCGTTCCAAGAGCCACAACTTTTTTATTTTTCAGTCAATAGAGCGGTATGAGGGCTTATTTATTGAGGGCCGAGCGGTCGTTTTTATTGGTGCAACTTTTTGGTACATACAACTTTTTGAGCACTTTTTATTACATTTTTAGGTAGAGCCAAGGTGACCAAAAAAACAGCGATTTTGCCGTTCTAAATTCTTTATTTTTTACGTGAGACGCTCCATACATCACCCCCCACACTACGACATGCTATGTCATGGTGCGCGCAGGGGTTAATGCGCAGCACATGGTGCGGAGTGAAAATTACAATTTTCCACTCATATGCCATTTTAGTGCACTATATGTTATGCCCAGTTTGTGCCACTGAAGACAAATAACTCAAAATATTAACCGGGTTCTCCCGGGTATGGCGATGCCATATCTGTGGACGTAAATTGGTGTTTAGGCACGCTGCAGGGCTCAGAAGGGAGGGACGCCATTTGGCTTTTGGGGCACAGAGTTTGCTTGGTAGTTGTTCTGTTTGGGGTTTTACTGGTGTTTCAGTTTATAATGTGGGGGCATATGTAATCTGTGCGGGGTACATCAGGGTACATGTTATCTGTGCGGAGTACATCAGGGTACATGTTATCTGTGCGGGGTACATCAGGGTATAATAAGAGGGTATAATAATGCAGTAAATAAATAATAATCCGCAGATATGTGGCCGGTGTCGCACTTATAAATGGTGCCCGATCTTATCTGCTTTTGGAACACTCTGCACATTTTGCATCGCCATATTCTGAGAGCCAGAACTGTTTTATTTTTTCTCCACCGGAGCCGTGTGAGGGTTTATTCTTTGCGGGACAATCTGTAGTTTTCATTGGTACCATTTTGGGGTACCAGAAATTTTTTTGATCACGTTTTATTCCATTTTTTGGCAAGCAAGGTGACCATAAACCATCAATTCTGACAATGTTTTTTATTTGTTTTTTTTATGGCCTTCACCCTGGGCTATAAATGACCATTATACTTTATTCTGCGGGTCGATACGATTACGGCGATACCAGATGTATATAATTTTTTTATGTTTTGCAGCGTTTGTGCAATAAAATCACTTATTTATAAAATAAATTAATTTTTGTGTCACCATATTCTTAGAGCCATAACGTTTTTATTTTTCAGTCAAAAAAGCGGTGTAAGGGCTTGTTTTTTGCAGGACGGGATGTAGTTTGTATTGGTACCATTTTGGCGTACATGCGACTTTTTGATCACTTTTTATTGTATATTTTGGGAGGGTTGGTAACCAAAAAATTGTGATTCGGGCACTGTTTTTCGTTTATTTTTTTCGCGGTGTTCACCGTGCGGGAAAAATAATATTACAGTTTTATAGTTGGGGTCGTTACGAACGCGGCGATACCAAATATGTGTACTTTTTTTAACGTGTTCATTTTTTTCCTATAATAAAAGTCTTATTATAGGAAAAAAAGCATTCTTTGTTTATGTCACTTCTAAGGCTATGTTCACACGGGGTCTTTTGCCGAGTTTTTTGACGCGGAAACCGCGTCGCAAAACTCGGCAGAAACGGCCCGAGAACGCCTCCCATTGATTTCAATGGGAGGCGTCGGCGTCTTTTTCCCACGAGCAGTAAAACTGCCTCACGGGAAAAAGAAGCGACATGCCCTATCTTCGGGCGCTTCCGCCTCCGACCTCCCATTGACTTCAATGGGAGGCAGGAGAAAGCGTGTTTTATGCCCGCGGCGCTCAATGGCCGCGGGCGAAAAACGGCGCGATAATTGCTGTTCACACGGAGTATTTTGGGGGAGGAATATCTGCCTCAAAATTCCGTTTGGAACTTTGAGGCAGATATTCCTCCCCCAAAATACTCCGTGTGAACATAGCCTAACTTTGATTTTTACACTTTTTCAAAACATTTTTATTATCTTTTTTTAACTTTTTTTTACTTGTCCCACTAGGGGACACTTAGACTTGCAGCTCTGATTGCTGCTGGAACACATTACACTACACACGTAGTGTAATGTGTTCTAACTGTCATTGTGACGTAACTGTCACACTGACAGGAAGCAGAGGAGGAACGGCCGGAGGCTGATCCTCCGAGGCTTCCATACATGGCAACCCGGAGGTCATTGTCTGGCCTCTGGTTGCCATGATAAGGATCGCCAGCCCCCGCAAATACATGTGGGGGGCTGCCGATCCGCTGTAAACCTCTTCGATGTGGTGATCGCAATCGACCACCGCATCGAAGGGGTTAATTGCCGATTTCAGCGGCGACAGGCCGCTGATCTGCAACGGGGAGAGCAGGGCTGACACCCTGCACAGTTAACCGCCGCTGCGGTGTAGCGCCGCGCGGCGGTTAACTTTTAAAGCGCGGACGTAACTGTACGCCCAGGTGCGCGAAGTTACTGCTTATCTGGACGTACAGTTACGCCAAGGTGCGGGAAGGGGTTAAACAAAAAAGGAATAACTTCAAGGACTTCCCCTGTCTTAGTGTGTGTTAATATGGGTGATTTACATTTGTTATTTATTATTGATGTTTATTATTTATGTTTATAAACATCCTGACCCATGTAGGGTCAAATGATTTATTAGAGGGAATTCTACGGTGGAGAATTCCCAAGGTTTTATAATCTTTGGATATGTTTACCTTTTCAGGTTATTTATAAATAAACGGCTGCTGTGGCCATTAAATCCAACCTCGTTTCCTGTGTGTTTTCTGGGAAGTAAAAATTGTTTGTTTTTTTTAGAATAGAGGTAAGTGACGCAATCAACACACGATTCTACTTAACCAGGTCAACATCAAACCTGCAGAAATGATCAATAATCGATCTCTTCTGCTGTGAGCATTTCTCCATCTATGCCATCCCCAGGCAAATGAGGAGGAAACTAGATGAGTGCTGTATCTGCCTGCTAGGGTATTATTATGAAAATTGTAGTTGGATCTGCTATAGCAGGACTGTCTGGGGGTATAGTGGCTGACAATCTTATGGAGGCAATGTGGTTGGAAGTGTTTGGGGTACTATAGCTAGTCCTACTTTTGGTGCACTGTGGAAAAAAACTGTTATGAGGCACTAAAAGCATCAATGCAGAATCTGAAAGCAAAGTTTATGAATAAAGAGCCTTTTAATGGATTTTTTTCAGTTTTTTTTCTCCAGACGCTTAAACTCCTATAAATTACATAAAACAGACGCTAAGAGTAAGGTGATGCATTTTGTATATGGTATATAAATTTGCTTACAGTTAATACATGATTCAATCACAATTATACTGTAAAAGCGTGTACTGCAAGGGAAAGATGTATTATTCCTATCACTAAAGTTATTTTCTTTCAGTGCATTCCATTTAGAAATTCCTTCCTCATCACTGAATACGTTCCATTGAGAAAATTAATTTCACTCTTGTGTAGTGGACAATCCAGCTTATTGGTGTTCATCCAGGAAGTCATTAAATGCCTGGGGAAATGGATCAATTCCATTAACATGGATTTATGAAAAGACAAAACAGTGCCTTTAGGATTAAATCTGACCTTGAAATGCATTGAAAGAAGACAAAGTATATCAGGCAAAGGCTCTACCTACAAAATTTCCACATTTCTGCTAGTGTCATGGAAAAAGTGAAAGGAGTAACTGTATTTTTTAATATTTCCACTGAATGATACTGCATTGTTCACTGTGATAAATGTTAAACCTGATCTAAAAATCATCTTTAAACTAAACAAAGTGTAAATTGAGATTCTGTGACAAGTGGAAAATAAATCTGAATTATTATGACTGATTCCATGACATAAAGACGAAGCCTATTTTTGTATTTTCAACTATTATGGAGGCTGTTGTGTGCCTCTTTTTACGAGAATGGATTGTGCTAACTTAAACAGCCATTGTGCCGCTCAATTACAATTCAATTCCTTAGTAGGGCTGAGCTGCAATAGCAGGCACATTCCATGGACAAGAGTGGTGCTGTTTCTGGAAGAGAAAACTATTTTTTTTTCTGGCTCCGTAATAGAATTGTCACGATACCAGAATTTGGACTTAGATACTGATACTTATTGTATTATTGCGATTCTCGATACCAAAACGATACTTTGCCAACAATAATTTAAAAAAAAACTATCTTCCATTTTCTGATGTGAGGCACGTTGTGTGATGAATTTTGAACCTTCATGTGCCTCACATTAATAGTAATTAACCCCATCATGTTTCTCACAGTCATAATTGACATTGGGTTAATGTGTGAGGTACATGATGGGGTTCAGCAGAAAAAGGGGGAGTTGAAACCAGCGCTGAGAGTGCAAATCTGTTAAAAACGGGAATCTTCTTCCAAGTTTTAATGTATCTTTGTTAAAAACAAAACAATGAACTACGAAAAAATAGTGGTGACGGGCAGGTAATGTCCAAGGTACAGAGAGTGATGAGGAGATAGGCGGTAGCCTACGCGTTTCAGACCCCTGCTGGGTCCTTAGTCATGGCTTATGGCCATCATAAGCCATGACTAAGGACCCAGCAGGGGTCTGAAACGCGTAGGCTACCGCCTATCTCCTCATCACTCTCTGTACCTTGGACATTACCTGCCCGTCACCACTATTTTTTCGTAGTTCATTGTTTTGTTTTTAACAAAGATACATTAAAACTTGGAAGAAGATTCCCGTTTTTAACAGATTTGCACTCTCAGCGCTGGTTTCAACTCCCCCTTTCTCTGCTGTTTCCCTTGCGTGTGCCGACACGAGGATCCGTGCGCTGACTACCATACCCTACTTGTGACAAGGTGAGCTGGAGGATATTCCCCATTTTTTTCTGTACATGATGGGGTTAATTACTATTAATGTGAGGCACACGGATTTACTAAATTAATAACACCTCGTGCCTCACAATAATAAGTGAAAGAAAGCACTTTTTTATTTTATTTTTTACAGCGTACACATCATAAATGACGCTATAAATTTGTTGTGCAGGTTATTACGGTCGCAACATAGCGAATGTGTGTATATTTTATGTATTGAGACTTTTATTTTAATGTTTATTGTAAAAAATGCGTGTGTATTTTTTTTCAATTTAACATAACTTTTTTTTTTTTCCTCAAACTTTAATGTATTGGCATATATCTATATGCCAGTACATTATCCTGTGTACTGATAGTAAACAGGCAGTTGTTAGGACATACCTAAGTATGCCCTAACAACAGGAAATATGGTCAGACAGCCCTGGGGTCCTTCAATGGACCCTGGGCTGTCTGCTTATATATGGTATGTCCCTCGATCGCGTCACAGGAATTCCCTGTGACGTGATCCAAGGGGCATCCCCCTTCTCATTTTCCCCTTTAATGCTGCAGTCACTATCTATACTATTTCGATGTCGTGCACCCTCGAACGGTTTAATACCGTTAATTCATGTATGTCGATACTAAGCTATGCGGCTGCACAGCTTAATATTGTAACACATGAATTTAGTTAGAGCGGGACTGCGGCTGTGTATTACTGACAATTGTGCTCCTGACAAGTGTGCGCGCACATTCAGCATGATGTGATGTGGCCAGAGCTGCACTAATGAGCGGCAGCGCAGGCACTAAGGATAGAACATGGGGATGTTTTGGAGGGTGCCCGCCATGTTCTCTGTCTCCAGTGACGCCGCTCATTAGTGCAGCGCAGGACGCATCACATTAAGCTGACCGTGCGCACACACTTGTTGTCAGAAGTGTGGCAATGGCTATATTACACAGCCGCAGTCCCGCTCTAATTAAATTCATGTGTTACAATACTAAGCTGTGCGGCCACATAGCTTAGTATCAAAATACATGTATTAAAGGTATTGAACCGCTTGAGGGTGCACAGCATCGAAATAGTATGGATATTTTGATGCATTGTGCAACCCTACTCTGGACAACCCTTTTAATCCCTTGACAACCCATTCCATAATGTTGTTTCCGCGGTCGTTGACCGAGCGGCATGCTGTGCTTGCCGGCAGCCGCGGGACACTTATAGCTTGTCGGCATCTCCCTCCCAGGAGACGCCAACTCACGTGGAAGCACTCTCCTGCCTCAAGGGTGCGTGCGCATGTCCCCGGCCTTAAAGGGCCAGCGTGCGCACCAACTAAATGTTCTCTAACCTATGCCCTTACTTCCTCGACTATATAAAGGGCTCTGTTCCTCCACTCCTTGCCTGAGCGTTGTTGTTGTGGTAGCACTTTAGTCTTACAAATGGTCCCTTAATTGTTATGTTGCTCCCAGTGTTCCCATATCCTACTACCAGTATCCTGTATTCCGTGACTGTGTTTGTTCCTGAGCTGTATCTAGTGTTGGAGTCGTGTTGTCACCTGCCACGTTCTGTGTCATCTGCCACGTCTGGTATCATCTGCCACTTCTGGTATCCTCTGCCACGCCAATTATCATGTGTCTGCTACTTCCTCCTCCTCATCCGTATGACTGTCCTATAGAGTTGCTGCCTGAAGCCTTTATCCATCGCAGATGAGTCTACCTGCTTTCCTTGCCTGAAAAAATAGCACATTTTATTCCTTTTAACGGGCCTCCCCACTGCTCCTCGTCTAGCAGATCTGTTCGTCCAACACATCTTTCGTCTACATGGACTACCTCTTCATATTGTTTCTGACCGGGGTGAACAGTTCACGTCCAAATTCTGGAGAACCCTGTGTAATCTTTTAGATGTGAAGCTGGATTTCTCTTCTGCCTATCACCCAACAGTCTAAAGGTCGAGTGGAGAGGATGAGCAGATACTAGAGAATTATCTCCGTCATTATGTTTCTATCCAACATGACAATTGGATACAGTTCCTGCCTTGGGAATTCTCATACAATAACCATACTAGCGAGTCTACTACTTCCTCTCCGTTCTATATTGTATACAGTCAGCACCCACAAGTTCCTCTTCCTTTGTGAACTTTGTCTCAAGTGCCTCAACCAACTTTCCATTTGGGTCATTTCTTCACATCTGGCAGCAGACCAAATCAACAATTCTTCAGGCAGTGACTTGCATGAAAATATATGCCGATAAGCAAAGAAGGGTTCCTCCTCAGTTTCTCCCCGGAGTCAAGGTCTGGCTTACCTCTAAGAACATTTGTCTGAAGATCCCTTCCCACAAGTTCGCTCCCAGGTTCGTCGATCCCTTAGAGATGTTACATCAGATCAACCCAGTGTCATATAAACTTTAACTGCCTCCTACTTTCAAAATTCCCAATTCGTTCCACGTTTCCCTCCTAAACCCTGTGGTCTTGAACCGCTACAGTAAATCACCTGGTTATGCAACTGCTCCCAGCGGTTTTTCTGATGTCTTTGAGGTGATGGAGATCCTGGACTACAAGAGAGTAAGAAGAAAGACTTTCTATCTTGTGGACTGGAAAGGGTTTGGTCCTGAGGAAAGGTCCTGGGAGCCAGAAGAAAAGATCAATGCCCCAACTCTCTTCAAGAGATTCCTCCTACACTCTGGACCTAATAAAAGTTTGCGTAAGTGGGGGTACTGTTGTGTCCGCGGTTGCTGACCGCCGGCACGCTGTACTTACCAGCAGCCGCGACCGCGGGACACTAAGAGCTTGTTGGCGTCTCTCTCCCAGGAGACGCCAACTCACGTGGCTGCACTCTCCTGCCTCTAGGGCCAGCGCGCGCACCACCTAAATGTTCCCTAACCTATCCTCTTACTTCCTGGACTATATAAAGGGATCTGCCCTTCCACTCCTTGCCTGAGCGTTGTTGTATTCCCATGTTAGTCTTGCAAATGGTCCCTTACTTGTTATCCTGCTCCCAGTGTTCCTGTATCCTACTACCTGTATCCTGTATCCAGTAACTGTGCTTGCTGCCTTTTACGTCTGAAATTACAGACTGTTTTCAGGAGAAAACAGCTGCGTCGTTTCAGACGTAATTGCTTCTCCTCGCATTATGCGAGGCATCTTTGACGGCCGTAAATTTGAGCTGTTCTTCATTGAATTCAATGAAAAACGGCTCAAATTACGTCCAAAAAAGTGTCCTGCACTTCTTTGCCGAGGCAGTCATTTTACGCGCCATCGTCTGACAACTGTATTTTCAGGCGTAAATCGAGGCATAATACGCCTCGTTTACACCTGAAAATAGGTTGTGTGAACCCAGCCTTAGGCACACATTGATATTATAAAACGAGAGAAAGCCCCCCCCCCCCCCGACATGTTTCGCTAGCTCGTTTTGAACTTAGTGGAATTAGGCCGTGAAAATGAAAATCTACGTTTTTTTCGAATAAAATGTAGTTTTAGCTCAGATTTTTCAATTTTCACAATAGATAAAGGAGAAGAAGCACCCCAACATTTGTAAAGCAAACTCTTCGGAGCATGGCAATACCCAGGGGCATAACTAGGAAAGACTGGGCCCCATAGCAAACTCTTGACCGGGCCCCCCCGGGTGCCACAAGCAGCCCCCCATATAAATAGTGCTCCCTGTAGAATGTGCCATACAGCCCCCTATAGACAGTGCTACATAGCCCCGCCTATAGACCGTGTCACACCCCATTTGTAGATAGCGCCCCCACCGCCCCCTTCTAGACAGTGCCATACAGCCCCCTGTAGATATCGCCATAAAGCCCCCACTGTATATAGCGCTATACAGCTCCCACTGTATATAGTGCCACACAGCCCCCTCCCTTGTATATAGTGCCACACAGCCCCCCCCTTAGTAGATAGTGCCACACACAGACCCCTGTAGATAGAGCCACAGCCCTCTCCCTCGTAAATAGTGCCATACAGTTCCCCATGTGTATAGTGCCACACAGCTCCCCCTTGTGTATAGTGCCACTCAGCTTCCCCTTGTGTATAGTGCCACACAGCCCCCCTTTGTGTATAGTGCCACACAGCCCCCCCTCTTGTGTATAGTGCCACAAGTCAATGGTGCATCTGAGAAAGTTGTATCAGCCAAGGAGATGTCACTCAAACATGGAAAGGTGGGTTTGGAGGCAGGACTATCTGACTCTTCAGGATAGCGGCACCGCCCCATGACCCTTTAATTAGTAATTAGCATATAGTGTGCGCCGTTTTAAAAGTGGATTTTAAAGATTTTGCTGCATCTGAAAAAACATACAGGGGAATATTGTCAGGTCATGTATTACCACATGGTGGCGGTTCAAGGGGTTAAAACTACCAGACAGATTCCGATTAAATATACAATGAATTGAGAATAACTCCATCTGCCCTGCAATTTTGTTATTATAAATATATACTACATAATTACAGCTCCAAAACCAAGCTCATACATATATACAGCACCAGAACCAAGCTCATACATATATACAGTACCACAACAAAGCTCAGTACATAAATACAGCACTAGAACAAAGCTCAGTACATATATACAATACCAGAACCAAGCTCAGTACATATATACATCCCCAGAATAAAACTCATTACATATATACAGCACCAAAACCAATCTCATACGTATATACAGCACCAGAACAAAGCTCAGTACTTACATACAGCATCAGAACCAAGATCAGTACATATATACAACACCAGAGCAAATACAGCACAATTTAGTGCAACCTCTGCTGTATAGAGAAAGGGAGGAGACCTCCAGCTCACCGGTTCTGCGTCTCCAGATATCTCGCTCGGATCCCCGCGACGGCCCGCAGTATACAAATGTAGAAAATGTGAGATGATCCAGCGTTGAATGGAGTTTAAAAAGGAAGAATTCCCTGGTCAGAGATAGAGAATGTCCTCAACACCATAACTCAGTCCTCTATTGCCATTTCCCCTCGAGTAGTGTTTCTTAATTTGTGGCCAACTTTCTCCAGGGGGGCCCATAGGGAACTATGGCTAAATCTCTTCGTAGCGGCCAAAGCCCTAATCCCGTTATACTGGAAGACTGAGACTATGCCACCTATAAACCATTAGCTTAGGAAAGGCGCCCAATTGGCGAGAATGGAGGAGTTATCGCATCTTGAGTTCCACTCTCATTCCAAGTTCCAGAGGACATGGGCTCCCTGGTTTGAATTCTGTAGAAATAGCTCCTTTCAACACCTATGGGGTACAGATTAAGAAGATGGTTACTAGGACAGAGAACTAGTTCATACCCTTTCAATTTGGAGCTGAGGGCTGCGGCGCCAGCCAGCTGTGTACGCTTCCTTTTCCTTCCTTCCTCTCTACCCCCTTTCTATCCTTTCTACCCCCTCCTCCTTGAGGTTAGTGCAAGTAGCATGAACTTACGCCAGTATGCCCATACCTATTTCTGGTACAGTACGACTGATATGTTTTGTTTCTTTTTGTTATATTGAAAAGTACATCTGAGCCTCATTATTGTGTATTCTAACATTTACTCAGTTACTTGATGTAATGTGGCGCCTATGCGCAATGTCTTTTGCATTTTTCCTTTCTGTAAAATTTCAACAAAATGTTATTTTGTAAAAAAGGAAGAATTCCCACTTTTATTGGCAAAATCATTAAAAGATTAAGTAGAGACGCAGTCTCAAGGCGAGGAGTAGTGCGGGTGAGTACCCGAGCATACGCGTTTCGAACACGTACAGTGTTCTTAATCATGGCAAAAGATGTTAGAGCCGTGTGTGTCTGTCTCCCTTATATGCAGCGTTGTCAGTTGGTGGGGCTGCTGAGTAAATGGCATGATTAAGAACACTGTACGTGTTCGAAATGCGTAGGCTCGGGTACTCACCCGCACTATTCCTCGCCTTGAGACTGCGTCTCTACTTCGTCTTTTACTGATTTTGCCAATAAAAGTGGGAATTCTTCCTTTTTAAACTCCATTCAACGCTGGATCATCTCACCTTCTTTTCTACATTTGCAACCTCTGCTGTATAGGTTTGTACGGCGTAAAACTCGCTCCCAGCATGGACGGAACAATGGCAAGGATATGCTGGGAGCTGCTGTTTCACAAAAAATATCATACCACCCATCATCTCGCTGCAGATCATACAGTGACTACAGTACAGATTAGATGCAGAATAAACATTTACATTAAGTGACTCACCAGTGAATATCTCAGATTCTAGTTCTTTGATTCTCCCTCTGGTCCAGACCTCTATGATGTATTTCTACCAGCCATGACCCATTTCTGCAGTTTTCCGCTCAGATGTCTTCAGCTTCTCACTTTTAAAACATTTCTGCACCTATAAACGAAGTTAAAATTCTCAACACCTCTAAATATAATAGCGCCATACACTGCACCTCTAACTATAATAGCACCATACACTGTGTCACTGATTATAATAGTACCATACACGGTCACACACACACACACACACACACACACACACACACACACACACACACACACACCGTGATAGATCATAGATAGACAGATAGATAGATAGATAGATAGATAGATAGATAGATAGATAGATAGATAGATAGATAGATAGATAGATAGATAGATAGATAGATAGATAGATAGATAGATAGATAGATAGATGGATAGATAGATAGATAGATAGATAGATAGATAGATAGATAGATAGATAGATAGATAGATAGATAGATAGATAGATAGATAGATAGATAGGTAGGTAGGTAGATAGTGCCCCATAGCCCCGTGTAGATAGTGACCCCATAGAGTCTCTGTAGATAGTGCCCTACATAGAAGCCCCTGTAGAAAGTATCCCACATACAACCCTCTGTAGATAGTGCCCACATATGGACTCCAGAGCTGCAAGGGAATAGTGCTACCCACTGAGCCACCGTGCTGCCCTACATATAGCTTCCCTTATAGATAGTGTTCCACGTATAGCCCACCTCTGTAGATAGTGTCTAACATATAGCTCCTCCTGTATATAGTGTCCCACATATAGCCCATCCTTGTAGACAGTGCCCTACATATAGCCACCTTGTAGCTAGAGTACCACAGGTAACCCACCCCTGTATATAGTGTCCCACATATAGCCCACCCCTATAGAAAGTGCCCTAAAAATAGCTCCCCTATAGATAGTGCTCTACATATAGTCCACCCCTGTATAGTGCCTCACATTAGCTCCCCCTGCATATAGTGCCCCACATATAGACCCCCCTACAGATAGTGGCCCACATCTCCACATATAGACCCCCCTGTATATAGTGGCCCACATCCCCACATATAGACCCCCCCCTGTAGATAGTGGCCCACATCCCCACATATAGACCCCCCTGTATATAGTGGCCCACATATAGACCACCCCTGTATATAGTGGGCCACATCCCCACATATAGACCCCCCTGTAGATAGTGGCCCACATAGAGTTAACCCCCCCTGTAGATAGAGCCTCCGCTATAGATAGAACAAAACACAAAAAAACGTTACATACATGATCCCGTTCCCGCGCAGTCTGTTCTGAGCAGGTCTGCTGGAGCTGAACATCGCGCCGTTCAATGACGCTGATTGGCAGGGCAGAATGACTTGCCCCGTCAATCAGCACCTTTCAAGCACGGAAGCGGCGCGATGTCGTCATCGCGCCGCTAGCGTCGTTGAAAGGTGCTGATTGGCGGGGCAAGTCATTTTGCCCCGCCAATCAGCATCATTGTAAGGCGCTGAATGGTCAGCATCATTATAAGGCGCTGAATGGTCGGCCAATCAGCGCTAATGCATGTATTTGGCTGTCGCTAGCGCCGGGGCCCCCTCCGGTGCTAGCAACGCCAACGGGCATGAGAGGGCCTGTGTCGCCCGGCTCGGCAGCGCGGGCCCCGTAGTAGCGGCGCTTCCGCTGTAGCAGCCGTAGCGGCTGCTAGTGTCGCTACCGGGCATATTGGGGGGGGGGGAGTGTCGGCTGCTGTTTGGACACACTGCAAAGGCAGGAGCACTATTTGGCATGCAGATTTTGCCGGATTGCTTTTTCCGCGCCATGTTGCATTTGCAAAGCCCTGAGGTACCAGAGTACAGTGGAAGCCCCCAAGAAGTGACCCGATTTTAGAAACTACACCCCTCAAGGCATTTATCATTTCCCTGGACATATGACAGGGCTCAGAAGTGAAGAGCACCATGTACATTTGAGGCCTATTTTGGTGATTTTCGCAGCATTTACCCACAATTGCAGGACTCGGAGGTCAAATAGTAAAACAAACCCCAAATTAGTGACCCCTATTTTGGAAACGACACCACTTAAGGCATTTTAAGAGGTGTAGTGAGCATTTTGACCCCACATGTTTTTTCATTAGAAATGAATGCGCAGCAGATGGTGCAAAAAAAATTTAATTTTTTGGAAAGCAAGTTGACCAAAAAACATAAATTCTGACAATGTTTTTTAATCTTTTTTTTTACAGTGTTCACCCAAGGATATAAATGACATGTATACTTTATTCTGCGGGTCGATACGATTACGGCGATACCATATGTATATCGTTTGCACAATAAAATCACTTTTTTAAAAATATATATTTTTTGTGTCGCTATATTCTGAGAACCATAACTTTTTTATTTTTCATTCAAAAAAGGCATGTAAGGGCTTGCTTTTGTGGCACGGGTTGTAGTTTTTATTGGTACTATTTTGGTCACTTTTTATTTCATGCTTTTGGAGGGGTGGTGACCAAACAATAGAGATTCTGGCATGTTTTTTTTTTTGCGGTGTTCACCGTGTGGGAAAAGTAAGATTATAATTTTATAGTCTGGGTCGTTATGGAGACGGTGATATCAAACATGTGTACTTTTTTTTAATGTTTTCATTTTTTTCCTATAAAAAAATACTTATTATAGGAAAAAATGCAGTTTTTGTTTTTATTAACGTTAAACTTTTATTTTTACACATTTATCAACATTTTTATTGACTTTTTTTGTCCCAGTAGGGTACTTGAAGGCCTGCACCTCTGATCTTTACTCTAATACATTGCACTACCCACTTAGTGCAATGCATCAGAGCTATCAGTTATTCATTGACAGCAAGCCTATTAGGTCCTGCCTCCGGGCAGGGCCTAATGAGCGTTCATACGTGGCAGACCAGGAGTCTATTGTTAGGCCTCCGGTTGCCATAGGAACGATCGGCATCCCCACGATCACATTTCGGCGATGCCGATCGCTACAAACCACTAAGATGCCCCGATCGCTTTTGATCGCATCTAAGGGGTTAATGGCAGGGATCAGAGCCCTACATTCCCTGTCATTACAGCAGGGTGTCAGCTGTAACATACAGCTGACACCCATGGCTGATGTCGCAGGCTCAGCTTCTGAGCCATGCGCCATCTTCTTTTTGTAGCTGGAAAACTTTTAGACCCCGGCAGACAGAAGGCCATTGTGAGGCCTCTGGTCTGCCAGAGCAGCTATCAGAACCCCATGATTGCATTGCGGGGTTCCGAGCTGTCAGTAAACCCCATAGATGTAGCACTTGCTTTTGACTGCTGCAACTAAGGGGTTAATCGGCCGCATCAGAGGCTAGCTCTGGTCCTGGCCGTGCAGCAGGGTGTCAGCTGTAATATACAGCTGAAACGTGCTGGCGATGGTGAGGGCGCAGATTCCAAGCCCACACCAGAAACACAACGTACCTATACGTTGTGTTGCGTTAAGTACATAACGACAACAACGTACTAGTAAAATAACATTAAAGGGGTTTTACTATCAGGGACATTCATGACATATCAACAGGATATGCCATAAATGTCAGATAGATGTAGGTCTCACCTCTGGGACCCACACCTATCTCTAGAACAGGGCCCCCTAAACCCCGTTCTTTTGCTATGTGTTCCGGCTGACGAGTGTGATTCCAGACCATGAAGAAGAAAACCGTGTAGCTCGGCGAGCTACGCTTTTTTTTGTAACCCCCATAGTAATGAATGGCAGTTACGGAAAGCAGCGTAGCATGCGAGCTACACTGTTTCTGTAGCTACCAGTCTGTTCTATGGGACTTACGGAAATAGCGTGGCTCGGCGAGCTACACAGTTTTCTTCTTCATGCTCGGGAATCACCCGCGTCACCCGAAACAAAGAGCGGTAGAACGGGGTTTAGAGGGCCCCGTTCTAGAGGTAGGTGCGGGTCCCAGAGGTAGGACCCAAAGCTATCTGACATTTATGACATATTCTGTGGATATTTCAAGAAAGATAGTAGAACAACAGCACACGTCTCCAGATAATCAAAGTGGTTTTATTGTCAGAACATCCACGATAAAAAAAATCTCTTTGTATATGTTTTACAGTCGGGGATTATTCTCCATGGAGGTTCGTTCACCACACACCAGCGGACATATGACCAGGATGAAGACCATAATTTTTCCTCTCTTCTCTTGTTTATTGCGAGTGTTTTTGCATTTATTATGGAGACCATAGAGGTCTCAATGGGGATATTATAAGTGACGATCGATAATTAATCAGAAGTCTTGTGTTCATTATGCGGTATAACTGTCCGATGTATTCCATCGGACACATATTACGAGCATTCCCTGCAATTATTTTTTGACCACTTTCTGTGATCTAATTTATATAGGCGATCTAACACAGTAGATGACTTGAAGATCTTACCATTTTTTGACCCGTACAATCAGTAAGGGGCAGGTTAAATTCACCTTCTCCCTTTCTCACTTTATTGGATACCTGGACACATGTGACTTATCGTCACGCAGTGATGGCGTCCTTGACAACATAATAGATTATATCCTATAGCGTCTTTCCATATGATTGCAATTACATTGTGTGGATTGATATATCTGAACCACATAATGTGAGATTGAGGATATTATGTCCTCTATATGTACTTGATTGAAAGATATGTTTTGGTAAAATTTCTGCTTTCATTGTGCCGTTACGATACACTGATTGCAGAGCATGCGCAGTAGCGCCCTAGGATCGGAGCTGGAACCTGGAGTGTGGTGAACTTCCCTTCTTCGTTTTCTACTTTAAGATTAACGATTGATGTCTTAAATACTAACTATGGATTGAAGATGTATTGTATGTCGGATTTATACACTTTTGTATCATTATGTAACAAGTTGCTGGTTGTTATTAAGACTAATGTATGATTCACCTGGGAGACCGGGATCACGATTCTCACTGGTTGAAATGTACCATGTGATTATTTGTATTCACCTATTTAAGATGATGTTTTTAGATAGAATGTTAGGCTTGACAAAGACTCCACACTCACTATCGGTCGAAACGTTGCCTGTTTTTCGTGGATGTTCTGACAATAAAACCACTTTGATTATCTGGAGACGTGTGCTGTTGTTCTACTATCTTTCTTGGAATTTTACAACATGCCGGAGTGGGTTTGCCTGGCTTGACAGCGTGCACCGCACCAGACTCGGGATTTGTGCTGCTTCAAAATCCTTTACTTTGCTTCATATCAAACCACAGAAGCGGGCACTTTGATCATGAATCCGAATCCACCCAGTGTCATGGGTCTAATTCCCCGAGATATTACTGCACCACCTTCGCAAGGTATGTCAAACACATTTGCGTACAGCAATGAAGATGCATTGAGGATTGTACAGAGTGCAACTTATGATTCAGCGTTCCTGAGTACACCATCAATGGATGCCCTGAAAAGGCAATATGAAAGTGAAGCAAAGAGAAAAATTTCACTTGAGTTACATCTATCTACATTATTGGAGTACTACAAGGCACAGAGGATCCCCAGGGGCTTGAGATCACATCTACGCCCGAATCTTTTTCCAAACAACGAATACTTCTGTACGAAGTTCGAACACATATCTAAAAAATATGTGTTTGATTTGATTCTTCTCAACGTGGAGTATCTACAATCGGAAATTGTATCGATTGATAATAAATTGAAGGAAGTTGAAGCATTAATCGTCCAATCCTCTAATGAGCAGACCTTTGGTTCTCTTAAGGAGAAAATCTCTACTAACTTAGATAGAGTGAAGATGGAAATAGAGAGAACGAAAAGAGATAAGTGGCATCGTGATTTGAAGGACTATCGAAATGGTAAAATCTATAATTGGCAAAACATCAATGCATATGGTCCTCCCCAGAGACGTAGAAAACCAAGGAAACTGATTCTGATTCCACTGATGAAGCCAACCACGCACCTTTTTTAGACAAAGGTCCACTTGGGAACATGGACGGTCCAGGAGGGGGTATGGAAACATCAATGGCAACGTAAGAGGCCAATTCCGCTCGAGATCGAGACCCCCGATGAGGAGGAATCCCCCAAGAACGAAAACATAGTGGTACATATCTCTTCTATTGATCTTACGAAAGACCAACTACGAGTACTACAGAAGGGACTTTCATTTTGCCTTGATACTAATGTTGATTAGTTCCAATTAGATTTGGACCTCAAAAGTTTTTTTAGATGTCTGAACCTTAAAGTGCTGTTTTCTAAAGAGAGTGATATTGTCTGTGATAAGATTGATTCAAATTGTATTTTACAGTCTAATAAATTAGGTCTTAGACCAATCAGTACATATATACCTCCCTCTAGCCCAGTCATTGAGACATTTTCCAAGATTGTGTTAGAAGAGATAAGGATATTAAAAGAGAGTACAATCCATGATACAAGGATCAACTCGAATCTGTCTGGTAAGGAAAGGAAGGGAAGGCTTTGAAGGAACTTATGAGCAATAAGGATATTACAATAAAACCGGCCGATAAGGGTGGGGCCACAATTATTTTGGATAGTAGTAAATATGAATCTGAGATTTATAGACAACTGGCAGATATTGAAATATATCAATTATTACCCAGAGATCCTAAACCTTATTTACTCAGAGAGATTAAAGTGATTATTGATGTTGCAGTGGAACAAGGAATTATTGACCAACAATTAGGGAATTTTTTGAAGGTAGATGAACCCATCACTCCAGTACTATATACACTTCCCAAGATTCACAAAAATTTACATGCCCCCCCAGGTAGACCTATCGTATCGGGGAGAGGTTCAATTTTTAATAACATCGCCATTTTTCTTGATAAAGTTCTGAGAGATTTTCGTCATCCAGGCGTCATCGTATATCAAAGATACGACAGATTTTTTGAGTAAATGAAAGAACATTGAGTCTAGAGGTCCACTATTGCTAGTCTCGTTTGATATTGTATCCTTATATACCAGCATCAAACACAATAGAGGTTTAAGGGCAGTTGAGAATTGTCTCGCCAGCGCCGGATGTGACCCAGTGTGTAGACGCTTCATCCTCCAGCTGCTGGAGTTGGTACTAGGGAGGAATTATTTCCTCTTTGGTGACCAGTTCTACTTGCAGCTTAGGGGGACAGCGATGGGGTCCAATGTGGCCCCGACGTATGCTAACATCTTTATATCCACCTTTGAGGAGGAGCATGTCTACACCTCTACACATATGGGTCACATCCGCTGCTGGTGGAGATTTATTGATGACATTTTTGTCATCTGGGAGGGAGATAGATTGTGTTTAGATCAATTCCTGTTGGAGTTAAATAGCCACATTCCAGCCCTGCAATTCACCATGGTTTGTTCTGATCATGAGTTGCAGTTCTTGGACACATTGGTACAATTGAAAGATGGAGTGTTCTCCACGAATTTATATGTGAAATCCACAGACAGAAACAATCTCCTCCGATATAGCAGTAACCATCCCAGACACATGATAGAATCTTTACCATGGAGTCAACTGTTACGAGTCGATAGAATTGTATCAGACACAACACAGAAACAGATTAGGTTGACACAGATGTGTAATAAATTCAAAAAGAGAGGTTACCCTAGGAATCTTGTGCAGAAACATAGGGATAGACTAGACACTAATTTTTTGGAATCTAAAACCAAGATTAAACAGGTTGAACGCATACCGTTTATTTCAACCTTTGGCAACTTGAGTGGTCACATAGGCAATATTCTGCGAAAGAGCTGGTCGATAATATCGAAGGGAGATAATGCGATTGACACATTGAGTGTACCACCTACCATGTCCTATCGGAGGACCAAAAATATTAGAGATACATTGGTTAAATCGGATGTGGGTAGTAGAAAGAAGAATACACAATTATTGCTTTGCCCCCCTAAAACTGGAAATTTTCCATGTTTAAATTGTTGCAATTGCAACAACATCTTGAAGGGGAATAAATTCCAGCACCCCTACAATGGGAAGGCTTTTAATATCAGACATAGGTTTACATGTAATTCAGATTTTGTCGTGTATATGATTACATGTCCCTGCTCATTAATCTACATAGTAGAAACGACTATGCCCATTAAATTGAGAATTAATAAACATAAGAGCACAATCAGGAAGAAAATGATTGAATTACCAATACCGAGGCATTTTATTGAGAAAAACCATCAGTTGAATCAACTAAGATTCAGGATAATAGATTGTGTACCAACACTCAGAAGGGGAGGGGATATACAGAAACTACTGAAAAGGAAGGAATTGCGTTGGATCTTTGAACTTGACACCTTACACCCCAGAGGTTTGAATCTAGAATATAAGATAACACCTGGACTCTGAGACTTCATTGCTGTTTTTAACATTTCTTATTAATATTGTGCACATTATGGGTGATTGTCGAGATATTCTCATCTTCTCCCCTTTTATTAAAAAATATTTTAGATATTAATAAAAAAATCTCTTTGTATATCTTTTACAGTCGGGGATTATTCTCCATGGAGGTTCGTTCACCACACACCAGCGGACATATGACCAGGATGAAGACCATAATTTTTCCTCTCTTCTCTTGTTTATTGCGAGTATTTTTGCATTTATTATGGAGACCATAGAGGTCTCAATGGGGATATTATAAGTGACGATCGATAATTAATCAGAAGTCTTGTGTTCATTATGCGGTATAACTGTCCGATGTATTCCATCGGACACATATTACGAGCATTCCCTGCAATTATTTTTTGACCACTTTCTGTGATCTAATTTATATAGGCGATCTAACACAGTAGATGACTTGAAGATCTTACCATTTTTTGACCCGTACAATCATTAAGGGGCAGGTTAAATTCACCTTCTCCCTTTCTCACTTTATTGGATACCTGGACACATGTGACTTATCGTCACGCAGTGATGGCGTCCTTGACAACATAATAGATTATATCCTATAGCGTCTTTCCATATGATTGCAATTACATTGTGTGTAGAGATGAGCGAACTTATCAAAAGTTCGGTTCGGCTAGTTCGCCGAATTTCACAAAAAAGTTCGGTTCGGACCGAACTAGTTCTGACCGAACCTGTCACTTACGTGCGCCGAGCATGCTACTGTCCAGGGTGCTGATAGAGTTAATGGGCTGCACTAACTCTTTCAGCAACCTTCACAGTACATGCTCGGCGCGCGGAAAATACCATTTAAATGTAATAAAAAAATAAAAATTATACGTTCGTACTTACTTTCCTCCTGTCCGGCCTCCAGCGATGACGTTTCATCCCTTTCGCCGCTGCAGCCAATCACAGGCTGTAGTGGCGGTCACGCACGTCAGGATGACGCTTCATCCCACGTGACCGCCTCTGCAGCCAATCACAGGCTGCAGCGGCGACATGAATGAAACGTCATCGCTGGAGGCCGGACAGGAGGAAAGTAAGTATGAACGTATTATTATTATTTTTTGGCATGTATGTATGTTGGCATGTATGTATGTATGTATATCTGTGCATGTATGTTTGCATGTATGTTGGCATGTATGTATATATGTGCATGTTTGTATGTATATTTGCATGTATATATTTGCATGTATGTATGTTTGCATGTATGTATTTTTGCATGTATGTTGTCATGTATGTATGTATGTTGTCATGTATGTATATATGTGCATGTGTGTATGTATATTTGTATGTATGTATGTATGTTTGCATGTATGTTTGCATGAATGTATGTATATTTGCATGTGTGTATATATATATATGTATGTTGTCATGTATGTATGTATGTTGTCATGTATGTATATATGTGCATGTATGTTGGCATGTATGTATATATGTGCATGTGTGTATGTATGTATATTTGCATGTATGTATGTTGTCATGTATGTATGTATATATGTGCATGTATGTTTGCATGTATGTTGGCATGTATGTATACATGTGCATGTTTGTATGTATATTTGCATGTATATATGTTTGCATGTGTGTATGTATGTTTGCATGTATGTATGTTTGCATGTATGTATGTTGTCATGTATGTTTGTATGTATGTTGTCATGTATGTATGTATATATGTGCATGTATGTATGTTTGCATGTTTTTATTTTTGCATGTATGTTTGCATGTATGTTTATATATATGTGCATGTATGTAATTATGTTTGCATGTATTTGTTTGCATGTATATTTGTGCATGCTTGTATATATGTATGTATGTATCTTTGCATGTTTGTTTGTATGTATGTATGTTTTCATGTGTGTGTGTATGCATGTATGTATGATAGTTTGCATGTATATATGTGTGTATGTTTGCATGTATGTATATTTGCATGTATATATGTGCATGCTTGTATATATGTATGTATGTTTGTATATATGTATGTATATTTGTATATATGTATGTATGGCCATGTATGATACTGTCTGCTGGCGCCCTGTATCTAAGTCAACTTTGCGGCAGGCTTCTATACATGGTATAACAGTCAGTATCACACATTAAACTGAATCTAAGCCTACAACATGTTTTATTTCATTATTTTATTTTTTTACAGGTTTGGTGTTTGGACTACGTCGGTTTCGAGGACTACTTCGATGACGGTTTTTTTTCTACAATAAAATGGTTAATGAGGGTTGTGTTGGGGGTGCTTTATTTCAATAAAATATTTTATCTATATCTTTGTCTTTTTCTTTTCAAATTTTATTATTACCACTTTAGTAATGGCCGCTGTCTGAGTGACAACATCCATTACTAATGCGAGGCTTAGTGTTAGCCGGTGCAGAGGCTAACACTAACCACCATTATTACCCCGGTACCCAAAACCACCAGGGGTGCCGGGAAGAGCCAGGTACGATCCAGTACCCGACCATCTGTTGTGATGGTCGGGCCCTGGGGCGGCCGCAGGCTGGTATTATGAGGCTGGGAAGGGCCAAAAACAGTGGACCTTCCCACCCTTGTAATGCTAGGCTGCTGCTGCTGTGTTGTATCTGGCTGGTTATAAAAGTGGGGGGGACCCCACGTCATTTTTTTAAATTATTTATTTATTTACATTTTTTTTTTAAAAAAGACATGGGGTTCCACCCAATTTATCATAACCAGCCACATACAACACAGTGTTATTAGCCTGGGAATGGACAAAACCAGTGGCCCTTCCCACCCATGTAATGCCAGACTGCTGCGGCCTTGTATATGGCTGGTTATTAAAAATGTGGGGGACCCGTCTATTGCTAAATTTGTTAAATTCCAAAAAAAAAACGACGTGGGGGTCCCCCCCATTTTTATAACCAGCCCGATACAACACAGCAGCAGCAGCCTAGCATTACAAGGGTGGGAAGGTCCACTGATTTTGGCCCTTCCCAGCCTCATAATACCAGCCTACGGCCGCCCCAGTACCCGACCATCACAACAGATGGTCGGGTACTGGATCGTACCAAGCTCTTCCCGGCACCCCTGGTGGTGGTGGGTACCGGGGTAATAATGGGTGGTTAGTGCTAGCCTCTGCACCGGCTAACACTAAGTACCGCCTTAATAATGGACGCTGTCAATCAGCCAACTGCCATTATCTAGGCACTAATAAAGTTTGAAAAAAAAAACACAAAGACAATTCTTTTTTATTGAAATAAGAAATCCCCAACAAAACCCTCGTTAACCATTTTATTAAAATTTGAAAAAACGCAGATCTACGCAGTAGTCCAACGAATCGAAGATGTAGTCCAATCGGTACATCAAAATCTGCAACAACATAAAAAAACAGTTATCAATGTGAACAATACCAATACTTCTACTCACCTACACACATATATACACGCACACACAAACAAACAACCATACACAGACACACACATATATACACAAACACAACAAGATATACACACACACATAAACAGACAAACACGCACATATACACAAACTCACACATATACAAACAAAAACACACATATCCAAAACCACACAGTTATACACACATACACGAACACATATACACAAACACATATACAAACAAAAACACACATACCCAAACACACATATACACAAACACATATACACAAACACACCCATATATACACACAAACACACACCCATATACACATACAAAAACACACACAAACATCTACACACAAACATATACACAAATACACCCATATATACACAAACATATACACAAAACACATATACACAAACACACCCATATATACACACACACACATATAAAAACAAAAACAGACAAAGTCACATACCCAAACACACATATATACACAAACACACACATACACAAACACGGTTTCTTTTAAATGCTGCTGGGGAACCCGCTCGATCCACTATATACGGCTGCGCTACAGTGCAGCATTTAAAAGAAACAGGATCCTGACCTGTCCATAGAGTTTAAGGCAGCACAGAGTATTTCAGGAGATGAGCGTGCAGATTCAGTGCTGCTGCGAACTCTGCTCTTACCATTACGTAGCTCTCAGTCTGTTACCTCTCCTCCACTCCTGTCCTCCAGAACACCTTCACATGATTGGCAAGTCACCACGTAATGGTAAGAGCAGAGTTCACAGCAGCACAGAGTATTTCAGGAGATGAGCGTGCGGATCTTGTGCGGGGTGGTGACTTGCCAATCACGTGAAGGTGTTATTGAGGACAGGAGTGGAGGAGAGGTAACAGACTGAGCTACGTAATGGTAAGAGCAGAGTTCACAGCAGCACTGAATCTGCACGCTCCTCTCCTGAAATACTCTGTGCTGCTGTGAACTCTGTTCTTACCATTACGTAGCTCAGTCTGTTACATCTCCTCCACTCCTGTCCTCTATAACACGTTCACATGATTGGCAAGTCACCACCACGCACAAGATCCGCACGCTCATCTCCTGAAATACTCTGTGCTGCTGTGAACTCTGCTCTTACCATTACGTGGTGACTTGCCAATCATGTGAAGGTGTTCTTGAGGACAGGAGTGGAGGAGAGATAACAGACTGAGAGCTACGTAATGGTAAGAGCAGAGTTCACAACAGCACTGAATCTGCACGCTCATCTCCTGAAATACTCTGTGCTGCCTTAAACTCTGTGGACAGGTCAGGATCCTGTTTCTTTTAAATGCTGCACTGTAGCGTAGCCTTATATAGTGGATCGAGCGGGTTCCCTAGCAGCATTTAAAAGAAACAGGATCCTGACCTGTCCACAGAGTTTAAGGCAGCACAGAGTATTTCAGGAGATGAGCACGGGCAGCCGTTCGTTTTTCCGAGCCGTGCTCCCATCATGCACACGACCGTAAAAACACCCGTTATTGCGGGTCGTAATTACGACCCGCAATAACGGGCTCATAGACTTCTGTTACCCACGGGTACCTTTCCGTATTCTCACGGGAAGGTGCCCGTGCCGTTAAAAAAATAGAACATGTTCTATTTTTCTATTTTACGGGCCGTGCTGCTATAATTATAATGACAGCACGGTTCGCAAAAGCGGCCGGCTGCCCGTGGCCGGCCGGCCGTGCTCGTACTTACGAGTCGTAATTACGAGCACGGCCCGTAAAATAAAAAAATAGAACATGTTCTATCTTTTTAACGGCACGGGCACCTTCCCGTGAGAAAACGGGAAGGTACCCGTGGCTAACAGAAGTCTATGGGCCCGCTATTTCGGGTCGTAATTACGACCCGTGATAACGGGTGTTTTTATGGTCGTGTGCATGAGGCCCCGTAATGACGGGTGGCTACATGTGTGCACCCGTCATTACGGCAGCGTTGCTAGGCGACGTCAGTAAGGGTATGTGCACACACACTAATTACGTCCGTAATTGACGGACGTATTTCGGCCGCAAGTACCGGACCGAACACCCTGCAGGGAGCCGGGCTCCTAGCATCATATTTATGTACGATGCTAGGAGTCCCTGCCTCTCCGTGGAACTACTGTCCCGTACTGAAAACATGATTACAGTACGGGACAGTTGTCCTGCAGAGAGGCAGGGACTCCTAGCATCGTACATAAGTATGATGCTAGGAGCCCGGCTCCCTGCACTGTGTTCGGTCCGGTACTTGCGGCCGAAATACGTCCGTCATTTACGGACGTAATTAGTGTGTGTGCACATACACTAAATAGTCACTGTTCAGGGTGCTGAAAGAGTTAACTGATCGGCAGTAACTGTTTCAGTACCATGGACAGTGACTACCGATCACAGTACCTGTAAAAAAAAAGACGTTCATACTTACCGAGAACTTTCTGCTTCCTCCAGTCCGGTCTCCTGGCCGTTGCCTTGGTGACGCGTCCCTCTCGACATCCGGCCCGACATTCCTTGATGACGATGCAGCCTTGTGAGCGCTGCAGCCAATCACAGGCTGCCGCGGCCTCTGCAGCCAATCACAGGCTGCAGAGGCCTCTGCAGCCAATCACAGGCTGCCGCGTCAGAAAAGGTCGGACTGGAGGAAGAAGAGGGACTCGTCAACAAGACAACGACCGGGTACGTATGAAATGCTTTTTATTTTATTTTTAATCAGCAGCCTCTTTTCTCTATCAGTGATTGATAGAGATAAGTGGCTGCCGATTTGTATAATGTTTTTGACCGGGTTCGGTCAAAACGGGTTCGGCCGAACCCGGTGAAGTTCGG